>NW_022681471.1:72320618-72801326 GCF_009764315.1 Trachypithecus francoisi
AGGACATTAAAATCTGTAGAGACAAAAAATAGATGAGTGGTTGTCCTGGTTTTGGGGTGGGGTGATGGGGTTGTAGGGTGATCACTAACAGTATATTTCTTTTTGTGTTAATGAAAATGTTCTAAAAATAAGTGTGGTGATGTTTTACATCAACTGTGTGAATGTACCAAAAGCCACTGAATCATGTACTTAAATGAGTGAATGTGTATGTATGTGAAGTTATCTCAATAAAACTGTTAAGAACAAAAGAAAAGGAGACATCTCTGTAAAGTGATGACAACTTTACATTTTACAGGAATATATATTCCACATTGACAAGGATCTTTGTTTTGCTCACTTCTGTATTTCCAATGTCTAGAGCAGTGACTGGCAAGTAGTGCACACTCAATAATGTTTAGTGAATGATTTTAATCATTATTAAAGCAAAATCTACCTTTCAAAAAATGAAGGAAGTAGGGCAACAAAAAGTACTGTGGGCTTTTCAGTGACTGGAAAGTCAGAGGAAACAGCTAGTTTGAAGAGACACAGTTGGTTTTAGGAGAATAATCTTTGGGATGGAGAGACCTAGAAAATATTGGATAATGTTGGCCTAGAGTTCAAGGGAGAAGTTGGACTGGACTTTGCAATTAAGAGTTGTCTTTGGGAGGCCAAGGTGGGTGGATCACGAGGTCAGGAGTTCGAGACCAACCTGACCAACATGGCGAAACACCGTCTCTACTAAAAATACAAAAAAATTAGCCAGGCTTGGTGGTGCATGCCTGTAATCCCAGCTACTCAGGAGGCTGAGGCAAGAGAATCACTTGAACCCAGGAGGCGGAGGTTGCAGTGAGCAGAGACCGAGCCACTGCACTCCAACCTGGGTGACAGAGGGAGACTCCGTCTCAAAAAAAAAGAGTTGTCTGCATAGAGGTGAAAAATGAAACTTTGGGAGTAATGAGATAATGGAGACAGAGAATATTAGAAAAAGAAGGCTAAGAAGAGAATCTCTTTTTTTTTTTTTTCCTGATCTCACTCTGTCATCCAGGCTGGAGTGCAATGGCGCCATCTTGGCTCACTGCAACATCTGCCTCCTGGGTTCAAGCGATTCTTCTGCCTCGGCCTCCTGAGTAGCTGGGACTACAGGCACATGCCACCATGCCTGGCAATTTTTTTTGTATTTTTAGTAGAGACAGGGTTTTGCCATGTTGGCCAGGCTAGTCTTGAACTCCCGGCCTCAGGTGATCCACACGCCTCAGCCTCTCAAAGTGCTGGGATTACAGGCATGAGCCACCATGCCCAGCTGAGAATCTATTTCATGTATAAGAAAATGAAAAGACAATGAAATTTGTAAGGTAGGAAAAGAATTAGGATGGTATGGGAAAGTTATTGGTAGTGCTAACGATGCTGGGAGAGAAGCCAAAGAAGATGGTGACTGTAAAAAGACCATTGAATTTAACAAGTAGGAATTCCAGGACAATTGGTAGGAACTACTTACAAGGGATTATGGAGTGAGCAATAATGACAATTGGAAGCACTAAACATAGACCTCTCTTTCAAGAAATCTGGTGCTAAGAAGACTGTTGACTTTTCTCTTTTCACTGGACTAGCTTAGTCCTCTGGCTGTGTTTCTTTCATTATCTTGACTTCTCATTTCAACACACATCTTATTTTATTAGAATTGTGTTGCATGTTGTTTGTATTCTCTGGTAATCTCCGTAAGAGTAGTAACCATGTCATGTTTATCTCTGTATCATAGACACCTAGCCCAGTGCCTAGTATGTAGTTGATGGCACAGTAAATATTATATTGTTGAATGAAATGAATTGTTCTAGTATGCTGGCAAAGACATGGCAAAAATGGCTGACCGTTCTATCCAGATTCAATAGGAACAAGTGAAGCCAGAAGGAGCTTAATGGATTATTAGAAGAGGGAAAGGACCAAGAAATCAAAGCAGTTAAATATTGTGTGCTCAGCTGAAGCAGGTGATATCCCATAGTATTTCTTGGTATTCTTTATCTTGAATCTCTGGGAAGAAAGAGCACATTCAGTAATAACCTGTTTTTATTTTTATTTTAGATTCGGGGGTACAGGAGCAGGTCTGTTACAAGGGCATATTGCGTGATGCTGAGCTTTGGGCTTCTACTGATCCCATCACCCAGATAGTACCCAATAGGAAGTTTTTCAGCTCTTGCCCCCCTTTCTCCATCCCTCCCTCCTTTTAGAGCCCCCAATGTCTATTGTTTCCATCTTTATGTCTGTGTTACCCAGGTTAACCTTGTTTTGTTCAAAAATGAAAAACCTCTTTTTTTTTAGCTGCAAGTTACTTTAATTTTATAGGTGGTTGGCTATGTGATAGGCTTTCTCTTTTTTGCCAGCCACCCGGGTTTTATAATGGATGGACAGGTAGGGTTGATGGGAAAAGAATACTGGTCTATTTATCAGGAGACCTGAATCCCACCTCTGTCAGTAACTACCTATGTGGAAAGGACTGTTCACTAGATGATCTTTAAGCTTCCTTCCAGACCTCACATTCTAGGATATTATTTCTAGTAGTTGACTTATGACTGAGACTCAAGAATTTGGCCACAGAGCAATAAGCCAAAGGGAAAAACTACTTCCCCTCTACACACAAACATGGTTTCTAGAACTACGAGTTTTTGACTCAAGGAGATGGAGGCAGCTCACTGTATTGTAGTTAACCTTACAAATCAAGGATGTCTTGAGAGACGCCTTAGTTATAGTATAAGGTTTTATTTTAGCTAGCTGAACAGCAATTCATATCTGACTTTTTTCTTGTCAGGACCGTAAGAGGCAATATGAGCTGCTGAAACTTGAAAGAAACTTCCAGAAACAATCCAATGTGCTCAGACGTAAAACGGAGGAGTAAGAAAATTCAGTCTGCTAGGTCAAGTATATTGTCATCTTCAGGCTAAATACTTGCAAAGTAATATCCTTTAAACGAGCAAGTGTCCTGAGAAACCAGGGATGCCAGTCTTCACAAGCAATTCCTAAATCTTGATCGCTGTTTATATGCCATGACCTGTGAGCAGATAAAAACGTGATGAAAAATGGTACTGTTCAAATAAGGATTTTTTCCTAATTGGACTTGAGCCTTTCCTGAAAAAACAAGTGAGTTGATATGTGACTTTCTAGACACCTAGTCTGCAGAACTTCCTTGATGTGTATTCCTCCCCTAGCACCAAACCAGTAGCTGTTCATTATGTCCATGGAGATTTATAAACCTGGTTCCTATAGAACTCAAACCCATGTAATTTTTATCTTACTAATGTGCTAGAAATGGGATTTTTTTTTTTTTTTTTTTTTTAACCTTTCATTCAACATTACTATGCCAATTTTATTTAGGCAGCAGCTGCCAACAAGCGTCTCAAGGATGCCTCCAAAACAACGGGAGGTTGCAGATAAGCGGAAAGAGACTCAGAGCCGTGGAATGGAAGGCACTGCAGCTCGAGTGAAGGTATGAGCAACTTGAACTGCCATTTCTCTTGTGGACGCTGGGAACAGGAGAAAAGGAGAAATAGCTTTTTGTTTTCTTTTTTTTAGAAGAAACACTGAAATCTAAAGTTCTACTTGAAAGCCTTATTTCCTAAAGATAGCAATGTCTTTGAACTGTTGTTGAAGACCAGGAGTATAGAACTCTTTCTATCCTTGCCCCTGTTGAGGTTCAGTTACTTTTTTAAACAGCTTCATTGAAATAGAATTGACATATTTAAACTGTACATATTTAAAGTTCACAATTTGGCCAGGCATGGTGGCTCACACCTATGATCCCAGCACATTGGGAGGCCGAGGTGGGCAGATCACCTGCAGTCAGGAGTTTGAGACCAGCCTGACCAACATGGTGAAACCTCATCTCTACTAAAAATACAAAAATTAGCTGGCTGTGGTGACAGGTGCCTGTATAATCAGCTACTTGGGAGGCTGGGAGGGAGGAGACTCCTTTGAACCCAGAAGGCGGACGTGCAGTAAGCCAGATTGCACCATTGCACTCCAAACTCGGTGACAGAGTGAAACTGTCTCAAAAAGAAAAAAAAAGTATGCAGTTTGATGAGTTTGGACACACGTATACACCCATGAAATCATCACCACAGTCAAGATAATGACAGTGTGCTTCATTGCCTAAACTTTCTTTGTATCCCTCTGTAATCTCTCCTTCTCCTCCCTGGTCTACCCCTCTACTCCCCATTTCATATATATTTCTTTATATCCCCACAATGGTTCCAGGCAACCATTAATCTGCTTTCTGTCACTATGGATTTGTTTTCATCTGGAATCATACAGTATGTATTTTTTTCTGGTTTTTATTCAGCACAATTATTTTGAGATTCATCCATGTGGTTGCATATATCAGATATAACTTCTTTCTTTTTTATTGCTGAGTGGCATCCTATTCATTGTACGGCTATACCATAATTTGTTTTTATATTCACCTGTTGATGGACACTTGGGTGTTTCCAGTTTTTGGCTCTTACAAATATTGCACTGAACATTTGCGCACAAGTCTGTGTGGATTTTTTTTATTTCTTTTGAGTAGATAGCTAGGAGTAAAATGGCTTTCTTGTATGGTTGGTGTATGTTTTAACTTTTAAGGCTGCCAAACTGTTTTCCAAAGCAGTTGTACCATTTTACATTCCTGCTAGCAACGTATAAGGGTTCTAGTTGCTACAAATTCTTACCAATACTTAGTATGGTCAGTCTTTTGAATTTTAGCTATTCTGTGTGTGTGGGTAGTGGAACCTCATTGTCATTCTAATTTTCATTTCTGTAATGACTAATGATGTTGGACATCCTTTCATGTGCTTATTTGCGATATGTATGTTTTCTTTCGTGAAATATCTATTCAAATCTGTCCCCATTTTTAAATTGGGTTGTTTATCTTTTTCTTATTATTGAATTAAAATTCTTTATATATTCTAAATATATTTAACAGAGGACTTCTGTGTTTTACAAATATTTTCTCCCTGGCTGTGGCTTGCCCTTTTCAATTTGTAACAGTGTCTTTTGAAGAGCAAACCTTTATTATGTTAATGCCATCCAATTTATTGATTTTTTTTCTTTTATACTTAAACAGTTTTCATATCTTACTTAAAAAATCTTGGCTGGGTGTAGTGGCTTACGCCTATAATCTCAGCACTTTGGGAGGCTGAGGCAGGAGAATTGCTTGAGGCCAGGAGTTCAAGACCAGCCTGGGGAACAAAGTGAGATCCTGTCTCTACAAAACAAAAATTTTAAAAATTAACCAGACATGGTGGCCCACACCTTTAGTCCCAGCTACGGGGAGACTGAGGTGGGAAGATCACTTGAGATTGGGAGGTCAAGGCTACAGTGAGCCATGATCGCACCACTACACTCCAGCCTGGGTGACAGAGAAAGATCCTGTCTCAAAAAAAATTTTAAACAGAAATATTTGGCTGGCTGGGTGCAGTGGCTCATGCCTGTAATCCCAGCACTTTGGGAGACCAAGGCAGGTGGATTACGTGAGGTCAGGAGTTCAAGACCAGCCTGGCCAACATGACAAAACCCTGTCTCTACTAAAAGTAAAAAAATTAGCCGGGCCCGGTGGCATGCACCTGTAGTCCCAGATACTCGGGAGGCTGAGGTGGAAGAATTGCTTGAACCGGGGAGGCGGAGGTTGCAGTGAGCTGAGATCGCGCCACTGCACTCCACTTGGGTGATAGAGCGAGGCTTCGTCTCAAAAAGAAAAGGAAATATTTGTCAAACCCATGGTCACTAAGATTCCCCTAAGTTTTCTTCTAGGAAGTTGTATATTTTAAGCTTTACGTTTAGGTCTGTGATTCATTTTGACTGGACACCTTTGTCAAAATCAAATATCTATACATCTATTTCAGATTGTTTCATTGATCTATATGTCTATTTTTACGCCAATACCAAAAAGCTTAAAAATATACAACTTCTAGAAGAAAACTTAGGGGAATCTTAGTGACCATGGGTTTTGACAAATATTTCCTTTTTTTTTTGAGACGAAGCCTCGCTCTGTCACCCAGGGAGAATGCAGTGGCGCGATCTCAGCTCACTGCAACCTCTGCCTCCCCGGTTCAAGCTGTTACTTTTTAAGAAATCATGAAATGAGGCAGTGTAAGTCCTCCAAAGTTGTTGTTCTTTGTTAAAATTGTTTGGGAAAACTAGATCCTTTGCATTTCCATATACATTTTAGAATTATCTTGTCAATTTCTACAAAACAGCTTGCTCGGAGTTGGATTAAGATTGCACAGAATTTATAAATCAATTTGAGGAGAATCAACATGTTAAGAATATTTAGATACATGAATGCAGTACATCTCTTTATTTAGGTTTTTAATTTCTCTCAGCAACATTTTAGTTTTTAGTGTACAAGTGTTGTACATCTTTTGTCAAACATATCCCTGAGTATTTCATATTTTATGATATTGAAAATGGCATTTTATTTCCATTTCCAATTGTTTAGATTCTTGTTAGTTCTCAAAGCTTTTTCGTAGAATTCTTAAGATTTTTACCTAGACAATTGTGTCATCTGCAAATATGGACAATTTTATTTCTTCTTTTCTGTTCTGTGCTTTTTTATTTTTTAACATTTGTCTTGCCTTATTGCACTTGCTAGAACCTCCAGTACAATATTGAATAGACTAGGTAAGAGGCTACAAACTTGCTTTGTTCCCAATCTTGGGCAGAAAGCATTCAGTTTTTCACCATAAGTATGATAATAGCTATAGATTTTTTGGTATATGTCTTTTATCAGGTTGAGAAGTTCCTTTTTTTTTTTTTTTTTTTTTTAAGCTTGCAAAAGTTTTTATTACGAATTGATGTTGGGTTTTTCGGCAGCTTTTTTTTCTGTTTCTGTTGAGATGATCTGACAGTTGATTGGTCAGTTTTTATTCTGTTATATGGCAAATGACATGGATTTTTCCCTAATTTATTCTGTCAAGGCATAATTGAAATACAATAAAATTTACCCTTTTGTTGTACAGTTCTATGTGTTTTGACAACATGTACAGTTGTGTGACCACTACAACAATCAAGATACAGAATAGTTCCCTTATCCCCAGAAACTCCCCTGTCTCTTACAGCCAATTCCTCTCACACCCCTGGTCCTTGACAAACACTGATCTGTACTCTGTCATTATTGTATTCCCTTTCCATCAGTGTCATAGAAATAGAAACATATAGTATGACTTCCTTCACTTAGCATAATGCATTTGAGATTAATTTGTGTTGTTTGTGTATCTGTAGTTGCATGTTTTTGTTGTTGTTAAGTAGTATTTCATTGTATGGATATAGCACAGTTTGTTTATCCATTCACCTGTTGAAGGATATCTTAGGGTTTTTTTTTTCCTTAGGTTTTGGCAATTACGAATAAAGCTACTGTTAAAAACACATACACGTTTCTATGTAAACTAATTATTTCACTTGGGTAAATACCTAAGAGCGGGACTGCTGGGTCATATGATAAGTGTACGCTTAACTTTGTAAGAAAATGCCAAATTGTTTATCCAGTTAGTTAGTTGTTTATTGCTGGTATATAGAAATACAATTTATTTTTGTATATTAACTTTTATCTCATGCCTTTATTATTCTAGCCTTTTTATAGGTTTTTAGGATTTTCTGTGTAGACTATCATGCTGTCTGTAAATACAATTTTATTTCTTCCTTTCTAATCTGTATGTCTATCATTTCTCCTACTTGCCCTATTGCATTGGTGAGAACCTTCAGGATGACGATGAATAGGAGTGGTGAGAATAGACATCCTTCTGTTCTTCCTGATCTTAGGGGGAAAGCATTCTGTCTTTCACCATTAAGTTTGTTAACTGTAGTTAATTTTTTTGAAATACTTTTTGGCTCTAGTTAGTTGATTTGGTGAATTATTTTGACTGATGTTCAAATATGGAACCAATCTTGCATTTCTTTTTTTTTTCTTTCCAACTTTTACTTTAGGTTCAAGGATTACATGTGCAGGTTTGTTACATGGGTAAATTGCATGTTGCAAGTTTCATGTACAGATAATTTTGTCACACAGATAATCAGCATGATACCCAATAGGTAGTTTCTCAGTCCTCACCCTCCTCCCACCCTTCACCCTCAAGTAGGCCCCGTGTCTATTGTTCCCTTCCTCCTATCCATGTGTACTCAGTGTTTAGCTCCCACTTAGAAGTGAGAACATGTGGTATTTGATTTTCTGTTCCTGCATTAATTCTCTGAGGATAATAGCCTCCAGCTGCATTCATGTTACTACAAAGGATGTGATTTTGTTCTTTTTTATGGCTGTGTAATATTCCATTCCAACCTTGCATTTCTTGGATAAACTCTATTTAATTGTGATATATCATCCTTTTTATGTATTCTTAAATTCAGTAATACGTTAAAAAAATCTTGTTTAAATTTTTGTATCTGTGTTCATGAGGGATACTGATGTTTGGTTTTTTGTAACACCTTGGTCTGTTTCTGGTATCAAGGTAATGCTGGCCTCAGAATGAGCTGGGAAGTAGTCGTTTCTCTTCAAATGTCTGGAAGATTTCGTGTAGAATTAATATTGTTTCTTTCTTAAAAATTTGGTAGAATTTACCAGGAAAGCCATTTGTGACTAGAGAGATTTATGTTTCTTGCTTAGTTTTGCTTTTTGGGGAGAGGGATGTTAACTAAAATAAAGTTTTAAAAATAGATAAAGGATTGTTCAAAGTCTCCTTGAGTAAGCTTTGGTAGTTTGTGTGTTTCAGAGAACTTCTGTTTCATTTTAGTTGTCAAATGTATTGGCATAAAGTTGTTCATCATATTCCTTTATGGTTCTAATATCTATAAAATCTCAGCCAGGTACGATTGCTTATGCCTATAATACTGGCACTTAGAGAGGCTGAGATGGGAGGATCACTTGAGCCCAGGAATTCGAGACCAGCCTGGGCAACATAGCAAGAACCCATCTCTGTTTTTTAAAATAAAAATTTTAAAAATATGTAATGATGTCAACTATCTCATTCCTGTTTGTATGCTTTCTCATTTTTCTCAATCAGTCCAGCTGGAGGTTTGTCATTCTTATAATGGGTAAAATGATAATTTTTATGTTGTATATATTTTACCACAATAAAAATTTCAAAACAACTCCCAACTCATTATTTCTACTCTGATCTTATTATTATTATAACTATTATTATTATTATTTTTGATACAGAGTCTCACTCTGTCACCCAGGCTGGAGTGCAGTGGCGTGATACCAGCTCACTGAAGCTCCGCCTCCCAGATCTTATTTTTTTTTTTTACTTCTGCATACTTTGGATTTATTTTGGTCATCTTTTTTTACTTAAGAAGAACTAAGGTCATTGATTTATTTCTTTTCTAATATAGGCATTCCGTGCCATAAGTTTCCCCTTAAGTACTCCTTTAATAATATCCCACAAGTTTTCATAATGTTATGTTTTCATTTTCATTCAATTCAAAATACATTCTAATTTTCTTATTGATTTTTTTTCTTTGACCCGTGGGTTATTTAGAAGTGTTATTTAGTTTCCAAATGTTTGTGAATTTTTCCAAATGTCTTTTTGTTATTGATTTCCAATTTAATTCTAATATGGTCAGAGAACATACTTCATATGACTTGAATCCTTTTGAACTTATTGAGACTTATTTTATGGTCCAGAGTATGATCAATCTTAGTAAATGTTCTATGTGTACTTGAGAAGAATGGGTATTCTGCTGTTGTTGGATGGAGTGTCTATAAATGTCAATCATGTTGATTTAATTGATTGTGCTGTTAATGTCTATTGTATCCTTGCTGATTTTCTGCATACTCGTCTTATCAATTATTGGGAAACAGGTATTGAAATCTCCAAATATAATTATGGAGTTTTTCCTTGGAGTTCTACATTTAGAATTAATTGACCCCTGTATTATTATGAAATGGACTTCTTTATTCTTGGTAATATTCTTTGTTCTAATATCTATTTTGTATGATATTACTGTAGCCCCTCCAACTTTCTTTTATTAATGTTAGCATGTTCTTTTTTTTTTTGTCATGGTGTATTTAATGTTAACCTATTTGTGACTTCATTTTTAAGGTGTGTTTTTTTTTTCTTTTCTTTTTCTTTTTCTTTTCTTTCTTTTCTTTTTCTTTTTTTTTTTTAGACAAGGTCTTGCTCTGTTGCCCAGGCTGGAGTGCAGTAGCACAATCACGGCTCACTGTAGCCTTAACCTCTTGGGCTCAAATGATTCTACTACTTCATCCTCCCAAGTAGCTCAGACTACAGGCACATGGCACTGTGCCTGGCTAATTTTTGTATTTTTTGTAGAGATGGGGTTTCACCATGTTGCTCAAGCTGGTCTCAAATTCCTGGGGTCAAATGATCTACCTGTCTCAGTATCCCAAAGTGCTGGGATTACAGGTGTGAGCCACCACACCCAGCCAAGGTGTGGTTCTTATAGGCAGCATATATTTGGGTCTAGCTTTTTTTTTTTTCCATAGACAGGATCTCACTCTGTTACCCAGGCTGGAGTGCAGTGGCATGATCATAGTTCACTGTAACCTCAAATGCCTGGACTCAAGTGATTCTCCCATCTCAGTCTCCTGAATAGCTGAGACTACAGGTGTATACCACCATACCTGGCTAATTTTTCTACTTTTTGTAGAGACCGGGTCTCACTATGTTGCTCAGGCTGGTCTTGAACTATGGGCCTCAAGTGATCCTCCCAAAGTGCTGGGACTACAGGTGTGAGCCACTGTGCCCAGCCATGTCTAGCTTTTTAAATCCAATCTGAAAATCTCTACAACTTAATTGGGGTGTTTAGACCATTTACATTTAATGCGATTATTGATACAGGTAGGTTTGAGCTATCATCTTGCTGTTTGTTACTTGTACATGATTTTGTTTCATGTATTTTGGTGCTTTGTTATTAGGGATGTAAACATTAAGGATTATATTCTTTGAACAATCGGCTCCTTTATCATGAATCCTTTTTATCCCTAGTTTTATTTTTTGATAGGAATTCTACTTCATCTGATTCTAATATGATCACTCCAGCTTTCTTTTGATTACTGTTAGCATGGTATACTTTCATTAAAAGCAGAAATATTCTCAAGGATAGTTACTGTTTTAAAAAGTGAATTTTGGCTGGGCATGGTGGCTCACACCAGTAATCCCAGCACTTTGGGAGGTCAAGGTGGGTGGATCACTTGAGGCAAGCAGTTCAAGACCAGCCTGGCCAACATGGTGAAACCCCATCTGTACTAAAAATACAAAAATTAGCCAGGCGTGGTGGCACGTGCCTGTAATCCCAGCTACCTGGGTGGCTGAGGCATGAGAACTGCTTAAACCCGGGAGGCAGAGGTTGCAGTGAGCTGAGATCACAACACTGCACTCCAGCCTGGGCGACAGAGCGACACCCTGTCTAAATAAATAAATAAAAAGTGAATGTCCTGAATTTTGTTTCCTTTTTTAAAAATCCCATTCATCTACTTTAAAAATTAAAAATGGATATTTATTTATTAAATAGAATAGATCATAAAATATTCAATTTTTTATTATGTTAAGGGCAAAGGAAAAAATGGAGAAAATAAAGAACAGGGCACATAGAAATACTAGGAATCTGGAGCAAGATTTTCTGGAGAAAGTCTCTTTCTTGTGACCTTTTGGCATGTTACTGTTAAAGGCTCTTTGAGAGGTACTGACATTTTTGGTAAGTGTAGGTATGAATGGATATCACACTTGTAGTTACTTGGGCTCTGGTTCAAATTAAGTTAAGTCTGGAGCTGAATCTAGCTCATGAGCCAGTGATTCCTCATCCCTAACCCAGACATCACTGATTTCTCTTCCAGAATTGGCTTGGAAACGAAATTGAGGTTATGGTCAGTACTGAGGAAGCCAAACGCCATCTGAATGACCTCCTTGAAGATAGAAAGATCCTGGCTCAAGATGTGGCTCAACTCAAAGAAAAAAAGGAATCTGGGGAGAATCCACCTCCTAAACTCCGGGTAAGTACCCTTATGAGAAAATGTTGCCAGTAATCAGACTCTACATTCCCCAGAAATCCTCATAGCTTTGGAGGATTACTTTCCTTTTCGTATTTCACCCTTGTTCCCACTATTATTTACAGAGGCGTACATTCTCCCTTACTGAAGTGCGTGGTCAAGTTTCGGAGTCAGAAGATTCTATTACAAAGCAGATTGAAAGCCTAGAGACTGAAATGGAATTCAGGTAACAGGGACTATCTCTAAGCCATTATAAAAATTTATGCCTGGAATCAAAGATAGAACCTATTAATCCAGTGATTCAAAAGCCTTGTGATGGTGGAAAAACGCGAGAAAATAACAATTTTTTTTAAACCAAACACTGTACTAGGTATCTTAGATACATTTTCTTATTCAATACCTTTGATGCCTTATGAGGTAAGTGTCATTCTTCTCATTTTAGAGATCTAAAATTAACTTGGTCATATGGAAGTGAGTTATCAGAACTTATTAACATTAGTGTCACTAAAGTTGGTATACAGCCCCCTCGCTGCTAAATTTGACTGGCTTTTTAATAAATAAACTGGTTAATTGGTTAATTTTTAAAAGGAAATTCAGCGATCTTAAGAAATTTGCCAAAGGTAATTACTGGCTAACAAACAACAGAGCTGGGATTCAAAACACACTCTAATTCCAAAGCCCATGCTTTTTACAATACAGCACAATTTTTCTCTTTATTATTTTTTTAACTGATAACTAGAGTCAGGCACCATAATTTTTGATGCAGTGGTGTCTCTAAGATGTAGAACCAATAACAGAATTTTAGAGGAACCAAAGAAATGATAATAGAAGAGCAACAACACAGAAGGTGAATTTTAGAGATCATCAAGAAAATAGCTATAACATGTAAGTAAAGTTGTCATGAGCATTAAATGAAATTAGTAAAGTACATAACAGTACTTAGCATATTAGAAGTGCTCAATGGGCCAGGTGCGGTGGCTCATGCCTGTGATCCCAGCACTTTGGGAGGCCAAGGCAGGTGGATTGCCTGAGGCCAGGAGTTCAAGACCAGCCTGGCCAACATGGTGAAACCCCGTCTCTACTAAAAATACAAAAAAAATTAGCTGGGCATGGTGGCGGACACCTGTAATCCCAGCTGCTCGGGAGGCTGAGGCAGGAGAATCGCTTGAACCCAGGAGGCAGAGGTTGCAGTGAGCCGAGATTGTGCCATTGCACTCCAGCCTGGGCGATAGAGCAAGATTCTGTCTCAAAAAAATAAAAAAATGGCCGGGCACCGTGGCTCACGCCTGTAATCCCAGCATTGGGAGGCCGAGGCATGCAGATGATGAGGTCAGGAGATCGAGACCATCCTGGCTAACACAGTGAAACCCCATCTCTACTAAAAATACAAAAAATTAGCCGGGCATGGTAGCACGCACCTGTAGTCCCAGCTACTCATGAGGCTGAGGCAGGAGAATCTCTTGAACCTGGGAGGCGGAGGTTGTGGTGAGCCGTGATCGTGCCACTGCACTCCTGGGCAACAGATTCCGTGTCAAAAATGAAAGACAGACGGAAAGAAAGAAAAGAAAGGAAAGGAAGGAAAAAGAAAGAGAAAAGAAAGAAAAGAGAAGGAATAGAAGGGCTCAGTGAAGGCTGCACTTTCTCAGGAACTCTTCAGGCTGTGTTCCCTGTGCCATGGTCACTCGTATTGGCTCTAAAAGTAAAAAGAAAAGAAGTGATCAATGAATGTTCTTTTGTCCCTCATCTCCTGGCCCTACACCAGAAATTATGCTACACAGCCTCTTCTAATCATGATTATTTTAAGCAGTTTATGAAATCTAGAAGGAACAGAACCTTGACAGAGATTTTATCGTGTTTTAGGATAATAGATTTTTATTGTCCAGAAGACCGTGGGATCATTTAATCTGGTTTTAGTAATACATACTAACTTTATCTTGGGATACATCTATAAATCACTCAACCTTTGAGTTCCTGCTTTGTGCTACACTGGATGCAGTTGGGATATACAGAAAAAACAGATGACTTTGCCCTTGCTCTCAGGTGGAAATAGTATCATTACTCACAGTGGTGTCCTGGAATCATTTGTTAAAATTTCAAGAATGGTAGGCCGGGCGCGGTGGCTCAAGCCTGTAATCCCAGCACTTTGGGAGGCCGAGACAGGCGGATCACGAGGTCAGATCGAGACCATCCTGGCTAACACTGTGAAACCCTGTCTCTACTAAAAAATACAAAAAACTAGCCGGGCGAGGTGGCGGGCGCCTGTAGTCCCAGCTACTCGGGAGGCTGAGGCAGGAGAATGGCGTAAACCCAGGAGGCGGAGCTTGCAGTGAGCTGAGATCCGGCCACCGCACTCCAGCCCGGGCGACAGAGCGAGACTCCGTCTCAAAAAAAAAAAAAAAAAAAAAAAATTTCAAGAATGTTGTAAACCGTTGTTAGTTTACAATTGATTACGGTGAGAATATTTACACCACAGAAACTGACAAAAGTTACAAATCAGGGCTGGGGTTTTTGTTTGTTTTTGTTTTATGTTTGTTTGTTTTGAGACAGTCTCACTCTGTTGCCCAGGCTGGAGCGCAGTGGCACGATCTTGGCTCACTGCAGCCTCTGCCTCCCGGGTTCAGGTGATTCTCATGCCTCAGCCTCCCAAGTAGCTGGAATTACAGGCATGTGGCACCATGCCTGGCTAATTTTTGTATTTTTAGTAGAGACAGCGTTTCACCATGTTGGCCAGGGTGGTCTCGAACTCCTGGCCTCAAGTGATCGGCCTGCCTCGGCCTCCCAAAGTTCCAGGATTACAGGCATGAGCCATTGTGCCCAGCCAAGGGCTGGTTTTGTAAGTGCTAGTTGTTAAAAATTTACCTGCATACCATATGCATAAGGTGCCAAGTAGAAGGAATTAGAAGTGAGTTTAGTTAGGAGAAATTTTTTAGAACTGATGAGACTTAAACTAAATTTTGGAATAGATAAGGGACATGAATTGTCAGAGAAGACAGGAAAGGGCCAATGATAGGTGACAAGTCTGAAGTATTGTGCCCCACCTCTTCCAGAAGCCTTCCCTGACTTTTTAATCGCTCACTAATCTTCCTTCCTCTCTAAACTCTTTCAGAACTTATGATACTCAATTATGACATACTGCTGACATGTTATCTTTGTGTTTATTGTTTTATGTTTATTAATTTTGTCATTCTAAAGACAGACTGTAAGCTTGTTGAAGGAAAGGACTCTACATTAGACCAGGGTTGTCAAAGTGTGGTCCGCAGATTCCTGGGGAGCTCCAAGGCCCTTTCAGGGAGTCCAAGTGATCAAAACTATTTTCATAATAATATTAAGGCCTTATTTGCCTTTTTTGATACATTGGCATTTGTACTGAAAATGCAAACGCCATAGTGGGCTAAAGTGCTGACATCCTGGGCTGAATGAAAGCAGTGGCACCAACCTGAACTAGTAGTTATTGTATGCTTCACCACTACATACTCTCAGGTTTTAAAAAACCAGGCCAGTCTTAATTAAGAGTGGTGTTGCGAAAGCAGTGAAAGTTGTTCATTTTACTAAATCTGGACCCTAGAGTTCATGTCTGTGTTACAGCCTGTGTGATGAAACAGGGAGAACACAGAAAGCACTTCTGCTGCATGCTGAATATGGTCGTCTCAAGAAAAGCACTGTGTGCAATTGTTTGAGGTGTGAGCTCAATAGGCCTCTTTTTTCATGGGACATCATTTTTACTTCAATGAACAACTGACAGACAAACTGTGGTTATTAAGACTTGGTTACTTGGCAGACATTTTCTCAAAAAGAACAGAGCGAGCCGTTGCTTTAAGGAAAACAGCTGACAGTGTTACCTAAGACAAAATGTGAGCTTTCAAACAAAATTTGGATTTGGAAAACTTGTATCTGCCACTGTGAACTTGACAGTTTTTCATAACTTTTCTGATAAGACCAGTAGTGATATTAACAAGTGTGATTTTTAAAAATATATATTATAGAATGAAATGTGTTAACATTTGGAAGATCTGCATGACTCTGGACTAATATTGTCCAAATGGCATTTTATAGAATCATGTATTGGTAAATGAGCCATTCAGATTGCAAGATAGATTGATGAATTTTAATATGAGAGATACAGAAAGGTTTATTAATAAGTTTCAGAATCAACATTGCAACTAACTCTTAAGGAGGTACCGCTTGTTGAGTTTTAGTGTAGTCTCAAAGAAGACTATTTGCAGTTATCTGAAAAGGCTATTAAAATACTCCTTTTCCCATCTTGCATATTCATGTGAAGCCAGATTGTCTTCATTTACATCAACTAGAACAACATGTCACAAAAGATTGCATACAGAGTAAGACATAAGAATCCAGCTGTCTTCAACTAAGCCAGACATTATAGAGATTTGCAAAAATGTAAAATAATCCCTTTTCTTACTATTTATTATCTCAGAAAATGCTACTTTTCAGAAAATATGTAATGTATAATAGGTTTATGTTTTTGTTTTTGTTTTTTATGTTTTTTGACAGAGTCTTGCTCTGTCACCCAGGCAGAGTGCAATGACGCGATCTCGGCTCACTGCAACCTCCACCTCTTGGGTTCAAGCGATTCTCCTGCCTCAGCCTCCCAAGTAGCTGGAATTACAGGCGCCCACCACCATGCCCAGCTAATTTTTTGTATTTTAGTAGACAGGGTTTCGCCATGTTGGCCAGGCTGGTCTCGAACTCCTGACCTCAGGGAATCCACCTGCCTCAGCCTCCCAAAGTGCTGGGATTACAGGAGTGAGCCACCATGCCCGGCCAATAGGTTATGATTTTTTTTTTTTTTTTTTTTTTTTTTTTTTTTAAGACGGAGTCTTGCTCTGTCACCAGCTGAAGTGCAGTGGCACAATCTCAGCTCACTGCAACCTCCAACTTGCTGGTTCAAGCAATTCTCCTGTCTCAGACTCCCAAGTAGCTGGAATTACAGGCATGCGCCACCACCCCCAGCTAATTTTTGTGTTTGTAGTAGAGACAGGGTTTCACCATGTTGGCCAGGATGGTCTCGATCTCCTGACCTCATGATCTGCCCGCCTGGGCCTCCGAAGTGCTGGGATTGCAGGCATGAAGTACCTGGCCCGGCATAAGTTATGATTTTTTTTTTTTTTTTTTTTCCTGAGACGGAGTCTCGCTCTGTCACCCAGGCTGGAGTGCAGTGGCCGGATCTCAGCTCACTGCAAGCTCCGCCTCCCGGGTTCACGCCATTCTCCTGCCTCAGCCTCCCGAGTAGCTGGGACTACAGGCGCCCGCCACCTCGCCCGGCTAGTTTTTTGTATTTTTTAGTAGAGACGGGGTTTCACCGTGTTAGCCAGGATGAGTCTCGATCTCCTGACCTCGTGATCCGCCCGTCTCGGCCTCCCAAAGTGCTGGGATTACAGGCTTGAGCCACCGCGCCCGGCCAAGTTTATGATTTTTAAGTGAATTAATAATTGTTTTTTTGAGATGGAGTCTTGCTCTGTCTCCCAGGCTGGAGTGCAATGGCACGATCTCAGCTCACTGCAACCTCCACCCCCTGGGTTCAAGTGATTTTCCTGCCTCAGCCTCCCAAGTAGCTAGGATTACAGGCACCCACCACCATGCCCGGCTAATTTTTGTATTTTTAGTAGAGCCGGGGGCTTCACCAGGTTGGCCAGGCTGGTCTCGAACTCTTGACCTCAGGTGATCCCCCCACCTCAGCCTCCCACAGTGCTGGGATTACAGGCGTGAGCCACTGCACCCAGCTAAAATTTTTTTCAGTTGTACTTTCTAATACTATAAATCTCTATGGGTATAACACATGTGAACAGAATGTCCTAGATGACTTCAATAATTTTTAAGAGTGTAAGGGGTCCTGAGACCCCAAAATTTGAGAACTACAGTCTTAGATTATTTTCGTACCCATCTTCCTTATAGTACCAAACTATCACTGCATATGAAGCACATGCTGGTATGCTCTTTCTCACTAGACACAGAAGAAATTTGAGAAGAAAGCTATTAGTGAAACTGAAATACTGTGGAGACTTTGGTCTAGGACATACTTGATCAGAAAGTACCCGGAAGCTATAACCAGGGTCAAAATATCTAGTCTTCTTAGAAACTTCTCGGTCTTGTGGCAGGCACATCAAGATAACCTCTCACAATGCCAGCCCTGGGTATCATTTTGGTACTCGATTGTAGTAAAGAGCATATCTACCTGTTTGTTCTTTTGAGATTTTTCCTTCAGGTCTCCAACCTGAATCTTATCCTTGCATGGGTGGACCACCATGTCACAGTCTGAGCTTATATGGCCCCAAGACAAACTAACATATTTTACTCAATCCATTACAACAAAAGCCTTACTGTGATAATTCTTTCCAAGTCCCACTTTATGACCCATTTATTTCAACCAGTATTTAATAGAATAAAACCACTTAGATAGTCTCTTAGAGTCCTTTGTCTTATAAGTACCGCGCGCTAACCGATTGCGCCACTGGAGCCACTAGAGTCCTTTGTTACAGGATTTGTGATACTGTGTAAAATCCTAACCAGATGATTCAAACATTATTAAATGATATTTACCTGATAGCTCCATCCATAAAATTATTTGATGTTTCTCCTTAGAGCTCTTCCCCCTTTCCTTGATGTTCAGGCTACTTGCAGTAAGGCTCACTGTTTCTTTCCCTGAAGGAGTGCTCAGATTGCTGACCTACAGCAGAAGCTGCTGGATGCGGAAAGTGAAGACAGGCCAAAACAACGCTGGGAGAATATTGCCACCATTCTGGAAGCCAAGTGTGCCCTGAAATACTTGATTGGAGAGGTAAACATCACTCTAACCAGCAGTTAGGGGGCTGGCTGTGTAGATTGAAATGAGATGTTAGCCTTGAAATATTGTCATAGTGTTATTGTCACTTTTCATGGTAGAAACCCCAATAACACTAACATTAGAGAGTTTAGTAGATAAAGGTTGGTGTAAGCAAGTTCAGGCCAGTCACTTACAAAAATATAATATGACTCACAAATTGATGCCCGTCGTGACTGGCCTATAGCAAGTGCTGAATGCATGTTAGCTGTTGTTATTAGGAAAGACCAAAATGCCATAGTGGGTCACTGGCTAAACATCAACTGTTATACTGTACTACTTTTTAAAACCCCTATGGCCGGGCGCGGTGGCTCAAGCCTGTAATCCCAGCACTTTGGGAGGCCGAGACGGGCGGATCACGAGGTCAGGAGATCGAGACTCATCCTGGCTAACACAGTGAAACCCCGTCTCTACTAAAAAATACAAAAAACTAGCCAGGCGAGGTGGCCGGCACCTGTAGTCCCAGCTACTCGTGAGGCTGAGGCAGGAGAATGGCGTGAACCCGGGAGGCGGAGCTTGCAGTGAGCCGAGATCCGCCACCACACTCCAGCCTGGGCGACAGAGCGAGACTCCGTCTCAAAAAAAAAACAAAAAACAAAAAACAAAAAACAAACAAAAAAAAAACCCCTATGAGATGTATATTCAAAAATTTAAGATCCAGTCTAGAAAAGGGAAAACCTAAGCATCTTTTGACATATAAAGATTCATTTTAAGGAAAAGCCATCTTTGCTGACCTTAAAATGATATGTCACCTTACATTGTCACCAGAGGAATGAAAATTGATTGCCTCTGGTGATTGAAGCATTTTCACTCAAGACAAGCATACAAACTCCAAACCTACAAGTTTAAACAATGCTACCCTTTATACATTTTTGTGTTAGCTTAGCAGATTTGTTCTACTAAGGAAATCTTGATCAGTCTTGTGAACACTGATACTTATGATGTTCACCATCTGGGCTAGTAGTGAATGTAAAACTAGGCCAGTGTAGGATATCATGTAGCCTGAAGAGCCAGATCTGCAATCTCAGTCTACGAGTTCTAACATGTGAATATAGACATTCTGAAATGGGACATAATTGGCCATAAGGGTGTGTCCTGTGTATTTCGCTTAAAAATTAAGGAAGAACTTCTTAAATATCAGAATTTGTAATTGTCAGATACTGTTCGGGTTAGGTTTACTCTTACCTTGAGGCAGAGCAAAAAATAAAATGGCCTTAGCAGTGGCTTCTAGCCCCAATATACATGTCTCAGCAGAAATGTGGACTCTTGGCCTGGGAATAGAACAATAGTATATATACTATTCAATGTTGGAATCCATGTGACATGAAAAAATAAGAATAGACTTGGACGTGGAGGAATCTTTCTCAGACCCTTTCAAGAAAGCTGACATTATCCTGCCTATTGAAAGGGGGAAAGAAAGGTGGTCATTCTTCAAATAAACTGATCTTCTTTTATTCCTTCCAGCTGGTCTCCTCCAAAATACAGGTCAGCAAACTTGAAAGCAGCCTGAAACAGAGCAAGACCAGCTGTGCTGACATGCAGAAGATGCTGTTTGAGGAACGAAATCATTTTGCTGAGATAGAGACAGAGTTACAAGCTGAGCTGGTCAGAATGGAGCAACAGCACCAAGAGAAGGTAAACTCTAGCAAGCCAAGAGATACACTGTGAAACTATCATGGCCTTGTATTGTTAGTTTTTTTTTAAAAAGTGGGGATATAAAATTTCTTTCAAAATCTATGTGGCCTTTTCTAAATTTTGCAAAGAAGAAGAAACCTGAAGCAGAGATGTGACTTGTCTAACTTTATATATACCAGTGACAATGGCTCTTAGTTTCCAACTTAAATATGAATATTAACATGCTGAGAAACAGGCCCAGTGTCGTGGCTCATGCCTGTAATCCCAGCACTTTGGGAGGCCAATGCAGGCAGATTGCTTGAGTCCAGGAGAGTGAAACCCCATCTCTACAATATAATACAGAAAATTAGCTGAGTGTGATGGTGTGCGCCTCTGATCCCAGCTACTCATAAGGCTGAAGTGGGAGAATCGCTTGAACCCATGAGGCAGATGTTGCTGTGAGCCATGATCGTGCCACTGCACTCCAGCCTGGGCAACAGAAAGGAAAAAAAAAAACTACGCTGAGAAATATCCATGCTGTACTCACTACTTCATGCCATGAGAGCAAATGAGAACAGTTTACTTCTAAATCACAAGGGAGCAGTCACCTGGATCACTGCTTGAACTAAGTCAAAATTTCTTTTTCCCTTTGGTACCTTTGTTACTACCCATTGGGTCGTGTCTTTCTGTAGGTGCTGTACCTTCTCAGCCAGCTGCAGCAAAGCCAAATGGCAGAGAAGCAGTTAGAGGAATCAGTCAGCGAAAAGGAACAGCAGCTGCTGAGCACACTGAAGTGTCAGTATGATCAAGAGGGAAAGGTGTCCAGAGATGAGTTTCACAGTACTGACTGAGAATCTTGTCTCATTTAGACCCTTGTACTGGCAGCAGATAGTTAATTACCTACTGGAAAAAAGATTTATAATGGTAGCCTCTACTGCCTTTAGGCCCTATTTGATCAGGTTAGGGGTACTTAGAGTGTAGCCACATATAGGAATAACCTCATTTTTGGTACCAAAATGGCAGCACATACTCCATACCAGACTCTGAGGCCTTGTGGTTCTTGGCGTCAACCCTGAGCTCTAAAGAGTTGAGGAAATGAAATCATCTAGTAGTTACTTAGAATCCTAGGGACATCAAATCTGACATATTTGTAAAATGCCTGGGGTCTGAATATCTTCCAGAGGCTAGGAACACCACACCCTTTAGTAGCATGTTGTAGCACTATTTTAGTCTAACTTAGAATCTTTTTCCTGAACCACCAGTCTGTAGGGTTTCCTTGGCACTTCCATCTAAGACACAAGCAAACTAGTTAAGGTTGTATGCATGGATCTGGTTGTCTTAGGTGCCAGGTAGTTCAGTCAGGCTTATTAAAGTGGCAAGTAAACTGCCTGGTCTGTGTTAAGAAGGGTAAAGAGAAGCATCTATAGACTTCAAGAAAATAGAGCTAAGTTTCTGCGGGTTTCTTAATCAGCATCCCAATGTGAATAAGGGATATGAAGCTAAGGAGTGGAAAAGAATAAGGAAGGCTTGTCAGGCAGAGTCCGTGGTTCCTATGAGTGTGGTCAGAGCTGCTGGGGAGCATTGGAATAGAAGTGGCATTCAGGTCACCTAGGAACTGGGAATCAGACATTTTTCTGGGTGCCAATGCCTGCTGTGCAAAAACCATCTGCTGCCAGCAACTTGGCAGCAGTATGTTTTCATCTATGTGAGTTGTTTGGTAACCCACATGTAGTGCCCAAAATAACCCCACATTATCACTGCACTATCTGGAAATAGGATGAAGAACTTGAGAAGATGCGAGAAGTGTGTGAGCAAAATCAGCAGCTTCTCCGAGAGAATGAAATCATCAAGCAGGTAATAGTTTCCCACCCACTTGATAAGCCCTAAGAGACCCTGTTGCTACTGAGGCCAGCTCTTTGGACCAATCCCCATTGTGGTGACTTGGCTCTATTTCATGAGGTCTATATTAGTTTCCATGTGACCTGTGCATTTCAAAGTGGAATAAACATAAGTTTTTAAATTTGCCATTTTCTGAATCTAATATTGTTGATATTGGAAAGTGGGAGTCAACGTACTCTACTATAATCCTGCCTCACTTTACTATGGTTTAACATTGAGCTAGCCTAGGTCTGGTATCTGTTTTAGTCATGAACACTCCCAGAAGCTGCCCTGCATTATATACTTTGTCTCTTCTTTTCAAATAGAAACTGACCCTCCTCCAGGTAGCCAGCAGACAGAAACATCTTCCTAAGGATACCCTTCTATCTCCAGACTCTTCTTTTGAATATGTCCCACCTAAGGTAAAATGATCAGTGCCTGTGATACCTTTGCACAGCGTAGGTTTGGGGTAAGTGTGCTAAAATTGCCCTTTATAAGAGGTTGACAGTTAAAATTCCCAAATTCTAGTATCTCACATTTCTTTGGAGTCCCAGATAAAACTACAGTTCAATCCTAAGGAAAGTAGGCACTCTCACTCCTCAGAAAGCTGACTTTGGGCCACGGACAGGCATTATTTAACACAGCTGAGGAGGAGGAACAGGAGAAAAGAGCAATAATGTTCAGCTGTCCATCCAAAGATACTTATCATATCATGAGTTTCCCTTTCCTCCCTCAGATTGGTCAGCCTCCAATTTCACTGCCTTCAAAGACTCTGCAAAGCCAAAGGCTAAAGCAGAATTTCTTCTGATTGGTAAAGCCAAGTGGAGTGAATTTGAGAGAGTCTGAAATCTTTGCTCTGAGAATATAGCTGGCAACAGTTACTGGGAAGATATGATGCATATGTAGTGTTTAATTTTTATTAAATAACTAAACTACTCCAAACCTTTTTTCTTAGCCAAAACCTTCTCGTGTTAAAGAAAAGTTCCTGGAGCAAAGCATGGACATCGAGGATCTAAAATATTGTTCAGAGCATTCTGTGAATGAGCATGAGGATGGTGATGGTGATGGTGATGGTGATGATGATGAGGGGGATGATGAGGAATGGAAGCCAACAAAATTAGTTAAGGTGTCCAGGAAGAACATCCAAGGGGTAGGAGCCAGCTCTTCAACTTTTTTTGTTTTGTTTTGTTGTTGTTGTTGTTTTTGCAGTCAGAGTCTCACTCTGTCACCCAGGCTGGAGTGCAGTGGTGCATTCTCAGCTCACTGCAACCTCCGCCTCCCAAGTTCAAGTGATTCTCGTGTCTCAGCCTCCTGAGTACCTGGGATCACAGACATGCGCCACCACACCCAGCTAATTTTGTATTTTTAGTAGAGACAGGGTTTCATCATGTTGGCCCGGCTGGTCTTGAACTCCTGGCCTCAAGCAATCTGTTTGCCTCGGTCTCTCAAATTGCTGGGATTACAGGTGTGAGCCACTGCGCCTGGCCTAGCTCTTCAACTTTGTCAGGGATTCTAATTCTTAGTATTCATTCACTGCCACTGGGATAGTTTTCTGAATCTAGGAATGTGTGGCCCCATACCCTTTAGCTACCATTTAGAGGCACTGACTCCACTAAAGGGGGGCTTGTTGGGCCATCTCTGTGTAGAACCTGGGGCTAGTATAGTGGGCTGCTTGAGTGCACAAGTTGGCTTTCTTCTTGTTTTCAGGTTCTTATCAATTTGAATAGGTAATATTCCATACCATTTCATTGAAGCTGATACCAAAATGATCAGAACAATTCTTCATATTTTTATAGCATTTTACAGTTTATAAACCATTCTCATATATATTACCACTTTTAATCACCACAAAAAATCCAGTGAAGGGCCAGGTGCAGTGGCTCACACCTGTAATCCCAGCACTTTGGGAGGCCAAGGCGGGCAGATCACCTGAGGTTGGGAGTTTGAGACCAGCCTGACTAACAGGAAGAAACCTTGCCTCTACTAAAAATACAAGATTAGCTGGGCGTGATGGCACATGCCTGTAGTCCCAGCTACTTGGGAGGCTGAGACAGAAGAATTGCTCGAACCCGGAGGTGGAGGTTCCGGTGAGCTGAGATCATGCCATTGCACTCCAGCCTGGGCAACAAGATTGAGACTCCGTCTCAAAAAAAAAAAAAAAAAAAAAAAAAATCCAGTGAGATATTCATTATTTGCATTTTCCAGAGGGACCCCTGACCCACAGGAGGGAAACAACCTTGCCCAAGGTCATAAAACTACGTGACAGTCAGGACTAGAAACCAAATATTCTGACTCCAAGTCCAGTTTGCTTCCCCCACATCATGGTTATGTCAGTAAAAACCTTAGACCAGAAGTTGAGTGGGTACTTTATCTTTGCCTAACAGAGTGATTTCACTCCCTAGACTAAGGAACAAAAGGAATTACAGAAAAAGCTAATAATTAAGATCAAACACATTAAGTTAAGGCTAGTTAGGAACAATCTGACTTAGGCATGCTTTATTTGCTTACACAATGATAGTCCTGCTCAAACCTAGATGTTTTATGTTGAAACATTAACTTCCCAGGCATTACAGTTGGCCCCCAACTGTGCCCTGCAGCCACATTCCACTTAAAGAGAACAGTTCACAAGTTACCTTAGCTGGCTTCCTACGTTATTTGATTTGATTAGCCTATAGCTCATCACCTGGGGAACTGAGCCTTAAAACCCACACCACCAGGATGAAGCAAGTCATAAAGGTATAGACAGCCGTGGTAGTAAATCATTTGGTCAGTCAGAATCATCAAGAATGCAACATATCATGTGCTCGTGGTGAAACTAAGAACTCATCCTTAGCTTCAGAGAGTTTATAATCTAATGGGAATACAAGGTAAAGGAATAGAAGCCTACCATAGAGAATATGGTAGCATATTCATCTCAGGGAGATGGACTGGGGAGTTTTTGGTTTGTTTGTTGTGTTTTTTTTTTTGAGACCGAGTTTCGCTCTTATTGCCCAGGCTGAAGTGCAATGGTGCAATCTCGGCTCACCGCAGCCTCCTCCTCCCGGGTTCAAGTGATTCTCCAGCCTCAGCCTCCCAAGTAGCTGGATTACAGGTGCCCGCCACCACACCTGGCTAATTTTATATTTTTAGTAGAGACGGGGTTTCTCCATGTTGGTTAGGCTGGTCTCGAACTCCTGACCTCAGGTGATCTGCCCTTGACCTCCCAAAGTGTTGGGATTACAGGCATGAGCCACTGCGCGAGTTTTTAAGAGTGACTATAAAGCCAAACCAAGGAGGTGTAATTTAAGAAAATGCCATGAAAGAGGTGACTATTGCTGTGTTGTAAGACAGAAAAGGAAATACAGTCTTGGGAGCAACTGCGAGACATTTCTGGCACAATGAATAGCATATTCCTAAGACTTGAAGATGGTAGTGGAACATAGTTGGGACACTTAGAGAAAATAGGGTAGAGAGTGTCTGTCTTTCATTCATTTACTCAACAAACATTTATGGACGTTTTACTATACTTGAAGTAGAGAGCATGAACTGAATGTAGATTAAAAGGTCAGCTAAGTAATAGGAGGCAGAGTTGAGAAGTACACACAGAAAAATGGTAGAGGCCAGGCATGGCTCATACCTGTAATCCCAGCAGTTCGGGAGGCCGAGGCAGGCAGATCACCTCAGATCAGGAGTTCAAGACCAGCCTGGCCAACATGGAGAAACCCCATGTCTACTAAAAATACAAAAATCAGCCAGGCGTGCTGACGCATGCCTGTAATCCCAGCTACTTGGGAGGCTGAGGCAGGAGAATTGCTTGAACCCAGGAGGTGGATATGGCAGTGAGCTGAGATCACGCCACTGTACTCCAGCCTGGGAGACAGAGAAAGACTGTCTCAAAAAAAAAAAAAAAAAAAAAAAGGTAGAGAGCCTAAAGCTCTGGAAAGGAATTTCCAAATGTGAGGTGAATACAGGTATACTTGTCCTCAAGGAAAGCTTCATATATTTATTATAGCACTGTTGCTCTAAGCTTAAAAGGGCAACATAGAAGTATATAGCAAATATTGCAAGTAAATAATATTTGCTATTACTGATAAATCCTATGTCTAAAACAATGAGGAATTATTCTTTTCTAGGCTTTTCCCTTGATTTTATAATTTGGAAAGTGAATATAACTGGACTTTAAAGGAGCAAGTTAGCATAAAATCTAGTTTCTCTGAAGTTACCTTTTGGCAATCTGAAAGTACATGGATGCTATGACTGCTCTTTGATCAGACTGCTTGCAGACGTATTACCTGTAGACCTTGATGCTTCACAGAGGACCTTTATTAGTACTGCTTCAACCCAGCTGAAGCTGGCTGGGACTATCACTAGATTACTGAAAAGGAGACTGAAGCAAGCACCACAATGATGACTTGTCCAGAGTTAATGGCTTCCTTACTCAGCCACATTTCCTATGTGTACTAAGGAGATGCTGGGGGGTAAGTCATGTGCTATCATAGAAAAAGTAGTAACCTAGAAGCCAGATAGACATGGGTCTTGAGTTTGCCACGGGTTCATTGAGTAACCTTGAGCAAGTCAGTCTCCCTGGGCCTCAGATGCCTTATCTGTGCAATGCAGGGTCTAGAACAGCGGTCCCCAACCTTTTTGGTACCAGGGACCGGTTTCATGGAAGATAGTTTTTCCACAGACAGGTCGTGGGGGTGGTTTGGGGATAAAACTGTTCCATCTCAGATATCAGTCATTAGTTAGAGTCTCATAAGGAGTGCGCAACATGCACAGTTCACAATAGGATTCTTACTCCTATGAGAATCTAATGCTGCCACTGATCTGACAGGAGGCGGAGCCCAGGCTGTAATACTTACTCGCCTGCAGCTCACCTCCGGCTGTGTGGCTCAGTTCCTAACAGGCCACTGACCAGTACTGGTCCCCAGCCTAGGGGTTGTGGACCCCCTGGTCTAGAATAGATTATGAATAAGGTTCCTTCTAGGATTAATATCCTGAGTCAAAGTAACAGTCAAAGTTGTGTAAATGGTTTTAATAACAATGCTTTATTTTAATAACATTTTTTTTTTTTTTTTTTTTTGAGATGGAATCTCGCTCTGTCCCCCAGGCTGGAATGCAGTGGCGCGATCTCGGCTGACTGCAAGCTCTGCCTCCCGGGTTCACGCCATTCTCCTGCCTCAGCCTCCGAATAGCTGGGACTACAGGCACCTGCCACCATGCCCGGCTAATTTTTTGTATTTTTAGTAGAGACAGGGTTTCACTGTGTTAACCAGGATGGTTTCGATCTCCTGACCTCGTGATCCACCCTCCTCAGCCTCCCAAAGTGCTGGGATTACAGGCATGAGCCACCACACCTGGCCATAACAATGCTTTTATATGGTGTTATATGGTATCTGAGAAGTTAGGAGGAATATATGCAAAAGCACCTTGTGAAGGATACAATATCATGCAGATATTGTTGTTAAGGCACTATAAGCATTTTACAAATATTCTCATTTGTCACATTTGGCAGAAAAGAGGGAACAGGTATTCTTGCCTCTACCTTACTGATGAAGGAATGGCCTGGGCACGGTGGCTCATACCTGTAATCCCAATACTTTGGGAAACCAAGGTAGGAGGATCACTTGAGCGCAGAGTTCAAGGCTGCAGTGAACTATGATTGTGCCACTGCACTCCAGCCTCAGTGACCGAGCAAGACCCCCATCTCTAAATTTAAAAATTTTTAAAAAAAAAGAATGGAGATTAACTTGGATGAAGTGACTTGTCCAAGGTCATGCCAAGCATTAAATATAAGACTAGAGCCTGAGTCTCCAAATTCCTAGTCTGGTATTCTTTGTTTTTTGTTTTTGCCACAGCATCACTTACCAATCCTGGTATTTTTTTTTTTTTTTGACCAGATCTTATCCTTCTGAAGTATAAGGTACAGTGTAACACTGAGCTTAGTGCTAGAGGAATTATGGACTCTAAAACAGTAGTTCTCAAGTCTAGCCACACATTGGAACCCCCAAGGGAGCTTTTAAACATGGAGCCTAGGACCCCACCCCCAGATATTCTGATGTAATTAGTCTGAGGTAGGACATGGCCTTTTTGAAAAGCTGCCCAGAGATTTCTTATGTGCAGCTAGAGTTGAGAACAACTGGCATAAGTTGAGAACAGAGGTCTTTCAGCTCTACTTTCCACTCTCTACAAAGAATCCCTTGGCCGGGTGTGGTTGCTCATGCCTGTCATCCCAGCACTTTGAGAGGCCAAGGTGGGAGGATTGCTTGATGCCAGGAGTTCAAGACCAGTCTTGGCAACATAGCTAGATCCCATCTCTACAAAAGAAAAAGAAAAAAAAGAGTCCCCCTATTACTTCTCAACTATGGTGCTGGAACATGCTGGTGGGTTGCCAGCAGTTGTGATACACACACACACACACACACACACACACACACCCCACCCTGTATACATGTAGTAAATACATTTGTAGTTATGCCTGTGACAGTGTTACATTCTGTCTTTGACATTCTAATCTGCTTCCTGGTGTGAGAGAGAATAGGATGAAGTTACAGCTCATGTACGTGGCATTCATGCAACTACATCTGTCATGTATGTCATGACTGTGTTATAATACCACTACCAGGTGTTTATCTAACCTCTTCTTGCTTGAAGACTTCTAATAGGGGGAAGCTCACAGTCTTACAGGACAACCCATTGGACTCCACTAATTGTTAGAAAGTTCCTTCTTGTTTAGCTGAAATGTGCTGTCCTATACATCATCCCAATGGGTCTTGGCTATATAAGAGCCTAATCATTCTTTATGACAGCCCTTCAGATACTGCTCTCGTGATATTATCCCTTGGATAAAATAGAGAAACATGGACGAGGTAACAGAGCATTTTTGAAGTATTTAGATGAATTTGTAAATGGCCAAAGGACCTTACCCAGGCTGTAGCAATCAATGGATCACTGTCATCCTGGGGAAGTATCACCAGGAAAGGTCATAGAACTCCATCTGGCCGGGCGCGGTGGCTCAAGCCTGTAATCCCAGCACTTTGGGAGGCCGAGACGGGCGGATCACGAGGTCAGGAGATCGAGACCACCCTGGCTAATACGGTGAAACCCCGTCTCTACTAAAAAATACAAAAAACTAGCCGGGCGACGAGGCGGGCGCCTGTAGTCCCAGCTACTCGGGAGGCTGAGACAGGAGAATGGTGTGAACCCGGGAGGCGGAGCTTGCAGTGAGCTGAGAGCCGGCCACTGCACTCCAGCCTGGGCGGTAGAGCAAGACTCCGTCTCAAAAAAAAAAAAAAAAGAACTCCATCTTTCATCCTGTCTTAAAGCAGCAAAGATTTTTTGTTATTATAATGTCTAGCATTAGCAAGGGTGACTAAGAAGGGCACTTCTGGCTGGGCACCGTGGCGCACACCTGTAATCCCAATACTTTGGGAGGCTGAGGTGGGCAGATTACTTGAGCCTAGTAATTTGAGACCAGCCTGGGCAACATGGCAAAACCCTGTCTCTGCTAGAAATACAAAAGATTAGCCTGGCGTGGTGACACACACCTGTAGTCCCAGCTACTCAGTGGGGACTGAGGCCACAGGATCACTTGAGCCCTGGAGGTTGAGGCTATAGTGAGCTCTGATCATGCCACTGCACTCCAGCCTGGGTGACAGAGTGAGACCCTGTCTGAAAAAAGAAAAAAAAAAGAAGAAGGGCATTTCTGTATTGCTATTAGGAATATAAATTGGTATACCTTTCAGGAAAGCAACTTGAAAATACGTATCAATAGCCTTTAAAATGTTTCTTTCCTTTGACCCAGTAATTATACACATAGGAATTTATACTAAGGAAATAGACATTGGTATGTAAATATATTTATTCGTTCAACAAATATTTTTCTGGGCACCTATGTGCCAGGCACTGTTTCTAGCTGCTGAGAAGACATGAAACAAGACAGGTGAGATTCTTTGCCCTCATGAAACTGGTATTCTTGTGGGGAGAGAGACACAGTAACCAGAAAAATAAAATAATTTTAGATAGTGATGAGTGAAAAAGAAAATAAAATATAGTGAAGTCATAGAGAATGTGGGATGGGAAAAGAGCACTTTAGAAGAGTGCTTGGGGCCAGGCGCGGTGGCTCACGCCTGTAATCCCAGCACTTTGGGAGGCCGAGGTGGGGGGATCACGAGGTCAGGAGTTCAAGACCAGCCTGGCCAACATGGCAAAACCCCATCTCTACTAAAAAAAGAGTGTTTGGGGAGGCTGGGCATGGTGGCGGATACCTGTAATCCCAACACTTTGGGAGGATTGCTTAAGGTCAGGAGTTAAAGACCAGGCTGGGTAACATAGCGAGACCCCATCTCATTAAAATAAAATTTTGTTTAAAGAGTGCTTGCGGAGCTCTCTCTGAGAAGGAAATATCTAAGCTGAGGCCTAAACAGTGAAGAGCAAGTCAGGAAAAGCATCAGAAGAACATTTCAGGAAAGGGAAACAGAAAATGCAAGACCTCAGGGCAGGAATGAGCTTAGTATCTCGAGGAACAACTAAAAAGGCCAGTGTGACTAGAATGTATTGAGCATAAGCTACAGTCAGGGGATGGGTAGTCAAGGGCCAGATGATGGAGGGCCTTGTCAGTCGTGGTAGAGTTTAGATTATATTTCTATACAAGGATATTTACTAAAACATGATTTATAATAGTGAACAATTTCTTTCAAAACAATCTTAATATTTCACATTAGGGCACTGGTTAAATAAATACATTATCCCCATGAGGAAATATTATACACAACTATTAAAAGTCAAGTATTTTAGTTTTCAAGTTTTGTAAAGTGATACATATTATTTTGCTAATCAGAAAAAAGATGTTATTGTGGTTTCTACAGAGCAACTACAGAGCAAAGGTGATGGTTCTCATATGAAAAAAATTTAAGGGCTTGAATTTGACTGTAAGCTTAGTATGAATTCACAAAGATGTGACAGGAAAAAAAAAAAGCAACTGATTTTAGGCCTCATTAACAGGACTACTGGGTCCATAACAAGGGAGATGTTTATCACAGTCCACCTCACAGTGGTCACACCACATTTAGAAAGTTGTGCTCATTTCTAGATCTCACAATTGAAGAACTTTGACAAATTGGTGTATAGTCAAGGTGGTGAGGATACATGAGAACCATGTCATGTTCATTGAAGGAACTAGGTACATTTAACTTTGAGAGGATTTGGACAGAAGGGGACTGGGGAGTAGAAATTATGTTGTTTTAACAGTTACTCTATAGAAGTGGGGTTAAACTCATTCCATGTCATTTTAGATGGCAGAATTGGGTTCTATGACTAGAAGTTATATAGAAACTATTATCACCTCAGGATAAATAGAGCTTCAGATCATTCGACCAGGGATGTTAAGAGGAGCTTCATACATCAAACCAGTCTTTAGATGGTTGCTGAGGTCTCTTCTCACTCTGTTCCTTCATCCTGTGAGCTTGGCCACCTCTATCTTTTCAAAGCCAAACTATCCCACTTTCTTCTATGATTTTTCTTATAGCATTGCTTCCTGTAATTCTGATCACTCACCTCTTTTTTGTTTAACATCCTCTTTATAAAACATACACACTGAATTCCTGAATGTGCATACAAGAAAACATGCTTATCGATTAAACTGATTTAATAAACAGAAAACCCTTTTTTTTTTTTTTTTTTTGAGACGGAGTCTTGCTCTGTCGCCCGGGCTGGAGTGCAGTGGCCGGATTTCAGCTCACTGCAAGCTCCGCCTCCCGGGTTTACGCCATTCTCCTGCCTCAGCCTCCGGAGTAGCTGGGACTACAGGCGCCCGCCACCTCGCCCGGCTAGTTTTTTGTATTTTTAGTAGAGACGGGGTTTCACCATGTTAGCCAGGATGGTCTCGATCTCCTGACCTCGTGATCCGCCCGTCTCAGCCTCCCAAAGTGCTGGGATTACAGGCTTGAGCCACCGCGCCCGGCAGAAAACCCTTATAACAGTGCCTGGCACACATTAATGTTAGCTATCACTACTGCAGCTTTGTTTATAAGAGTAGAAAATGGCACTATCAGGAGAATGGGTAAATTGTGGCAAGTTCATAGAGTGAAAATGAATGGAATTGAGCTATATGTGTCAACATGTAAGATGTCATTTATACAAAGTTTAAAAATGTGTAAGACAATTTCTTGTTTATTTTTGTTTTTTTACAAAAACTCATATGTGTGGCCAGGTGCTGTTGCTCACACCTGTAATCTCAGCACTTCGGGAGGCTGAGGCAAGAGGATTGCTTGAGGCCAGGAGTTCAAGACCAGCCTGGGCAACATGGCGAGACCCTGTCTCTACAAAATCAAAAACAAAAAATTAGCCAGGCATGGTGGCATGCGCTTGTGGTCCCAAATACTCTGGAGGCTGAGGCAGGAGGATCACTAAGTCCAAGAGGTTGGGGCTGCAGTGAGCTATGATTGCGCCACTGCATTCCAGCCTGGGTGACAGAGCAAGACCCTGTCTCCAAAAAAAAAAAAAACTAATGTGATAAGAGACATAGGAATGTTAAATACCTAATTCAGTAGACTGTTTATCCCTGGAAGGGAGGAGGCAAATGGGATCAGGAAGGAGTACATAGGAGACCTCGGTTATATCTGCATTTTACTGTTAAGGGGGGTTAGTGGGGGCATGAGTGAGGTTTTCTATTGCTATTGTCTATGCTTTTGTATGCATGAACAAAATTATGGTGCCCTGAAATAGGATGCATTATTTCTTTCTTTCTTTTTCTTTCTTTTTTTTTTTTTTTTTCTTTTTTGAGACGGTGTTTCACTCTGTCGCCCAGGCTGGAGTGCAATGGCGTGATCTCGGCTCATTGCAACCTCTGCCTCCCAGGTTCAAGCGATTCTCCTGCCTCAGCCTCCTGAGTAGCTGGGATTAAAGGCATGCGCTACAATGCCCGGCTAATTTTGTATTTTTAGTAGAGACGGGGTTTCACCTTGTTGGTCAGGCTGTTCTTGAACTCCTGACCTCAGATGATCCACCCGCCTCGGCCTCCCAAAGTGCTGGGATTACAGGCATGAGCCACTGCGCCCAGCCAGGATGCATTATTTCACATGCGATCCGACTGAGCGGGGTACAGTGAAATAATTACTCCCCATCTTTTCTGAACTCCAGATTTCTACCTGACTGCATTTGCTTTGGGACAGCCATTTCAAGCTGTTGACTCACAGAGCTTGCTTACACCTCAAATCCCTACGCCCTTTTCTGCACACTTTTTTTTTTTTTTTTTTGAGATGAGGTCTCACTCTGTCACCCAGGCTGGAGTGCAGTGGCGTGATCTCAGCTCACTGCAGCCTCCACTTCCCAGGCTCAAGTGATCCTCCCACCTCAGCCTCCCGAGGTTGCCACCATGTCCGGCTAATTTTTTGTATTTTTGGTGAAGACAGGGTTTCACCATGTTGCCCAGGCTAGTCTCAAACTCCTGAGCTCAAGCGATCCACCCGCCTTGATCTCCCAAAGTGCTGGGATTACTGGCATGAGCCACTGCACGGTCTACTTTTAAGCTAGATCACTCTCCATATTGTATTTCTATGACTGAGTTGAGGGGAACCTAAATACCAAACTTACAAACTTACTTTCTTTCTACTTTCACACCTTAAGTCCAGCCTGTCAAAATAGTTTTGAATTGTGATTCTTTTATCTTACATATTACTCATCCTTCCAGCTTTCTGTCATTGTTAGAGCTGATAAATATGCCTACCTTATAGACTAGTTATGAGATTCAAATGAGATTTTGTATTTATGTACATGAAAGTACTCTGAAAACTGTAAAGTGCTATGAAATGTAAATGATTTTATTTCATATCATCAGTGATTTATCAAAATGTGGTAAAGACAAAGCCCAGACTAACACTGGACAAAATGCAGAAATGTGAGCTGGCTGAAAGTACAGTTTGGTAATTCTAAAAATACTGAGCAACTACACTCAGTTTTTAAATGTACTTAACTATACTACCATCCAGCTCACAGTTCTTCACTTTGCCCATAAAGTTGTCACAAGAGTCTTTGTCAGTTGCCTTGCATTATGCTATCCCTCTGATCTGTCCTTCAAGTATTCTGTCCAAAAGAAAATGGATTTTTCAGCCAGGCGCGGTGGCTCACACCTGTAATCCCAGCAATTTGGGAGGCCAAGGCGGGCTGATCACCTGAGGTCAGGAGTTTGAGACCAGCCTGGGCAACGTGGTGAAACCCCATCTCTACTAAAAATACAAAAATTAGCCAGGTGGCCAGGCATGGTGGCTCACGCCTGTAATCCCAGCACTTTGATAGACCGAGGCAGGTGGATCGCCTGAGGTCGGGAGTTCGAGACCAGCCTGGCCAGCATGGTGAAACCCTGTTTCTACTAAAAATACAAAAATTAGCCGGGCGTGGTGGCAGGCACCTGTAATCCCAGCTACTCGGGAAGCTGAGACAGGAGAATTGCTTAAACTCAGGAGGCGGAGGCTGCAGTGAGCCAAGATCGTACCACTGCACTCCAGCCTGGGCAACAGAGCAAGGCTCCGTCTCAAGAAAATAAATAAAGTAAAAAAATTAGCCAGGCATGGTGGCGTGCACCTGTAATCCCAGCTACTCAGGAGGCTGAGGCAGGAGAATTACTTGAACCTGGGAGGCGGAGGTTGCAGTGAGCAGAGATCGTGCCACTGCACTCCAGCCTGGGTGACATTATAAGACTCCATCTCAAAAAAAAAAGAGAAAAGAAAAGAAAATGGATTTGTCTGGCAAGACTTGTTCTCTTTAAACCTGTGACAGTCTTGGTGATTATTGTTTCACCAAAGAAGAGAGGACTAAGGAGATTGAAGCTTGGTAGATAATAGTACTTTCCATTTTTTTCTAGAAAAGCTTGCAAATGAAGGGAAGTCATTTTAAACTAGTCTTCTAACCCTTTCAGTAATGTGTCTTTCTGCAAACCTGTTTTGCAGTGTTCCTGCAAGGGCTGGTGTGGAAACAAGCAGTGTGGGTGCAGGAAGCAAAAGTCAGACTGTGGTGTGGACTGTTGCTGTGACCCTACAAAGTGTCGGAACCGCCAGCAAGGCAAGGTAGGATCAGTGCTGTTTCCTCTCCCCATCCCTTCAGACCTCCCACTAGTTTCCACCCTCTTTTTCTGCCTTCCGTCCTGAAACCTGGAGTCTCCTGCACAGCTCTTCCTACCCTTCTCCTTCCCTCTGAACCCAGGAAAAGAGACAGTTCACTTCTCAATCCTTTTTCCTTGCTGCTTGCCTGTTCACATACCCCTTTCAGAAACCACAGTGCTTCCCAGGAGATTCCCAGGTATAGAGCTCCCTACCCCCAGGCTTGGCTGTAAAGTTTCGGTACTGTTTTTGAGACGACAAGGACAAGAAAGCAGGTATTCACAGGCATATAGACACGTAGGATCAAACTAGTCCAGAGATTTAACTGGAACTGTAAGACCCACATGCTGAGGTAGCAGTTTCCAGGAAGTTAATCCTTCTGACATCTTGAGACATTCGTTACTTAGACTCTCTCCATGGCAACCAGCTAGCTATTGCATGGCTCTAGGAAAAGACCCACAGGAACCAGGCCTTTCTAATAGTCACTGTTGTAAACCAAGTTAATCTAAATGTCCTCTTAATATTGTTCCCAGGAATAGCAAACTCAGGAAAACCAAATGTGCCCTGGGAAGAGCAGCACCAAGCAGGTCAGATTCCTATACCTGCCTTACACCTACCTGTGCAATAGCAAAAATGCATTACTACAGCTCTCTATGTGATATACAATAATTCTAGCAAGCACGGTCTAATGATGATTCATCATGCATTTCTTGAACATCCACATGTGAAGAGTTTCAACCTGCATCTTCTATTAAAAAGACCTCTGGCTGGGTGCAGTGGCTCACGCCTGTAATCCCAGCACTTTGGGAGGCCGAGGCGGGCAGATCACGAGGTCAGGAGATCGAGACCATCCTGGCTAACACGGTGAAACCCCATCTCTACTGCAAATACAAAAAAATTAGCCGGGCGTGGTGGCAGGCGCCTGTAGTCCCAGCTGCTCAGGAGGCTGAGGCAGGAGAATGGCATGAACCCGGGAGGCGGAGCTTGCAGTGAGCTGAGATCGCGCCACTGCACTCCAGCCTGGGCAACAGAGCGAGACTCCATCTCAAAAAAAAAAAAAAAAAAAAAACCTGTAATATACATAGGCAAGCCAGAAGTCAGGCTAAGAACTGTAGAAGTAGCAGAGACCTTGAGGATCCTCTATTCCTGTGGTTTTTCAATTTGGGTTCAAGAGTCATGTAGTAGAAAGGGCCTCCAGGCAGAGGGGCATGGCCCCTCCCTCCTCCTCCCATCTCTGTCTGTCTCTCAGAATCAGTTTCGTTAACTGAAAGGAATACTAATACAGGCAACACCCAGTATGGATGCTAAAAGGGATATCGCAAATTGTAGAGAGGGGGAGTTTAGTCAAACAAATGACCAAGGTTTTCTTTGCTTTAAACCTGTCCTTGTGAGATGTCCCATGCCACTACCTAGTCTTTGCCTTCAGAGGCTACCTACAAGCATTGCTCCATTCCTTCAGGGACAGAGTATGTCAAACACTGTGACCTCCCCAAGCAGGGCCTCCCTAAGACTTGCTTCAGCTGACTAATCAGGCACTTAGAACTGTTACCTCTTTGGTTAAATGGGAGCAGACTGATTTTGTAATCCTGGCAGCCAAATTTATAATATGCCTGTCTGCTTGATTTTCAGGATAGCTTGGGCACTGTTGAACGGACCCAGGATTCTGAAGGCTCCTTCAAATTGGAGGATCCTACGGAAGTGACCCCAGGATTGAGCTTCTTTAATCCCGTCTGTGCCACCCCCAATAGCAAGGTAGGTGAGCTAAAAGGCAGGCACTGGAAAACTGGATTAGCATCCTTCTCTGCGTTATCTATGACAGACCAGTAGAAGAGAGGCAGGTGGAGTAAAGGTGTAATCAGCTTGCTGGGAACTAGGGGTCACACATAGCCTAGAGTCTGGTTTTTTCCATGGAATGATCTTAAAGAATACCTCATACTACTGGGAGTATGTCGAGCATCTATAGCAGCTCGGCTGGGCTGAGCTTCTGCCCCTTTCTAAAGTCTATTCATACCTGTCTCTGTCCCTCCTAGATCCTGAAAGAGATGTGCGACGTGGAGCAGGTGCCGTCAAAGAAGACTCCCCCAGCTCCCTCCCTTTTTGACCTCCCAGAGTTGAAACATGTAGCAACAGAATACCAAGAAAATAAGGCTCCAGGGAAGAAAAAGAAACGAGCTCTGGCCAGCAACACCAGCTTCTTCTCTGGCTGCTCCCCTATCGAAGAAGAGGCCCACTGAAGTTGGAGTCATCATCTCTACCCTCAGTCTGGCTTGGGAGATCTTTCAGGTTGCAGCCAGAAGGGGTTTTTAAATGACTTCTCTGGATTTCAGGTTTCTTGCTGTTGAAAAAAGGAAAAAAGCGTTACTGAAAAGAAGGTAACCTCTGTTGGATGTTGGCCTTCAGCCTCCAGCTCCAGACTACTACTCACTGTTCTCCAGAAGGGTGCTAAACCACCTACTGAAGAGAGAACCAACTGACTTTCCTAATGACTCATCAGGAACCAGTCCTCAAAATCATCAAGTTATTCTTATTTGTGAGCAGTTCAGGCTATCTCATGACGGGGATGAGGCCAAGGCTTTCTTATCTTTTGGTTGTCTCTGCTTAACGGAGGAGCCTGGCCTAGGATGGAGGCCTGGTTTAGATCTTCATTCCACCTCAGGAATGGGGTTGTGACCTGTACTGTCCTGACCCTCTCTGAATTGTGTTTCAATAGTACTCTCGATTGTCTTCCATGTTGTTGAAGTAAATGAATTATTTTTAAATGTTAAGCAAGTAAATAAACCTTAGCCCATCTACTGTTTGGGAAGATCCTTCTGTGCTAGAGGGAGAAATAAAATTTCAACCTGTGTTCCTGAGCCCCTGAGGAAGCTATTAAGGGGATTCATTACAAGTACCTGAGCCTCCCTGCCTTATTGTAGCTGCCCTGTTTCCCAGAAGGTAGTGTGGAGTGTGACATGTCTTTATGTTGCTCTGCTACCCTAAGAAATCAGAATCATGTTAGCAAGGCCAGTGGCCTGACCTCCACTGTAGAACCTACCTGGCTTCCAGATTTGGGAGGAAGAAACCACGTTTACTAACCATCTCCATGTTCTTGCCACAATTTTATTTGTTCTTCACACACACACACACACAAAGGTCAACATAGATAGATGTCCTTATTTTGCATTTGAGGAAACTGGGGTACAAAGAAGTTAAGTAACTTACCCAGAGTCACAAAGTTAGTGAGCTAGGACCCGAACGCAGAGCTACCATCCAAGCTTCACTCTAGCCAACTCTCTAGAGTGCCAGCAGCGGCCACTTCTAATGCCCTGCAGCCTGATTTCTTAGTGTAGGAGGGGCATTGCACCATACTGCTGTCCAGTCCCAGGACAGAATGGCACTGGCTCCTTGCATTCTCCTTTGAAAGATGCTTATGCCTTACAATGTATCAGGGTTCTCCATCTCTGCTTAAAGCTAAAAGGGGGCCAGCCCTGGAATACCATACACAGGCTGCTGACTGGCCTTGTCTTCTGAGGTGCTCACAAGCCCTGCGCTTCATATCTATGCATTCTGAATCCCAAAACCCTTCTCCCCAAAAAAGCTCCCAAACCATCCCCAAAAACTCAAAATGCCAAGACTCCTCTAGAATCCACCAGAGCCCAAGCAAAAGAAATTGAGGAACAGTCTGCCTAGAATGAAGCCTGCAATGGACTAGGTGACCTGCTGGTCCTCCCTGGCCTCCTGCCAGCAAGCAGCCCTGCTTCTCTTTGCATTTTAATGCCGAGGGAGCCTCTGCCATTGCCAACTAGAGCCTCTGGACACAATGGGAAGGCTGAGTGGGAGGGGGGCCAGCTCTTGGCATAAGAGAGCCAGTCTTCCTTCTCACTATTTGAAATCCAGTGTGTGGCGGGGGAGGGGTAAGCAGACTTATCCCCAGAGAAAACATCCTTTCCCACCAACACTGCACTAATAGCCCCCAGACCTCGAGTCACCGCATCAGGCATAATGTAGAGGGAGAGGTCAATCAAGCCAGCCCCTGGCCCCCATCCCACCCAGACCCCTGTGGTTTAGCACTAAGCAAACTCTATAGCGTGCTAACCAGCCCTTCCCCGCTGATGCTATAGTAACAGCATCTTTTGTATGTGTTCATCTTCCAAAAGCCTGTGACCCCAATATACGCTACACTCCTCAAAGGATTCTTGGAAAGAGACTCATATGCCTTAGGGACAAGGCAGTAGAAATGACACAAGTCCTGAATGAGCATCTCCTGTCTGGGGTGATGAGGGAAGACGGGAGAACTACTAGTGTCACCCAGGATCCACAAGGCCCATGGGGACCTCTGGTCCAGAAACAGGGCAACTTGCTGTCCAGAGTTCAGGAAGTAGCTTGCAGCTTCTGTTGCCCAGGCTGGAGTGCAGCAGCACAATCTCAACTCACTGCAGCCTCGGCCTCCCGGGCTCAAGCAATCTTCCCACATCAGCCTCCCAAGTAGCTGGGATTATAGGTGCACACCACCATGCCTGGCTAATTTTTGTATTTTTTGTAGAGACAGGGTTTTCACCATGTTGGCCAGGCTGGTCTTGAACTCCTGACCTCAGGTGATCCACCCGCCTCGGCCTCCCAAAGTGCTGGGATTACAGGTGTGAGACACCGCTCCAGGCTGCAGCTTCTTATACATGCACCTTGCTGAATTAGAAGTAGGAGCTCAAGAGGGGAGGGGGCTTAATGAATCAAGGCTGTATTCCCAGGGAGCTTGAGACTTGATGTTAGACTTACACACACACACACACACACACACACACATACACACACACGCCTTTCCAGTGGGCTGGCTGGGCCTCTTCTCCTGACTGCCAAGCTGCAAAGTTGTGTGGTCACCTCCCCCCCAGCTTCCCGCCAGCCTGTGCCCTCAGCCCTGGCCTCCCTAAGCCAGGACAAAGCCCCGGCAGTGACTGGGAGGGGAACAGGAGGAGGGACAGAGGGATGGGAAAGGCTGCACAAAGGAATTCCTCACCCCAAGCCCCCGACCGCCAGCAAGTAAAGAAGCAGATTTGCTCTCCCTCCCCCTTCCTGCCTTCCATCTTCCCACCCGGGCTGTGCCCAGGCCACAGAGCAGCTGCAGGCCTTGAGAGAGGACCCACACAGCCTCCTGTAGGTGGCAACAGTGCCACCTGTTTGACTCATAGGGCTGAACCGAGGACTGAAAAAGGGAGGAGGCAGACCACTCGGAGAGGAGCTGGGAAGCAGTGCAGAGAGCAGAGTGGAGCGGAGCTGCCACTGAGCAAAGGTGTGAGGGCTCGGGAAGGCTGGGGGGCTACAGATGGGAGCTGTGGAGCAGAGACCAGCTCCATCCCGCTGGGCTTGGACCAGGGGATTGAATGGCACTCTTGTCAGCTCCCCTACTTGGGGTTTTCAGGCTGCTCAGACCCTGATCTCATCCTACAGACAGCTCCTGAAGGGAGGGGATTCTGGAAGGCAGTGTCTGGGGCACAGGGGTAGGACCCCAGGGGAGGCAAGAGCTTAGGGCAGGCTATCAAACCAGCTCCAAGATGGGCAGAGGCAAGGGCTTCCCTTTGGGTTGGCTTTTTACCGGGAAGGGTCTCAGAGAGGAGAGAGATTTCCTTCCCCCAGCTCCAGCTCCTCACCCCTACCCTAACCCTCCTTTCCCAAGGCAGCATAAAGAGGGCAGTTCAGAAGCAGCCACACCTTCCTCCTTACCGGACCCAGCCACTGTGCACTCCTCTAAGACTCCATAGCCTCTGGGGAGCTCGGAGGACAAGGGGTCCTGTCCCTCAGCCCACATGCACACATGCTCACACACTTTGGGTGTATCCAGGGGCTCCTTTACATACTCAAAGTCACCTGAAATCGTATGGTACCGACAGCCAGTTGTGCAAACACAAGTACAAATGCTGACACAAATCGCACACCCTCTCGTGTAGAATCAGTCACATACCCAGCCAAGTCTGGGGATCAGCTCAGTCAGCCAAACCCAGAAGCATAAGGTACAGGGGTCCCCTGCCCCAAGACAACCACACCCAGCATTCACACCTTTGCCCTGCGTTTGTTGTACTTTGACCAAAGCTAACTTAGAGGGTGGGGCTCCTGAAGGCGGGTCTGGGCTTCTGGTTGGGGTAGGGGGATGACTGGGCAGGAAAGGGCAGGACTTGAGGGGGAGGCTTTGTATTTTGAAAATGCAAAGATTCCTTTAGAAGACTGGGAGTGACCCAGGCAACATATTCACCTCAAGTCTTCCTCTTTTTGGCAGTGCCCTCTGTCCCCTGGGAGGTGGACACAGAGAATCTTTCAGGGATTTGTGATCTGAATAATCTCTATATCCATAGCAACTGGCCAACTAGCTGGGCCTTCATTAGCCCCAGGTCAGAACTGGAACCTTTGCTTCAGGTTACTTCTGCTTCCTGGGCCGGAAAGCAATTCAGCACGGGGCTGCCTCCAGCTTGGCCAAACCTGCTTTAACTTGCTGAACTGAGTTTGCCCTACCCTGGGCAGTTTCTCTTGAGTTCTTTACCCCCAGGGCAAGTACTCCATCCCCAGAGGTGTGTGCTGTTAAATGGGGAGGAGCTGGAGACAGTGGATATATGCAGCCTGCCCGAAAAGAGGCTGGACCTCTTGGGTGTCCCACTGACTCTCCAGGTATCAAGATTAAAGGGAAACGAAGGCTCTGGAGATTGTCTCCCATTGCCAGGCTTGCAGCTGGGGCTGCTCGCCTCATCCAGTCTGGCACTCTGGGCCTGCCCCGTGACCTCTGTTGCTGAGCAGCGGCCCAGGCCTCTGCTCCTCCCCCGGGCTCCTCAGATACACTGGGAGGGAGACTGGGATCTGCCCTCTGCCAGGGTCCCTGATGGTTGAGTGTCCCTTCCCCCAGGCCTTCACCATGGCCGAGTCCCCCGGCTGCTGCTCCGTCTGGGCCCGCTGCCTCCACTGCCTGTATAGCTGCCACTGGAGGAAATGCCCCAGAGAGAGGATGCAAACCAGCAAGGTGGAGTAGGATGGAGGGGGGAGGCTGGAAGTCAGAAGGCAGAGGCCCACTGGGGGGATAAGAAGGCAATTGTGCTCGTAGACAGCTTGGGGAAGGGGCTCTCTCTCCCAGGAAGAAAATCTCCCTCAAATATGGAAAGAGCTGCCCCCTGAGCAGAGCAGCCCAACACGGGGCAGGCAGCTCCCTTCAGCTGTCACCTGTTGGGGACTCTGAGCTTCAAGTAGGTATTGGTTGTGAGTTTCTCTCCTGCCCCTTTGCAGTGTGACTGTATCTGGTTTGGCCTGCTCTTCCTCACCTTCCTACTCTCCCTGGGCTGGCTGTACATCGGGCTCGTCCTTCTCAATGACCTGCACAACTTCAATGAGTGTGTCATGGATTCCCCTCGCCGCTTCCCCAGCATACATGTCAACCTGCTCCCCACCCTGGGACCCCTAGGCACCCCACTGTCAGTCATCCCCCAGCCCTGCCCAGCTCCTCAAACCCAGCTCTGCTGCTACCCAATCTCCTTAGAAAATCCCTCCACAAAATCTCAATCCTTGGAGCCCCTAGCCCCGTGAGGGGCTTTCTCCTCACTCCCTTCTAGTCCCCCTGGATCCACCCACCCCACCTCCCCTCAGGCCACTATTGACACCCCTTCCCCCACTTGGACACTTCCCTCTCCCCTCCCACAGATTCCTCTTCCGCCGCTGGGGACACTGGATGGACTGGTCCCTGGCATTCCTGCTGGTCATCTCTCTACTGGTCACATATGCATCCTTGCTATTGGTGGGTCTGGAGGCCGCTGGCCTAACCCCACCTCAGCCTTCCTTCCTGCTTAGTTCTAGCTCCCTATTCTCATCCTGGCCACTGAGGGAGGGGCTAATTCTTGGGTAGGAGGGAGGTACCAGCCTGGGAAGCCCACCTCAGTAACCTTGCTCCCCTCTTGGTGTCCCATAAGTCCCACCACTCTCTGCCCCCAGGTCCTGGCCCTGCTCCTGCGGCTTTGTAGACAGCCCCTGCATCTGCACAGCCTCCACAAGGTACAGTAGGGATGGGAATGCATGGGAGAGGGGGCCACTGGGCCCAGCACTTGGCTGGCTATTTGCTGAGGACCTCACTTTTATACCCCCGGGGGGTCAAGCCCAGGACCTGAAGCCCAGTAAGTATTTGTTGAGTGAAAGGAGGAAAGCAGACGTGTCAGGGGAAGGGAAGGGTCGGGTCCCCTCTCCAGAGAGTGAAGGAGCAGCTCACCAACCAAAAGCCCAAATTGACCAAGAGGCCTCATTCATCCCTGGGCCCCCAGGTGCTGCTGCTCCTCATTATGCTACTTGTGGCCGCTGGCCTTGTGGGACTGGACATCCAATGGCAGCAGGAGTGGCATAGCTTGCGTGTGTCACTGCAGGTGAGTGGCCAATCTCCAGTGTCTAGGCGGGAGCCTTGGCTTGCAGCCAACTCTAGAACATATCTTGCTCCTGTTCTCCCAAGACTATAGGTAGCTCTGAACTCCAGCAGTCAGGCCCTAACAGGAAAGCAGGGAGGGGCACTGGAGAAGAGCCTGCCTCACCAGCTCTTGTCCACAGGCCACAGCCCCATTCCTTCATATTGGAGCAGCCGCTGGAATCACCCTCCTGGCCTGGCCTGTGGCTGATACCTTCTACCGTATCCACCAAAGAGGTGCCAATGCCACTGCCCCCTCACCCTTGCTGGCCACTCATGCTCTGCCACCTGCACTCTGCCTTCCGTCCCCAGAGCTCTCCCCTTGCCCATTCTTGAAAGCCTGTCCCCCACTCCCCACAGGTCCCAAGATTCTGCTACTGCTCCTATTTTTTGGAGTTGTCCTGGTCATCTACTTGGCCCCGCTATGCATCTCCTCGCCCTGCATCATGGAACGCAGAGACTTACCACCCAAGCCTGGGCTGGTGGGACACCGAGGGGCCCCCATGGTGAGTGTTGGACAGAACGCTGGGAGGGTCACGAAGGTCTGCTCGTCCGCGCTACAGCGGCCAGGGCTGTGGGTTCCCAGTCTCCCACCCTCCCCTGCTACCTCATCGCCTATTCCCTTTCACAGCTGGCTCCCGAGAACACCCTGATGTCCTTGCGGAAGACAGCTGAATGCGGAGCTACTGTGTTTGAGACTGATGTGATGGTCAGGTGAGGGAAGCTGGGGCTTAGGGGATCTGGGGGGCTGAAGGATATGATGACCAGCCCCAGAGCTTGGCCCTCTAACACCCCTTGTGCCCTCAGCTCCGACGGGGTCCCCTTCCTCATGCATGATGAGCACCTGAGCAGGACCACGAATGTAGCCTCTGTATTCCCAACCCGAATCACAGCCCACAGCAGTGACTTCTCCTGGGCTGAACTGAAGAGACTCAATGCTGGGTCCTGGTTCCTAGAGGTGAGGACAGCCTCTGCAAAGAGGCAGCCACCTACAGGGACACTCAGAGAGGGCAGAGTCATTCTGTTGATAAGCATTTGCTCAGCCCTGTGCTAGGCAATAAGAACACAGTCTGTGCTCTCACTCAAGTCACTTCCACCTAGTAGAGAGCCTAGGCAGCAGACGATTCAGGAAACCCAGAGCAATAAAAACATTTTCCTGCCTGGGAGAGAATCAGGAGTGGATTCATACAGGAGAAGATGAGAGTCTTCTCCTAAGATACACAAAGCAGGGAACGGGAACTCAGTCAGAGGGAAGAGGACATGTAAAACCCAGAAGTCTGAAAAAGGGTGTTTCCAGGAATAAAATGTGGCTGAATGTAACTGAGAGAGACAATTCATGGGAGTGGTAGGGAGCAGAGGCTTGGCCTTGAAGATCTCCGAATGCCTGGCCCAGAAGTGTCAACTTCAATCCTGTAAGTGGTACAAAATATTTAAAAGGATATTGAATTTTTTCAGTTCCTCTTTCCCTGATTGTAAAAGTAGTAATACATGTTCATTGTAAAAAGTAAAACATCAGAGAAATAAGAAATAACATAGAAATCAAAGTCTCCCATAATCCAATCCCTCTGAAATATTCACTGTTAACAGTTGGATACACACACACACACACACACACAGTTCCCGACTTATGAGGTTCCACTTAATGATTTTTTTACTTTATGATGATTTGAGATTGATATACATTCAGTAGAAACTATACTTAGAATACCCATACAACAATTGTTTTCATTTTCAGTACAATATTCAAAAATCACATGAGATATTCAATACTTCATTACAAAATAGGTTTTGTATTAGATGATTTTTGCCTAACTGTAGGCTAATGTAAGTTCTGAGCACACTTAGGGTAGGCTAGGCTAGGCTAGGATATTAGTAGGTTAGGTATATTAAATGCATTTTGATTTTCAATCTTTTCAACTTAAAATGGGTTCATCAAGATAAAACCCCATCATAAGTCAAGGTGCATCTGCATACACAAACACACACTCTCTCTCTATTTTGCACAAATAGAATCATTACACAGACTCTTTTGCAATTTGCTTCTTTTCCATTTAATTCTTTACATCAGATCAGATCAGAGTGATTAAGAGCAAAGGATGTCTGGGTTTAAACCCTGGCTCCACCACTTACTGGCTGTGTGACCCGAGGCAGCATTTCTTAAGTCTCTCTGTGCCTCAATTTTCTCATTTGTACAATGGGAATATAACAGTACCTACCTTGTAGGGTTATTGGGAGGATTAAATCAGTTAATACACACAAAGTACTCAGAACACTGCCTGGCACATAGTAAGTACTTAATAAGTGTTAGATAGCTAGCTTTATCCATGCCAGCAATTAGGAAGTGAGGTCATCATTGAGAATAAGGAGAGGAGAGGAGAGTAGCAGAGGCTTGGAATAACACTAGGGGGAATGGAAGAGGGAGCAAATCAAGAGCAAGTAAAAGGATTGCTAAGCAGTGCTGAGAGCGAAAAATAAGGACTGCAGTGCCAAGAGCCCACATTTTGTACTCTGCCCATGGCAGTGCTCAGTCCCCAGTTCTAGTGGTAGAGGAGGCAGACAATTGTAGAACTGAATCAGTCTGGGAGTTGTAGGGCAAGTGGGACAGAAAGGGAGCTGAGAGTGCTATGGAAAAGTAGTTCAAGCTGTGGATGGACCATGGGTAGGGAATGTAGGTGCAGCTAGAAAGGGGCTGATGAACTGGGAAGAAACCAAAGGGTTAAGATTGCAGAGGTCTCCTCGAGACCAATGAGAAGATGTAGTGGGAGAGAGGAAGTTAGGAAACTGGAAGGGCAGGAGGTTGAGGTCACAGAGTAAGTTGTTAGATGGTCTGGAAGAAGGCCACGGTTTGGAAAAAGGCCTGGCTCAGAGGTGGAAAGAAGCTGGACACCAAGTGGAAGATATGAGTGAAGATAGTGAGGATGGGGGCAAGGCCGGGAGGCCTCTTCTGGTCTTGAAATAATTGTTCTTTCTTATAGAGGCGACCCTTCTGGGGGGCCAAACCGCTGGCAGGCCCTGATCAGAAAGAGGCTGAGAATCAGACGGTACCAGCATTAGAAGAGCTATTGGAGGAAGCCGCAGCCCTCAACCTTTCCATCATGTTCGACTTACGCCGACCCCCACAAAACCACACATACTATGACACTTTCGTGATCCAGACATTGGAGACTGTGCTGAATGCAAGGGTGCCCCAAACCATGGTGATGTTTCCAGGACCCCCTCTCCCCACCCTGCCTTCCCTAGGCCATGATGATGATGATGATTTTGAGGCTGCCCCTAGCCCCAGGGCCCTACCCCAGCTCACATACCCCATTCTGTGGTCAAACCTCTCTGCTCCTGTCCCTGCCCTTGGAATCCCTAGGTCTTCCCCAGCTTCACATCCATCCTTCCTGAACCACAGGTCTTTTGGCTACCAGATGAAGATCGTGCTAATGTCCAACGACGGGCACCTGGAATGCGCCAGATATATGGACATCAGGGAGGCAACAGAACTGAGAGGCCCCAGTTTCTCAATCTCCCCTATCAAGATCTGCCACTATTGGATATCAAGTGAGTGCTAGAGGAAAGGAACCAAGGGGATCACATGAGGCTTAATGGCAGGGAAGAACCAATTCAGGGAGAGCAAAGCCTCTTCATTCATTCACTCATACAACAAGTATTTACAGAACACTTGCCCTGTATCAGGTAGTACTGCAGGCTTTGGGGACACAACACGCATCAGACAGACAAGGTTCCTGCTTTTGTGGAATACATGTACTACTGAAAGAAACAGAGAATAAGTCACTTAACAAAATACATGCATATTGGAAAGTGAAAAAGTGTTATGAAGACAAAACAGAGAGATGTAGAAGAGTGGTTAGGTTTGGGAGTGATGGGCTGGAGCAGGGAGGTGGGTGCAGCCACATTAGGAAGGCTGGTTAAAGAGGTGATATCTAAGCTGAGACCTGAATGGTCACAAGGAGCTAACTACGAGCTGCAGAACAGGAACAGCAGCCTAATGAGCAAGGGGAAGGGGAAGCTAGAGAAGCAGGCAGGGGTCAAATTGGGTAGGACCTTGTAGGCCACGGGAAGGATTTTATTCCACAACAAAGAGATCAGGGTAAGACAGCATGAATCAGGGAGAGTCCCAGATGTGAGCTGAGCCCCAGAAGCTGACCCAGCTGAACCATAACGGACTTCAAAGCATCTGGTTGCTAAAGCCTCTTATAAGGTCCTTGTGTTCAGATAGAAAAATGTGAACTGAATGATAGCCCAGTTATCATACGTATTTCTTTTTTTAATTTGAATTTTAATTAAAAAATTTTTTTAGAGATAGGGTCTCGCTCTGTCATCGAGGCTGTAGTGCAGTGGCCTGATCATAGCTCACTGCAGCTTTGAACGCCTGGGCTCAAGTGATTGTCCCACCTCAGCCTCCTGAGTAGCTAGGACTATAGGCACACACCACTATGCAAGGTTAATTTTTTTCTTTTCTTTTTTTTTTTTTTTTTTGTAGAGACAGGTTCCTACTACCTGCCCAGGCTGGTTTCAAACTCCTGGCCTCAAGCAATCTTCCTGCCTTGGCCTCCAAAGTGCTGGGATTACAAGCCTGAGCCATTGCCCCCCTCAGCCTCCCGGTTATAAGCATGAGCCACTTCACCTAGCTATATAAGTATTTCTTTCCCTAAGTTATCACAAAGAGGAAGACATGACATAGGGTTTGGCTCTCACCTTAGTCTTGTCTTGGTCAACATCAGCTGCTAATCAATTGCTGATCATGTTTCCAAATGATGTGAATTGGTGATGAATACACTGATGATGGAATCGATGCCCTGAAAGGTCTAGGTGCTGGAAAAAGATAGGCCAAATCTGGCAAGATGAAATGCACCAGGGATAGATGTAAAGACCTCTATTTGGGGCCCAAAAGAATTTCAGTTGCATAAAGACCAGAGAGGAGATACTGGCCTCAACAGGAACATGTGTGAAAAAGATCAGGGCTTTCATTGAACAGTATACATAGTGAGTCATCAGTGGGATGTAACATTGCCAAAGGCTAACCTGACTCTGGGCTACCTGAATACAGGCATAGTGCCCAGAGGACAGGAGGAGATAGTTTTGCTCTATTCAAAGCTGACCCAAGTTGGCCAGGCATGGTGGCTCCCACCTGTAATCCCAGCACTTTGAGAGGTCAAGGTGGGAGGATCACTTAAGCCTAGGAGTTCAAGACCAGCCTGGGCAACATAGCAAAACCCCATCTCTACAAAAAAAAAAAAAAAAAAAAAAAATTAGCTGAGCATGGTGGTGCCAACCTATCGTCCTAGCTACTCTGGAGGCTGAGGCAGAAGGATCACTTGAGCCCAGGAGGTCGAGGCTGCAGTGAGCCAAGACTGTGCCACTGCACTCCAGAGCAAGATCCTGTCTCAAAAAAAAGGCTGGTCCAAGCCTATTTGGGATATTATTTTCAGAGACAGGCCCCATATTTTCAAAGGAACATTGATAAATTGGAATATATCATATTAGAGAGGCTTGTACAGGGAAGGAAATAATAAGAGTAATGGCTGAAGGAGCTGGAGCTGTGGGGCCTAGAGAAGAGAAGGCTCAGGGAGACAGGGCCTCTGCTCAGGACCCAGGGGAGAGACACATTTTGTGGCCCCAGATAGCAAGGCTAGTACCCATGGGTGGAATCTACCAGAAGACAGAGTTCAGCTATGAAAGGAAAATCACTGTTGGTCAGGGGCTGCTATGGAAAGGCAGAGCTGATACCTCCTTGGCAGTGGCACTATAGATTCAAGCACAGGCAGGGGGCTGCCTCCCATGTCCCGTGCACCATGATTCTGGATGTTCCCTATTTTCTTTCCCACCTTCACAGGGCATTGCACAAGGATAATGTCTCAGTGAACCTATTTGTAGTGAACAAACTCTGGCTCTTCTCCCTGCTTTGGTGTGCAGGGGTGGATTCGGTCACCACCAACGACTGCCAGCTGCTGCAACAGATGCGTTACCCTATCTGGCTTATTGTAAGGGCTCTGGGACTGTCACCTCTCCTCTTCTCCCATCCATGGTTTTCCTTAATCCTGTCCCTCTCTTCCTTACTTATTTCCCCTGATATACTACCCTTGGGACTTTTTCCTATTTTCACAGACCCCTCAAACCTACCTAATCATATGGGTCATTACCAATTCTGTCTCCACCATGCTGCTTTTGTGGACCTTCCTCTTCCAAGGTGAGTGCTTTGTGCCTCAGCTTTCTGGGTCCTTACTTTCTCCAGGGCCCTGGTGATGAGGCTGCTTCAGACTCATATATGCTGCCCAGGGCTGAGGGTCTGTTTAGTTCCTTTGAGATTCTTAGGCCCTTCCTTATACTATCAAATTGGCTTGAATATGGGAAAGGCAGTTAGGGGAGCAGGTGTGGGGGCTGGAAGGGCCTGCTTGAAGCTAGCTGAACTCACAATGGGAAGCTTTTCTCCCCACAGGAGATTTGTTAAGAAGAGAGGGAAAACTGGTAAGAACTTTCTCCCCTCACATTTCTCCTCCTGTAGCTTTCCCCTTGCTTAACTCCCTAGATGATCTACCCTCCCGCTCCTCCCCAGGCTTGGAAACAGCAGTGCTGCTGATGAGGATCAACAATTTCATGATGGAGTGAATGCCCTGCCCTGCCTCCCCACCCAAGCCAGTCTACATTGCGCAAACAGCAAGGGTTGGAGAGCAGCTGAAATGGAATGCTTCGGGGGTGGTGGGTTGCAGTGAGGGGAGCTTTGCCAACAGGAGATTTTGAACCATGAGGGCCCAGGTGATGGGCATTCCCTAAGCTGCTATGGAATCTGCTCCCCTTGGGGTTTTGATCTGAGATATTTGGGAACACAGTGAGTCATGAGAAGTTTCTCCCCAAATGAAACTAGAACAGAGGAAGTAAAAGGGAGATTGCTCGGATAATGTCTCAGACTTGTGTGCACGTGTTCTTGCATAGAAGGCACAGGGTGTGTCGGGGTGGGATAGCTTGGAAGAGGGACTGAAGGAGATAACGAAATGGTCTTTCCCGGAGAACTGTAAGATGATAGAGACACCATCGCCACTCCACGATGTACTGTCTTCCCCGACCCTTGCAACTTAGCTGTTTTCCTGCCTAGAGGCCAGAAGCTGAAGAGCCCGTCTAGCCATGTAATTCTGTGCTTACAGGTGGCTTTTTGCTGTGCGCAGCCTTTTCTTCAAGGCAGGTTGGTTCCTGTATCTTGTCTTAATCTGTTACTCAAGGAATGTAATCTCCATTTGGTCACAGCCTAATCTTTTTGGCTCAGGGGCTGGGGAGAGGAAGCACCTTCCATCTGTGGTTGGATGGGACACGACCTTGAGGGGCCATCATGGGGAGATGGGAGGAGGTGGATTGGAGGTGGGAGGAGAATCACCTGCAGCAATGAAGGACTCGCGGGAAGCCCGCGGGAGAGCAGCCACCTCGGGGGCGTCCGGAGGCCAGGCGCGCGGTGCAGGGTTGCGCTGTAGCTCCACCTTGTGGCCGCCCCAAGAGGAGGGCCGCATCCGTTGTCGCCGTGACGTATTTGCTGAATGCCACCTGTTTTCCGTGCCGCTTGGGGACTCGTGTCCTTGACTTAGGACTCCGAGGGCAAGGTCCGATTTCCACAAGTTTTCGCTCCTCTGGGCTGCGAGCAGGGTCCAATTTCCGGCCCAGCCTTCCCTTCGAGGAGCAAGTTCCCCAATGCGTTTGCGGCTCCGGAGTCCCTGGGCTCCGCAGCTAAGGTGGCCAGTGCGGAGCTGACCGAGGATGAAGAGTCTAGTAGAAGCAGGGAGGGCCTAAGGCAAAAACGGGGACAAGAGGGGCTCTGTGGTGACCCCACAGTCTTCCGCCACACCCACATTCGACCTAGTTCGTATCTCCACACGGAGGGAAGTAGAACTAAGGAGTTGGCCAGGTAGGGAGGGCCGGTTCTCGGTTCCTCCTCTCTCGCCAGACCCTGGGGCAGCACTGGCATCATCGGGACAAGACCCGCCCCCCCACTCTCGGTTGCTGGGCAGCCGCGGGAACTACAGTTCCCAGTGAGTCCCCGGCCATTTCCGGTCTCCGGCTGGACGCAGGCGAGTTTGAATCTATGTTCCCGCCCCCTTCTCCCGGGCCCACCCCTTCCCTTTCTGGCCGCCCCGCCCTCTCTGCGTATCCCTGCACACTCCGGCTCCGGCGGCCGGCCGCGCCCACGTACCTGGCCTGCAGCTGGCACGGTGGGCGGGGGTGCCAGCATGCGACGCGCGGGGAGGCTGGAGGCGCACGGAGAACGAACCCCGCAATCAGTGCTCCGGTCCTGGTCTTCCTGGGGGTCCACGCCGCTGTGTACCGGGCAGGTCTCTCCCACACTCCGCCTTTTCGAGCAGCGTTCCCTTACTTTTCCCGGTTCCCGATCCATCCCCTCTGTCAGACTGGCTACCAGCCTTAGCTCTAGGGCCCCCAGTCGGCCTGGTACTGCCCGGCTGTCACCTCTCAGCACGTACCTCCTCCCCCATCCCTACTTGAATGTCCCTTCCCAATCGCCCAGTCTCTTCCTCCCCTCACCTCCCAACCTCACCCTGAAGACCTCCAGCAACTCCATCCCTGCAGCCCCAACCTCTCAGCTCTCACACTCTCAGCTGTGGTCCTCTAACCTCAGCGTCTGGCCCCCCAACCGGAACGACAGCACCCAGCCCCAGCCTCTAACCCCTTTCTCCTAGTCCCTAGCCTTGGGTACGCAACCTTGAGCCTGCCGCCGGAAATCCTCACTCTCTTCCCAGGAGAACTGGACAGCTATAGCGGCTTAACCTATAGGCCCTGGGCTGGATTCTGACACTGACAAAAACTTAAGGGCGGAGGACCCGGGGGAGCTGCTCATTGGGGTTCGGATGTAGTTGCTCTTCGTTATTTTTAGCTGCTGACTCACCGCTCCTGGCATCCGGGTTTGGGGCTAGCAGGCTGGGCTAAGGGGGCTATTAATAGAGCAGGAGCACAGCCCCGACCCAGTTCAGTTTGGAAACACAGAGAGCAAGAAGCGTCCCCTGCCACCATGCCCTGTGGAGATGTGGACTGAGCAGTGGCTGGGCCAGATGCTCTCTGGCTGCCAGTTACCTCACCCTGGTATCTCTACCTTGGAACTCTGGAGGGAAAGCCCACGAGGAGACTCCTGGGCACAGCTCTCCCCTAAGCTTGCCATGGCTTGGGGCTCTGCCACAATCAAGCTTCTGTTGTACTAGCTGAGAAGGAAGAGATGCGTCCCAAGTGGAAAGACTGTTTTGGTCATGGCCTTGGCCTGCCTGGGCCCACACCTGGGCCAGAATGCTAGGTTACTAGAAGGAAAAGCTATGGATTTCTGGTCCCTCACAGCCTTCATAAGGATGGAGTGCTTCAGCATGGTCCTAACACAGGGGACACAGAGATGGGGATCCCCAAACCAGACACAGAGCTCAGAAGCTGCCAGATTCTGTGCTTACCACACCCCCAACCCCGCCATTCTTTTTATTTCTTTCCATTTTGTTGGGCTCTGTCCCTACTCACAGGGATTCACAGACCTCATGATCTCTCCCTTGTCTGGAGAGAAACCGTATGCATGAAAGCCACGGAAAAGTTGTCCCCAGTGAGGTATGAATGATCCTTTATATATTGTCATTCCAATGGACCTTTTTATTTTAATGGGCTAACGTAAGAGTTTCCTAATGTATACATTGGGAATCGTGAGGAAATCTTGATGGACTGATCAAAATTATTCCCACGCAAGCTCAATTTGCTAGAATTCTCATTGACTAAGGGTGCACACCCACGACAATGCTCCTCCCCTCCTTGCAAATCAGAAACTTCCACCTTCAGCGACCCGAGTCTCCAGCCCCCAGATGAAACCACATTTGGGGCAAGAGTGATCGTTTCACCACACACAAAATGGAGGTCACCCAGTGAAGCTCTATTTTCAAGAATGAGCCCAGCTTATCAGACAGCAGCGGACCGCGGTCCCAACCCCGTCTATTTGCTGAAGGAGCAGGAGAGGCGGTGGAAGGGGAGAGAAATGGTCTCTGCTTGAGAATCCCTTCCTGAAGTCCTCCATCGCCTGGTTGCCTAGCAACCAGAGCTGCCTGCAGCGGTGTGGGGCTGCTTTTGGTCCGTAGGGGGCGACTGTCTCCCTGGGGTCTCAGACTGGAGCCCTAGCAGTTGGGAGGGAGGTTCCCTAGTTAAGTGTCACAGTGTCTCAGTGTGGCTGACCTCCTCCCAGCCTTGTCAACCCAGTCCAGTCTGAGCGGCAGGGAGCCTATGGAATGAGGAGAAGCTCACTATGAATCTGAAGGGATTTTGCTCACAATCATTAAAAAATGAAGAGAGAGGGAGGGTGGGAGGAAGGGAGGAAGGAACCTGTTAAAGGGGATAGGACAAAAAAGGGGGTAAGGAAGGGGCCTGAGGAGGGCAGTTTGACCTTCTCCATTCAATCGAGGCTTATCAATGCTTATTTTTCAATCAGAGCAGTTCAGAGGTTGAAAGGAGTCTAGCAATCTCTATTGACAAACTGTTAATCATATAAAAGACTAGGCTCCTGGGTTACCAGCCTAGCCTAGATTTGGTCATTAAGGAAGATATTCATTCATTCATTTGACCATAATTAACACTAACCCACTATGTACCACGCAGTGTGCTAAGTGTTCTACATTCAACCCTCACAAGAACACTGTGATTATTTCCTTTTCACAGATTACAATACCAAGTCTCAGAGAGGTTAAGTAATGTCCAAACTCACAAAAATAGTGACTAGATTGGGTCTGATTGAGCAATCACTGTGTGCCAGGTCTAGGAGTACAGAAAACAATACATTTCTTTTTTCTGCCTAATGAACGCCCAGTCACCCTTTGGGACCAAACTGAAAATATCATCTCCTTTGTGAAACTTTTCTTAAGTCCCCTTCCCCCCAACAAGCAGAATTGATAACTTGCTTTTCTATACACCCTCCTGAAATACCACTTTTCACAAGTATGGTAATGATCTGCTTCCATATTTCCATTTCTCTCACTTTGAGCACCTTGGTGACAGGGCCTGTGTTCATCTCCAATTGGATATCTAATAAACATCCCAAAATCAACATGCTCATTTCTGAACAGCTGACCTTTTCCCCAAAAATGACCCCTCCTAAAACTGTCCTTATCTCAATTGATGGCAATTTCACATCTCCAGTTGTCCTGGCAAAAAATCCTTGGAACCACACCTTGTATCCAATCTGTCAGCAAATCCTTTCAGCTCTCCCTTCAACATACACCCAGAATCCAACCACTTATTATCATCTCTGGTGCTACCACGCTGGTCCAAGGCACAACCACCTCTCAGCTGGATCATTTCAGCAGCCGCCTGACTAGTCTCACTGCTTCCACCCTCGCCCCATGGCCTATTCTCCGCAAGGAAGCTATACCAATCCTGCTAAACCCAAGTCACATCATGCCAGTTCTCTGCACAAAACCCTCCAATGGCACTCCATCTCTCTGAGAGGAAAGCCAAAATCTTTACATTGGTCTACAAGGTCCTACACAATCTAGTCCCTTATTAAATCTCTGATCTCGTCTCCTGGCATTCTCCCCTCCCTTACTCTCTGTTAAAGCCACTTGATTCTCCTTGCTGTTCCTTGAGCAAGCCAGATGCACTCCTTACCAAGACATTTGCACTCCTTACCCAGGACCTTTGCACTGGTCTCCCCTTGCCAGGTTTACTCTTCTGATGGCTCACTTCCTCACCTTCCTCAATTCTTTGCTCAAATGCCACGTTCTTGGTGAAGCCTACCCTGACCAACCTGCTTAAGATTCCCTCTATTTTAATTTCCAGTTTACGGTAAATACAGGGTACAGTAGTCCTCCTTTATCCGTGGGTAATATGTTCCAAGACCCCCAGTGGATGCCTGAAACAGCAGATAGTACCAAACCCTATGTATACTGTATTTTTCTGAAGTGATAACAAAGATGGCTACTAAGTGACTTATAGGTGTGTAGTGTATGCAGTGTAGATACACTGGACAAAGGGATGATTCACATCCTGGGTGAGATGGAGCAGGACAGCACAAGATTTCATTACATAACGGCATACAATTTAAAACTTATAAAAAGTTTATTTCTGGAACTTTCCATTTAATATTTTCAGACTGCAGTTGACCATGAATAACTGAAACTATGGAAAGTTAAAACCATGAATAAGAGGGGGAGTACTGTATAAAGGAACGAGATAAATGACACCATGAGGAAAAAGACAAATCCAAAGCAATTGACTGGCACTCTTCAAAAACTTGATGTAGTTAATTTTTAAAAAAAGATGGAAGACTTCAGTTATGGACCCAGTTAGAATAGACACACCTCTCCCTATTCCTCACACTAAGTACAGCTAAAACTCTGGACATTATATATAAGACAAACATAAGAAGACTATGAAAGAAGAGGAAGGGGGTAGACTAACTAGGAACCCCAGTGACCTGAACTCGAGGGGATGAGTTCCCTGGGTTTTCTCGTTGCATCAAATATTCCAGACCAGGTACTGGAGAAACCAGCAGCCTGGAAATGCCAATGGGCACAGACAAAAAAAAATGTAAACACCAATAACTGGCCTATTCTCTCTAGCCATAAGACCAGGAAATGGAGTTTAGCCAGACAGAAAACTCTTAGACAGTAACCACCCACTGCAACCACACACCACAGTAAAAAAAAAAAAAAAAAAAAAAAAAACTGTAGCTGCACCCAAGCCAGCAAAGGCCAAGTAGATAACCAGAGTTTCACTCTGGCCAGGCTACCCCGTACTCTGGGGTAGTGTCAGAGAAGGCTGAGTAGACAGCCTAAACTTCCATCCCCAAGGGATAACAAGACCCCTTCCTGTTGGGTGGTGTCAGTGTCAGAGGAGGCCTGGTGGTGAGTCAGGACTTTCACCACAGCATATCATTTAGTGAGGCCACTAGCCTCCCTCTCCTCCCCTCCCAAAATCTCTCTACCTCCTGACTGTGGTGTTAGTGGAAGCCCACCTGGGGAACAGTAAAAAGGCACTTCTGCCCCTTCCAGCTAGGGAGGCATCAGTGGAGGCCTAGTAGGGAGCTGGAATTTTTACCACTGCACGGTAAAAAGGAGAAGCCCCCACCACACCTACCAACCAAGGCCAAGGAAGGAAATTGAACTTGAACCTCTACCTGTCAGTAACCAGGCAGTGGCCCCTTCCTCTGATGAAAATGGTGTCAGAAGAAGCCTACCAAAAACAAAAGATGTAAATGAAATCCAGAGTCTCATACTGTAATATCCAGAAATTCCAGGATGCAATAAAAATCACTCCATATCTAAGCCCAGCACCTATAGTCCCAGATACTCAGGAGGCTGAGTTGGGAGAATCACTTGAGCCCAGGAGTTCAAGGTCAGCTTGGGCAATGTAGTGAGACCCTGTGTCTTTATATTTCTTTTTTTTTTTTTTTTTTTTTGAGACGGAGTCTCGCTCTGTAGCCCCGGCTGGAGTGCAGTGGCGCGATCTCGGCTCACTGCAAGCTCCGCCTCCCGGGTTCCCGCCATTCTCCTGCCTCAGCCTCCCGAGTAGCTGGGACTACAGGCGCCCGCCATCTCGCCCGGCTAATTTTTTGTATTTTTTAGTAGAGACGGGGTTTCACCGTGTAGACCAGTATGGTCTCGATCTCCTGACCTCGTGATCCACCCGTCTCGGCCTCCCAAAGTGCTGGGATTACAGGCTTGAGCCACCGCGCCCGGCCTAGACCCTGTGTCTTTAAAAAAAAAAAAAAAAAAAAAAAAATTCACTCATACCAAGAACCAGGAGACCTTCAATTTGAATGAGAAAGAGAAAGATTTCAACTATCTGACAAAGATTCTAAAGTGGCCAACAGAAAAAAAAAATGCTTCTATGAGCAATCTATGAGCAATTACAAACAAGGTTAAAACAAATTTAAAAAATAGCAAGTCTTGGCAAAGAAATAAGAGATATAATAAAGAATCAAATAAAACTTTGGAACAAACTATAATAACCAAACTAAAAAACTCAGTGGATGAGCTCAAAAGGAGGATAGAGAGGACAGAGAAAAGAATCAGTGAACATAAAGATAGAACATTAGAAATTACCCGATCTGAACAACAATGAGAAAATAATAGACTTAAAAAGAAATGAACAGAGCTGGGCACAGTGGCTCATGCCTGTAATCTCAGCACTTTGGGAGGCTGAGGTGGGCAGATCACTTGAGCCCAGGAGTTCAAGACCAGCTTGGGCAACATGGCGAAACCCTGTCTCTACTAAAAATACAAAAATTAGCTGGATATGGTGATGCACACCTGTAGTCCCAGCTACTCAGGAGGCTGAGGTGGGAGGATCACCTGAGCTTGGGAGATCGGGGCTGTAGTAAGCTGTGATTGTCCACTGCACTCTAGCTTGGGTGACAAAATGAAACCCAGTCTCAAAGAAAAAAAAAAAATGAACAGAGCCTCAGGGATGCTTGGGACTATAACAAAGGACTTAACATTACGTAACTGGAGATGTGGAAGAGGAAGAGAAAGAGCATGGGGCTAAAAAAAATTACTCAAGAAATAATGGCTAAAAATTTGGAAAAAGACATAAATGAACAGGTTCAAGAAGCTGAACAAACCCCAAATAGGATAAACTCAGATTCACCCCAAGGCACACCATAATCAAACTTCTGAAAACTAAAGATGGGAAACTTGAAAGCAGCAAGAGAGAAACAACACCTTACCTACAGTGGAAAAGGAATTCAAATGTGGCCAGGCACAGTGGCTAATACTTGTAATTCCAATGCTTTGGGAGGCCAAGGCGGGAGGATTACCCAAGGCCAGGAGTTTGAGACCAGCCTGGGCAACATAATGAGACCTCGTCTCTACTAAAAATAAAAAAATTAACCAGGCGTGGTGTGCACCTGTAGTCCCACCTACTCAGGAGCCTGCTTGGGAGACTGAGACAGGAGGATCACTTTCAGGCCAGGAGTTTCGAGGCTGCAGTGAACTATGGTCACACCACTGCACTCCAGCCTGCTATATCTGGTGAAAATATCCTTCAGAAATGAGGGGGAAATCAAGACATTCGCAGACAAAGGAAAGCTAAGAGAATTTGTTGCCAGCAAACAAAGAATGGCTAAAGGAAGTTATAAAAACTTACAGATGAATAATGGAACCATTTACATGTAACGAAACTTACATGTAAATGGTTCAGAAAAAGGGATAGATAGATAGATAGATAGAGCATTAGCTGGGCATGGTGGCACACACCTGTGGTCCCAGCCACTTGTGAGGCTGAGGTGGGAGGATTGCTTGAGCCCAGGAGTTTGAGGTTGCAGTGAGCCATGATCACATCCCTGCACTCTAGCCTGAGTGAGTGAGCAACACCTACTGTTCAAAAAATATAGATAGATGCATAGATACATAGATACATAGATAGAGCAAATATAACAAGTCAAAACAAGTCAAATTGTTGACTTGATAAGGAAGACATACAGTGGTGCCCACCGTATTATTCTTCCAATATTTCAGTATGTTTGTAAATTTTCATTTTTTTTTTTTTTTTTTTTTTTTGAGACGGAGTCTCGCTCTGCCGCCCAGGCTGGAGTGCAGTGGCCGGGTCTCAGCTCACTGCAAGCTCCGCCTCCTGGGTTTACGCCATTCTCCTGCCTCAGCCTCCCAAGCAGCTGGGACTACAGGCGCCCGCCATGTCGCCCGGCTAGTTTTTTGTATTTTTTAGTAGAGACGGGGTTTCACCATGTTAGCCAGGATGGTCTCGATCTCCTGACCTCGTGATCCGCCCGTCTCGGCCTCCCAAAGTGCTGGGATTACAGGCTTGAGCCACCGCGCCCGGCCGGCGTAAATTTTCATTTTTAAAAATGTTGGAGAGGATATGTGGAGGATAGATATATGATAAAGCAAGCATAGCAAAATGTTAACGAGAATCCTGGGCGGTGGTAATTGGGTGTTCACTGTAAAATTTTTTGAATTTTTCTGTATGTTTAAAAACTTTCATATTAAACTGTGGGGGCAAAAAACTTGAAAAAAAATCACAACTTGGTATCCTCCCCTACCTTTCCCAATCCATGTTACTGTGCTCTACTTTGTCTTTTTTCCATGGCACTTATCACCATATACACAGCAGGTCTTTGAATAATATTGTTTTCTTCAACATCATTTTGTTATAACATTGATGAGAAAAAAAAAAAAAAAAAAAACTGAAACAATTCCTGGCCAGAGCCACTGTCTGTGTGGAGTTTGCACACTCTCCCCATGGATGTGTGGGTTTTCTCCGGGTATTCCAGGGCACTGCGCTTCCTCCCACATCCCAGTGCACGTTAGGTGAATTGGCGTGTCTAAATTGTCCCAGTGTGAGTGAGTGTGGGTGTGTATGTGAGTGCACCCTGTGATGGAATGGCATCCTGTCCAGGATTGGTTCCTGCCCTGTACCTTGAGCTGCTGTGATAGGCTCTGGCCACCCTTGACCCTGAACTGAAATAAGCAGATTGAAAAATGAATGAATGGATGGATGGATGCATGGAAGGATGGATGGATGGATGGATGAATACAAAGTATTGTAAAATAAAAATGTGTAAAGTAGTTGATAATCATACAAATGCACAATAAACTATGAGGTAAGAAAGTGCTCATCGAGTCCACCGTATTCGTGATTGTTTGCTTTTGAACTGCATGGTGGTAGGGAGGTGCTCCTTACAATTTTCACTTTGCATATATTTATTCCTTGGTTCAACCCACCACCACTTCCACTGCTGTCACTCACTGGTTCACCAAAAATTAGGTAATTATTTACTTATTTTCATTAATCTTTCTATATGTGTGCATAGCTCATATTTATTTCAATGTTTAATATCAGAAGTGTTTTGGGTCTTTATTTAGAAGCTTGGTGATGTTTTGTGACCAGAAATATGCTGTAGGAACTTAGCTCTTGTTTATATTAATTAGCCTATGGTAAAATTGGTTTTGTTATGCGTTGTTTCAGTTAGTCACAATTTCCAAGGATCTACCAACAACATTAAATGAGGACCTACTGTACTACATAATTCACTTATTGATTGTGTTTATTTTTGTCTGTGTCCTCTCACGAGGAGGTAAGCTCCCCAAGGGCAGGGATTTGTTCTGTTTGTTCTGTTTTATTTTGTTTGCTGCTATATCCCCAAATCCTACAACAGTGTCTGGCACATAGCAAGTGTTCCATGCATATTTGTTGAATTAAGAGTGAATCTATGAGGGCCGGGCACGGTGGATCACACCTGTAATCCCAGCACTTTGGGAGGCCAAGGTGGGTGGATCACTTGACTTCGGGAGTTCGAGACCAGCCTGGCCAACATGATGAAACCTTGTCTCTACTAAGAAAATACAAAAATTAGCCGGGCATGGTGGCAGGAGCCTGTAGTCCTGGCTACTCGGGAGGCTGAGGCAGGAGAATCGTTTAAACCTGGGAAGCTGAGGTTGCAGTGAACTGAGATCACACCACTGCACTCCAGCCTGGGTGACAGAATGGGAATCCGTCTCAAAAAAAAAAAAAAAAAAAAAAAGAAAAGAAAAAGAAAAAGAAAAGAAAAGAAAAGAATCTCTGTATCCCTAATACCTAGGTCAAGGTCTTGCATGGAGTAGGTGCTCAATGAATATTTGCTGAATTGAACTGAGATGTAAATTCTGTAGGAGAACTTAGAATAGACCTGTCGTACTAGAGTGGTTCACAGCATGGACTCTGGAGTCAAATAATCAGGATTTGCATCCTGATTCTGTCACTTCCAGCTGTGTTACCTAGCTGTGTTAATATCTTTGAGCCTCAATTTCTCATTGGTAAAATGAAGATAATAATAGCATCAGCTTGGTAGGATTTGGGTTTGCATGTTATGCACTTAGGACTTTGTAAAGACCCAATAATTGGTAGCTAAAAACAAAACAAGAACTGCAAAAAAGATAGTCTTTCATGTACGTCATCCTTCCTCCATTCCCCCGACAAGCTGGGCCAGGAGAGGGTAAGGAGATGTCCTTGGACAAGTATTCCTAAGCTCTATTCCAGACCCACAGAAGGGTTTCTCTCCTTCAAATCCCTTCTTACCTTTTCACCTGTCCTGGACTCTCGTCTTGATATCCTGAAGTTCCTTCCCCCATCATAACCATGCAGGGGTGGAGTGGAGGAGATAGGGGTTTGTGGGCCAGGGACAAGGACTTAGAGCTTTGTGTTAATCCCTGTTCTAGGGTTGAGTTCCTTACTGGTGATGGTAGAAGGTCAAGTGTGAGGTCACAGTAATTTCAGGGCCTAGAGAAAGAGAGAACAATAGTCTTGTGGAGGAGGTATTGACAGGACAGCGGGCCTCATATGCTGCTTTCTTCCTTGGTCCCCTGTAAGAGAAAGCACCTCCTTCACTCTGCTCCAACGTCCCTTCTGTCCATCCTGCTACCTCGTCTTTACTTCTGGTGGCCCCAGCTCAGAGCAAGCCTGGGGACCCATTGAGCATATCCCTGCAACTCCCTCTTGGAAGTGGGATGGGGTGGAGTGGGCAGAGGACAGGCTAAAATTGGCGATATAAGGGCACAAGATCGGGTGCCTGAGCTCTCTGGTGGCCCACGTCCTCTGCCCCCACCCTAGGGCCAACAGTTCCCTAGAGATTGGGGGAGCTGGGGCTGAGCCTGGGGGCGCCACTGCCTCTGTTCCTTTAAGGAGCCGCTGTTTAGCATTCCTACCGCTGCCGCTGCCGCTGCCTGCCTCTGCGCGCTGATTGGCTGGAATCAACTGAGAAGGGAGCCAGGGAGAGATGCTCTTGACTCCACTCAGATCCATCCTGGGGACCAGAGCAGAAGCGGTCCTCACAGCACCCAGTCTCTGCTTGAGCTCCCGCTTCTTCTTTGCCGCTGGGCCTCGGCCCAGGAGCCACGACGGGCGACACGGAGCCGCCAGTGCTGGAGGGGGAGCCGTGGGTGCGGGGCAGCGTGGGGGCCGAGGCCCCGGGACGCCCGCCCGGCCCCAGGCCCCGCTCAGCCCGGGCGCCCCCACGGGTGCCCCCCCCTTCTTGGTCCGAGCAGTGTGAGTGTGCCCGGGAGCCCGGCGGCGGCGGCGGCGGTGGCGGCGGCGGTGGCGGCGGCGTGGAAACCGGCGTGGGCTGGGGGGTCCGAGCCGCGGGGGGCAGTGCCATGCACAAGCACCAGCACTGCTGTAAGTGCCCTGAGTGCTATGAAGTGACCCGCCTGGCCGCCCTGCGGCGCCTCGAGCCTCCGGGCTACGGGGACTGGCAGGTCCCCGACCCCTACGGGCCAGGTGGGGGCAACGGCGCCAGCGCGGGTTATGGGGGCTACAGCTCGCAGACCTTGCCCTCGCAGGCGGGGGCCACCCCCACCCCTCGCACCAAGGCCAAGCTCATCCCCACCGGCCGGGATGTGGGGCCGGTGCCTCCTAAGCCAGTCCCGGGCAAGAGCACCCCCAAACTCAACGGCAGCGGCCCCAGCTGGTGGCCAGAGTGCACCTGTACCAACCGGGACTGGTATGAGCAGGTATGGACCAGCGAAGTGGGGAGCGGTGGGGCAACCCAGGAGGGCTGGAGAGTGGGGGCCTAGAGGCCTGGGATGCAGTAGGGGTCGCTGGGGCTCCAAGCCTGTGGACCCGAGCCATAGCATTGCAGCTGGGCAAAGAGAGGTGTTGGGAATGTGTGGTTCCCTGTGTGTGTCTGTTTGGGGGTCTCCATTAGAAGGAGATTGGGAGGAGCCGTGTGTGTCAGGGGGTAAGGGCATGGCGGAGGGTCACATTTTCCTGTGTGGGGGAATTGGGTTTGTCTCAGTGTGGGGGTTTGGCAATGTCTCTGTGTCTGGCAGGGGGCGGGAGGTTCTGCGGGGGCTGCGTGTGGTGTGTGTCTCCACAGGAGGGGAGGAGGGGGCATGGTGCTCTGCGTAGGGGGGACATATGTGTGTGTATGTATGTTGGGGTGTGTGGAGGAAGACAGTGGAGCTGCCGGGAATCCGTGTGGAGGAGCCCATGTGCCCGGCTCACTGAGCTTCATCCCTCGATGCCATCAGTCCCTCTCCGTCCCAGTCCCTTTGTGTGTGGATGTGCACATGGATGTGTGGAGATGTCACTCTGAATGTGGAGAGGTCTCTGTAGAGGAGGCTGCAGGGATGGCTGTGTTTGTGTGTGTGGCTACATGTATATGTGTGTGAGCATGTGGCTGCAAGAGTGTGCACGCGTGTGCCTGGTGTGTGTGTGTGTGTGTGTTGTCTCTGGTGAGAGGCGATTGACAGGCAAGGGAGGGGAGAGGAAGGAGCGAGAGACACGTCCCAAGCAAGGCTGAGAGGCTGCTGAGAAGGACAGACTCTTTTGTCCAAGCAGCTCTGAAGTGTGTGTGCCGGGGTGGGGTGGCGGGGGGCGGGGGGGAGATTTGAAGGAACTGAAGCAAGCTTCCTTGCTCTAGAGCAGGCATGGTGCCTGGAGCCAGCAAGGGGCAGCTGCCCTGGTGCAGGGACTGGCCCCAGTGGGGCATGTCCCCCTTGGGTATCTCCAGATGTGAGAGGGCTTAGCCCCCCCAGCCCTGACTTGGCACAGCTTGGGAGCCCCTGGGTGCTGGGCACAACTCCGGCTTCCACTCCCAGCCTAAACTGCCAGCTTAGAAAATGGAAGGAGCATCTGTGGGAGAAGCAGCAAAATGGAGGCTGGGCTGGCAGAGCCAGGTCCCTGGCACGCAAGGCGGAGGGCCTGTCTGGTTATCTGGCTCTGCAGCTCCTAGGATGGGGAGAGAGGAAGAGGAGGCTTTGCTGTTGAGGGCAGGTGATGACTTCCCCAAGCTGGTGACCGTTCTGGCTGCCTCTGCCCTCTGGGGATAGGATGTGCTGTCACTCAGAGGCAAAGGTGGGGACTTCCTGGGGAGAAGAGCCCTCGGTTCTGGCCTTCTGTCTGTCCACACTTACTGCTTCCCCACATCCTTTGCCTTGGCCTCTTGCCCTTTCCAGTGAGTCCCTCTCTCTCCTTTGCCCCCTCTGTCCTGGAGGCCTTTCCCTTGCAAACACTCTCTTATGCTTGTCCTGCCTGGCTGGGAGACAGGTGGCAATCCCAGGCTGGGCCAATTGGCCAAGGTTTCTTTGCCAGGGCTGATCCCTGGATGGCTCTTGGCCCTGAGAACAAGGTCCCTGAGTAGGGGTGGGGGCTAGAGGGTGTACCACTGGGAACCGGAAGCCTCTGGGTACCACTTGGGCTGGGCTTGAGGCCTGGCTTGTCACATGTGGGCACACATGGTACACCAAATGCACACAAGAGCCACATGGGTGTCCTTTTGCTTGTGTCTGTTGCATGGTACCTAAGGTAGCTGTATTGGTTTCGGGTCTCTAAAGAGCCTTCAGTTCTTCTTCCTGGGGTCACAGACCAGGGTAAGGCTGCAGCCGGAGTCCTCCCACCAACTCCCACAGCTGTAGGGCCAGCCCAGAAATGGTGGAGGCATGACAAGCTAGTCCTCTCCCCCTCTCCTCCTCTCTGCTTCTTGAAGCCAAAGCTGTGTGGGGTGTAGGTGGGATGGGGGAAGCAGAGCAGGACATGTGGAGGAGCCCCCACCCTGGTTTCCAGCTCCCCGCTTCTGAGGAGCAGGCCAGAGGTCAGGGAAGGGACAACATAGCCAGAGAAAGGTGGGGGAGGGGTGCCAGGATACCTGGGGAGACAGGCAAGAGGGCTTTTCCATTCTTGGAGGTAAGAGTGAGAGCTAGCAGGCAGGTGCTGCTTGTATGTCCAGAATCACATTTTCACTTGACAAATGGATGCACACATGTCCTGTCTGGGAGGCCATCTCTGTGGGTTGGTCAAATCACCCCTGTGTTTCTGACCCCTTCCCTTGCCTCTTCTTGCATGGCTACTGCATATTGAAGACCACGGACTCTGCTGCCAGTCAGTCTGTGGGTCACCAACTTCTCCCTCATGGGGAATCTTGTTTACCTTGCTCCAGTCCCACCCTTGGCTTTGTCTCTGACTCCTGACCAGCTCCCACCCTCACCCTTTCTGCTGGGAAACATGAAGGGCTCAGGGCCAAAAATCCTTTGGTAGAAAATGGATTAGGACTTTGACTCCTTCTACCTATTTGAGGAATTGGGTTCCTGGAGTCCAAGAAGGAGGTATAGAGTGAAGACTCACGAGGTGCTCCAAAGTGGGGCAACTGTCCTTTCTCCATGAGCTCTGCTGGGGTATGGGGATGAGTGACCAAAACATCAAGGGCCTTAAGAGCTTACTGTAACCAAAAGAACACCTAGAGATCCCATTGCTCTGCCGCTAACTCCCAGTGTGCCCTTAGGCACATCCCATGTCCTCTCTGGGCCTCCGTGTCACCTACTGTCACATGAAGGGGACAGGACAAGATGATGTCTGCTGTCCTTCCAGTTCGGACACAGTGGGAGTCTATGATCCCCCAGTCAGGGAGAACTGTGGTTCAGAAGGGGAAGGGTTATCTGTCTAGGCCACTGGGTATCCCCTATGGACACTGGGTGTGGCATGGTTTGCCCTCCATGCTCCATCTCTGCCATCCCCCTTAGGCCAGCCCTGCACTCCTCCTAGTGAACCCCAAGGCACTGAAGCCCAGCCTCTCGGTGAGTGCATCACTGGCTGGCTCAGTCTCAGACAATTGATCTGGGCTAAATGAGCAGCTGGGTTTGGCCTGATATGGTTGGAAGCAAAGCAGGGGTGGGGGGTGAGTGGGGAGTGGCCTCTTCTGGGTTAGCCTGTCCTCATCTGTGGCCAAGAGGTGACCTGGGGTGCACTTGGGCTCTTCTACTCTGTGGGAGTAGGGGAGGAGGCAGATTGACCAAGGGGCAGATGACTGGAAGGGCAGGGGGCACTAAGGGAATTGCCTGTGTCTCCCCCTAGGTGAATGGCAGCGATGGCATGTTCAAATATGAGGAAATTGTACTTGAGCGGGTGAGTCTGCCAGTGGGGAAAAGCGGAAAGGGAAGGAGAGGGTTGGAGCCAGGAGACGGGAGACCCCCGAATCATGGTTTCAAGACCCATGGGGGGACCTGCATTAAGAGGATGGAGAAACAGCGGCCCTCAAAGGCCACTTCACTGCATCAATCAATCAACTCACTAGCAAATATTAATTGACCTTGTTCACTGAGGCCTGGGGTATTGGGGAGGGGATGAGTTTCCCAGAATGGTCAGCAGAGGCTGGGTTTCTGACAAATGTGCCCAGCCTGCCATGGCCCCTTCTGAGACCTGGAGAACTAGCTCTGGGACATAAGGGGAGATGGGGTACCCAGAACTCTCTTTTTTGCCCTTAGAGTGAACAGACTGTGCCTTTCTTCCCACTTCTGCAGGGCAACTCTGGCCTGGGCTTCAGTATTGCAGGTGGCATCGACAATCCCCATGTCCCTGATGACCCTGGCATCTTTATTACCAAGATTATCCCTGGTGGAGCAGCTGCCATGGATGGGAGGCTGGGGTGAGATGGCCTGGAAGCAGGGTTGTGGGTGGCAAGGACAGGATAGAGATGAGGGGAGGAAAGCCTGCCTGGCAGGATGACCCTTCCATTAGATCTGAGGGCAGGGTGGGAGGGCAGAGGAGGGGAGGACAGAGAAGTGGGAGGAAGCAGGAGAGGGAGTGGAGGGGTGGGGGCACAGTGTCATGCGTCTCGGGCTTCCCCCACAGGGTGAATGACTGTGTGCTGCGGGTGAATGAGGTGGACGTGTCGGAGGTGGTACACAGCCGGGCAGTGGAGGCGCTGAAGGAGGCAGGCCCTGTGGTGCGATTGGTGGTGCGGAGGCGACAGCCTCCACCCGAGACCATCATGGAGGTCAACCTGCTCAAAGGGCCCAAAGGTGCGGCCCTCCAGGTTCCTGTGCTCCAGCCAGAGCCCTAGGCCCCAGATCCCATCTGGCCCCATAAGGAATTGGAAGGGAATGGCCTTACTCCTTGCCTGACTCCCCCTGTTCCAACTCACAGCCTACTTTTTTGACCTCAGGCCTCACCCTTACTCATCTCAGGATGGCAGCTTAGTGTTTGGATCCCCTGGAGGGAGCTCCTGTGGGGCCAGTGGGTTGGCTGGGGGAGGGGGCTTGGATTTGGGATCGACAACACTTTAACCTCTCCTTGTGGGCCTCTCCCACCCCCTGCTGGCTCCCACTCAGGCCTGGGTTTCAGCATTGCTGGGGGTATTGGCAACCAGCACATCCCAGGAGACAACAGCATCTACATCACCAAGATCATTGAGGGGGGTGCTGCTCAGAAGGATGGACGCCTACAGATCGGGGACCGGCTGCTGGCGGTGAGACAGACTTCACGGGGATGCCCAAATGATAGGGTAGGGAGGAGGAGCTCCAGTACCCCTCACTCTGCCTAAACCTCACTCAGGGATGAGGCATCATGGGGGAATTTCAAGAGTTATCATCTGTGTTGTGTTTGCCCAGATACAAAGGCCTACTTCTTTCTGTGGCCGGGGTCTTGCCCTATCCCCTACTTCCTGCCTCTGCTCCTCATAGCACTATACTTGGGCCTCTGTTAGCATGCTGTTGAATTTCACTGAAAAGGCATCTCTCGGGTTCCCTGGAGACGCCTCTCCTTCTCCCAAGTCCCAGCCTGAGGCCTCTCGTCTTCTAGGTGAACAACACCAATCTGCAGGATGTGAGGCACGAGGAAGCTGTGGCCTCACTGAAGAACACATCTGATATGGTGTATTTGAAGGTGGCCAAGCCAGGCAGCCTCCACCTCAACGACATGTACGCTCCCCCTGACTACGCCAGCAGTACGTACTCATCAGCCTCTGTCCCTGGCCTAAAGCTCTGTCCCCTGGTTTCTGGAGGGGAAGAAGTTCATACCCCTTGTTAAGAGAGGCCAAGCAGCTTTGCTCAGTGGTGGCACTGTAGCAGCCAATAAGGTTTATCTGAGGTGCCATTATTATTAATTGAAAACTTTGCCCAGTGCCCCACTGTGAAGACTTGCCATAGAGTCAGCATTGGCAATTTCTGACAACTTCTATGGACAGTGAATTTTAAAAAGAGGAAAAAGAGAAGCTGCAGAGGATAGTGCACAGAACTGAGTCCGGATCCTAGGTCTGTCTTTGTTTTTTTGTTTGTTTATTTGAGACAGAGTCTCGCTCTGTTGCCAGGGTGGAGTGCAGTGGCACGATCTTAGCTCACTGCAACCTCCGCCTCCCAGGTTCAAGCAATTCTCCTGCCTCAGCCTCCCGAGTAGCTGGGAATACAGGTGCCTGCCACCACGCCTGGCTAATTTTTTGTATTTTTAGTAGAGACGGGGTCTCTCCATGTTGGCCAGGATGGTCTCAATTTCCTGACCTTGTGATCCGCCCGCCTCAGCCTCCCAAAGTGCTGGGATTACAGGTGTGAACCACCGTGCCCGGCCCCCAGCTCTGTCCCTTAGAGCTGGGTGCCCTTAGACAAGTCCCTTTCACCTGTTTTTTGTTTCCTCTTTGGCAAAAAGGAGCTAATGATGTATGTGCTGCCTTCCTCATAGGACTGCTGCAAGGATCAAATGAGATCATGGATGAGAAAGCCCTTGGAAAACTGTATTAGGCTATAGAGATGTGAGGGATTATTATTAGTCACACCTCTAGTCATGCCTTTCTTTGTAGACTGCCTTGACTTCAGCTCTTTCTAAGACTCACAGGAGTGAGCCAAGGATTTAGAAAGGGACTGCGGAGGAGGAACCCTGGGTGGCGGGTGGATGGAGTGGGGAGGTGCGGCCTGAGGAATCAGCATCCCTTGGTCTCTTTTGCACCTGAAGTGGGGTGTGGGGGAAAGTCCTTGGAGGAGTTTGGGGTACCTGCCTCGACCAGTCTCTGAACTTTTGTCTCCCTTTCTTGATTCCAGCTTTTACTGCCTTGGCTGACAACCACATAAGCCATAATTCCAGCCGGGTTATCTCGGGGCTGTGGAGAGCAAGGTCAGCTACCCTGCTCCTCCTCAGGTTCCCCCCACCCGCTACTCTCCTATTCCCAGGCACATGCTGGCTGAGGAGGACTTCACCAGGTAAGACCACCCCCCCCCCCACTCAACATCCATTCAATCTACCCAGAATTGGGGAGGGGAGGAATCCGTTTCGCCGTTTCTGGCCGGCCACAGGCTCCTTGTAGTATGGAAAAGAAGAGGATAAGACCCTCATCACTCCCGGCTTTGGGGTCCAAGGCCCTCTCTCAGGCCTTGGGGACCTAGAGAGGGACAGAAGTGGCTGCAGGGACAAGTTCTACCATCAGGGGGAGTGCCGAGCGAGTGGCCCCGGTCCAAAAGTGCAGATAAAGAAACGATGGGGTGGAGTGTTTAGGGGGCTGAGGAGGTGAGGGCAGCGGAGTTTCCTGCCCTGAGATAGTTGCAGCCCGCTCTGCTGCAACCATGTCAAATTAGGGAAGAAAGTAGTTCAGCCGGTGAGGCTGGCGGGACTCTGACCGGCCCGGTGGCCTCGCCGGCAACGGCCCCGCCCCGCCCCGCTGGCGGCGGCGGCGGCGGCGGCGGCGGCGGCTGCGCGGGGCCTGGAACTGGTCGGGCCGGCCGGGGTTCCGGGGGACAGGTTTGCAGGGTGGGGCCCGGGAGGCTGGCGGGCAGGCAGCAGTGGAGCCGGAAGGGTAGGCGGCCGGGGGAGAGACAGAGGAGCTATGGAGAGGGCCCGCAAGTTCTCCAAGGGTCCCGGCTTGGCCACGGGCTTGGGCTCCGCCTCCGCTTCGGCCTGGAGGAGGGCTTCGCAGAGGTGGGCCTGGCCGCTCCGCTCCCTGCGGCCCGGAGGGGATGCCAGGTAGGAGTGGAGGGCTAGGAGCAAGAGCATCCGGAACTCAGGGAGGGAGCCTCGCCCCTGAGACTGGGAGCAAGAAAGGAAGAGTCTTGCTTGGGGCTTTGGGCTCTTCCGAGGAAAGATGCTTGTAACAAGTGAAGGCGGTGGGCCGGGAACGTGCCCTGGGAGTTGGGCTGATGGCACTGTGACCTTTTACAGAGGGCTTCGTTAGATGTGGTTAGTTTTACTCGCATTTTTCATGTGCTTGTCTGCTCTCTTCAGTTTGGCTTCTAGACTCCTTTTGGGAACCTGGGGTCCCCCTAAGAACCCAGGCGCTGCAACCCCCTGGGACTACATAGTGTTAGCTGCTGATTAAATATGTTGTTGGGGTAGCAGGTAGGAGGGGTCATAGTTGATGGGTGAAATTTTGAGACTGCAGAAGAGTATCTGTGAAGTGAGTGTGCACTTCGTTTGGATGATGAGTGCAGTCAACCCCAGGGTGACTCCACTGCCCCTAACTGCTTCCTCTTCTTGTGGTCCAGGGTCCATCACACGGATTGGTAGGATAGGAGTATCTGGGAAGGAAGAGGACCAGTGAGTGGGCTCTGAGATTTGGTCTCTGAAGTTCAGGGTAGGAATTTGTTGACCCGAGAGAGTAGGGGACTGTCCACTGGGAAGTTGACTGCAAGCCCTTGGAAAGAAGGGAGGGAAGAGGAACTGAAACTTGGCACCTGACAGAACAGCAGCCAAGCAGGTTTCAGGAGACAAAGGGAGGCCCTGCGTATCATACACAGGGAACCACATCCTTACTCCCTACAGCAAGTATGGACCTTGTTCCAGGCTGGCCCTCAAAGGACAACAGTCCGTATCTACCTAGTCCTTACTCCTCCACTCCTTTCCCACCAGAGAGCCCCGCAAGATCATCCTGCACAAAGGTTCCACAGGCCTGGGCTTCAACATCGTAGGAGGAGAGGATGGAGAAGGCATTTTTGTCTCCTTCATCCTGGCAGGAGGCCCAGCTGACCTGAGTGGGGAGCTGCGCAGGGGAGACCGGATCTTATCGGTGAGGAGACAAAGGAGAGGTGGGAGGATGGGAACTGTGTCAGTGTAAACTGGAGAGCGAGAGACCTTACTTCCTCTGAGGAATGCTTCTTGAGATGAGGGGAGGGCTAAGGACTGGAGAAAACTTACCTTGTTTTTGTAGACATCCTTAGTGACAGGGACCAGGACCAGACTTATCTTTGAGGAGGAAATGAATGCCTCTTGGATCTTAACCCTGATTGGCATTCGACCTTTATGAAGATAATTATTACACTAGAGATGTCGTATCCTTTAGGCCTTGTTTTAGGGGCAAGGTTGGAATATTGGGAAAGGCATCTAAGCAGGCTTAGGGGTGGGGTACCCATTTCCCTCACCTAACTGCTAGTGCAGAGGACCCCCTTTCTTGCTTTTGGGGTGGCTCACAGCTTCTCTCTTTGGACAGGTGAATGGAGTGAATCTGAGGAATGCAACTCATGAGCAGGCTGCAGCTGCTCTGAAACGGGCCGGCCAGTCAGTCACCATTGTGGCCCAGTACAGACCTGAAGGTAGGAGAAGGGAAGGTGGGAAGAGATGATGTGGGGGAGTTAGACTTACATTACGTGTTGGCTTTTTGCCATCCTAGGTAACAAAGCCACTTGACCAGGTCCCTTCTACCCTAGGGCAGTAACCTCTTCCTCTCTCCTTTTCCTTCTGGATAGGGGTTGGTTTGGGCGGCTTGGAAGCATCAATTAAGGCTGTGCTCAGAGCCTGCTGATGTGGGCTGCAGTGCAGGAGAAGGCCAGTAGTGGGCAGCAGCCTACGGGAAGCAGCATCCAAAGATTAGAGCGATTGGAAAAAGAGGAGGGGGCGGAGGGCCCACAGGAAGACAGGGAACTGTGTTCCCTGGAAGAGGAGAGCAGCTCTTGGTTAGAAGGACCTCAGGTAGAAGAGATCCGACCTCTTAAGTGATCTTGGGCCAAACCTCTGTGACCCCCACTCCCCTCCCCTCAAGATGACCGTGAAAGACCCATAAACGCGCTGAAAAGGTGATACCATGCCCTTGGGATAGGCGAGCTGGAGTCTACTCCCTCCCCTCCGGGGGGCCTTCTTTGTATTCTCAGTGAGCAGCCCTTGGCTGGGGCGAATGGGCGGGGCTGGTCCTTGCAAATAAAGGCGTTTGATTGGCTGGGGCCAACCGAGGCCCAGGTGCCGAGGTGAGCCGCGGGAAGGCGCGCCCTAGCCTGCGGGCGGGTGGAGTGGCCATTGGCCGGCTGAGCGCGGCCTCCAGCCGCATGCCCCGCCCCCGACCCAGGAGGAGGGCGGCGGGTGCCCCTCCTTCCCCCACTCGCGCGCCTCAGGCGTCTCCTCCTCCTCCTCCCTCCTTCCCCTCCTCTCTCCTCCCCTCCTCCCGCGCGCCCCGCTTTGTGTCCGTGGTCTCCCGCGCGGGACGGAGGGACTGGCTGGAGCTGGCGTTTTCTCAGTACTAGACCTGGACTCCGATCCGGCGCCAGGTGAGGTGGGGCGGACGGGGGTCAGGCCCCTTCGCAGTCCCCCCTAACCTCTCTATGGCTCTGTTCTCAGCCTCTTTTCCAACACTGCGTCCCCCAACTCTGCCCTCTCCCCCGAATGCCTTCGTTGCGTGCCCCCAGCCTCCTGAGAGCCTCCTCAGGGCCCCTCGGAGCGCCGCGCGGGGCTCTGCTCCCACTCACCCCACACTGGGCCCAGTCTGGCCTTCTTCACCTCTTGGCCGTCACCTCTCCCCTACCGCGAGCTGTGCCCCCTTCTCGCCCCAGGGCCTCTGTCCTGTCTCAGCCCCCTTCCTGCCGGCTGCTGCGCCCCCAAGCAGCTCCCTAATCCCTTGCCCCAGAGGAATTTTCTAAATCTTCCCCTCCCCCAAAACCCATTTCTCCACCCAACCTGGCCACCTCTGAGAACAGCCGCGAACGGCTTGGTATTCTGCCCCCTCCCTTTTGTTTGCAAGGGATTCGTACCATTCCCGACTTCTTTCGCCTCCTCCCCTTTGTCGCCTAGGGCTGCAGCGCCTGGGCTCCTGGGACACCTAGGCCCTGTGGGCCGGTTACTAAGGTGGCAGGGACCGACCTCTCCCTGGCAGGTGCTCTATTTCCGCGGTGAGAGGGGGAGAGGCTGGGAGCCCTGTCGCCAAGCTGAGAGGGATGGAAAGCGCCTACCTTTGTCCTTTCCGTTCCCCTCCCCCCATGCTCCTTCAGTGCCTCAAGAGCCTGAAGGGAAAGAAGAGAGAGCCTGCGACCTTTTCCACGAGGCTCTTCTGATCGAAGACAGAAGTGTAAGGAGGTAACTCACAGGAGAGAGAGCTTGTTGGTCTGAGGTAATGGGAAAGAGGGATTCACATGGACACTTTGAGTCATTTCTCTCCTTGTTTGGTTTTCAGCTTACTGATGAGGAACGCACCTTAGGGTTATTGTTTTTTTATGATTTATGTGTGTGCTGTTCGCTTTCCAGTACAGAGCAAACCGTCTGATTTTTATTAGCAACTAATAGTTATGCATTTCATGCCCACAACTTAGACAACACAGGTTCTGCAAAGGAAATGGTTTTTCTTGCATATTTGTGTGTGTATGTTGTAGGAGAAATTGATGTTTCTTTCGGTTTTGCTCTCTGATGTTGGGCACATGGAAACAATACTGTGAATGTGTGTGGTGGGGGTATGCTGGATACTAGTGACTACATATTTCTGTGACTTGTTGGGGGAATGCAACTGGTTTGCATAAAAAGCTGCAAGTTGTCCAGGGTAAGGGGGATTCCTGCAGTGTTTATTGCTCTCTGAGCATATTTCTGAGAGTTTATAATGTAGGTTGAGGTGCTGTTTTATGCTAGTTCTTTCTACCACTTGCCAAATAAGGCCTTTCTTCTTTTAGGATTTAGGTGAACCACTGTTGTTAAGGCTCTGCCACCCCAATCAATCTTACTTCCTCCTTTGGTTTGGTAAATCCAACAAGTCCTCAACATGCAAAAGCTTCCCCCCCCCCCCCCCCCCCCCCCCCTTTGAAAACAGATCCCTGGAGACTGGTCCAGAGGGACTGTCAGGCATTCTGTGTTGGGCTCTAAATTTTCTTTGATAAAGTGCTAGTTTTTAAAAATAAGGACTCCATGTTGATCAATTTATAAATAAGTGTGGTTCTTCAGAGGATTGCATCACGGTGGGTATTTACAAAATGAATAATCCAAATACATGTATGTCGGTTGGCAAGAGACTTTGCATGTGATTGGCCAAGTAAGTGTTCATTACTTGAATTTTTTTTCTTCATGTGAATGTGAGAGCTGGAAAGGATCAAGTGGTCCAATTCCCCATACTGAAACAATGACAAGAGAACCAAGATATAACTTGCCTAAGAAGGGAAAGTTACCGAAGGTCAGCATCAGAGGGTCAGCAAATCAGCTTAATCCTGAGGTCTACTAGTTGGGACAGACCATGCTTGTGAACATCTGAGGAACCTAACACCTAGTTAAAAGTGGAGGAGCAGCAAGAAGGAGACTGGGGAAATAACAGAGGAGAGATTAGGAAGAGTGTAAGGGAAAGAAAGATGGACATGCAGGGGAAGGTTAGAGTGATCTCCATGGTGGCCTCTGAGGCGCCCTTGCCAAACCAGTGCAGCCTTTACCTAGATAGCCTTTAGCATGAGAGCTTAAAAAATAGGTTTGACTAATTAGAACAATCAGAGTAAGACAATTTGTCTCCTTTTTAAAATGGTGTTGAGATAGAAGTCATTTACCGTACAGTTCCTCATTTAGGTATATATTTCAGTGGCTTTTAGGTATGGTTGTGCCTCCATCACCACAGTAAGTTTTAGAACTTTTTTGTGTGTGCGTGAGACAGTGTCAGGCTCTGTCGTCCAGGCTGGAGTGCAGTAGCACGATCTCGGCTCGCTGCAACCTGCGCCTCTCAAACTCAAGCCATCCTCCCACCTCAGCCTCCTGAGTAGCTGGGACTATAGGTGTGCGCCACTACGCCTGGCTAATTTTTGTATTTTTTGTAGAGATGGGGTTTCACCATGTTGCCCAGGCTGGTCTTGAACTCCTGGGCTCAAGCATTCTTCCTGCCTTGGCCTCCCAAAGTGCTGGGATTACAGATGTGAGCTACCATGCCCAGCCTAATTTTTGTATTTTTAGTAGAGATGGGGGTTTGCCATGTTGCCTAGGCTGGTCTTGAACTTCCGAGCTCAAGCAGTCCACCCACCTCGGCCTCCCAAAGTGCTTGGATCACCGCTCCCGGCCTAGAACATTTTCCTTACCCCTCTTTTGATACATAAAAGGTGTGCAAGCATTAAAAAGATGATGGGTTTAGGACAATTGCTTCCTAATGTTCCTCCCCTGGACACTTAGGAGGTTGGTGGCAACTTGAGAATGCTCTGTGAGATTCTTTTTTTTTTTATTTGTTAATTTATTTATAGAAACAGGGTCTCACTATGTTGCCCAGGCTGGCCTCGAACTCCTGGCCCAAGTGATCCTCCCACCTCGACGTCCCAAAGCGCTGGGATTACAGGCATGAGATGCCCAGCCAAGATTCTTTCATATATCTGGTTTGCTTAATGTGGGTTTAACCCATAATGAAGTATAGGAACTGTTTCTTTCTATTTGAACTTTGTATTGTGCCTAGCATGGGTGCTTTACAGGTGTTTTTTATGATGAGGCTTTGGAAAATATTAAAATAGAAATAGAAATGCTAAATGATAAGATACCACAGTGAGAGATGCTATTTAATGGTTTCATTCCTGATTGCTCCAAATGGTTGTAGACACAGCAACCCTACCTGTTAGCTAAAAATAGCATGATGTTCTTGGACATGTATAATACTGCTTAAAATTCAATTGAACATTTAAAGAACTAGCTCTCGGCAAAGGCTCTCTTAAAATCTATTCTAAAATGAAAAATATTTTTCTGTGACTTGTGGAATTGTCCCACCAAGGGAAGGATGAGTTATGTGTTAGAACATTTTGAGATCTACATTTTCCCTGTAGTGACTTTATGTCAACCTCTGTTTATAAACTGATCTAGTATTTTTCTTGAAAGCTCTTTCGTTTTTAGAGTAGAAACTGATCTCAAAAACAGGAGGTGAGCGAGAAATTGGTCATTAAGGTAGCCTAACTGGGAAATGATCCTTTGTGACCAGTCTTTTCGGGAATGTAAATCCAGGCAGGCTTGGGGGTACAAGAAGTGAGAGAGAATGGGAGTATTTCTGTAAGTTATTTTAAAGTGTGAATAAGCATACTTTTACCATGGAAACACCTTTGGGTAAGGCCTGGAAGAGTTAGAAATCAGTGATGATAATAACTTGAAGGCATAAAAGGGATATTTTCCCCATAACATTTAAGTAACCATTCCATCTCCCCGTTTTTGAGAATGAAGGATGTAAACGTAACTGCTATCCTATCAGCATTGAAAGCACAAAGTTGAGAGTATACCAAGGCAGAGAATCAAAGTTCTGAATTGCTACTGCCATCCTAAAAGAAGGCAAGGTAAGGAAGAAAGAAAATGATTTCCTATCAACAGCGTTTGTACACTGTGAACAATTTGAAGGCAGCTAGTATTACATTTATCTTTGTGTCCCCAGCCCCTAGTATGGAGCCTGGCAAATAGTTTGTTGAATTATTATCTCTGTTTCAGATACTTTTGTAAGCACTAATCTTCAGAATATCCCTGTGGATTAGGTGGTGTTATCCCCATTTTACAAATGAGGAGAATGAGGGTCGGAGTGGTTGAGTGACTTGCTCAGGGTCACACAGTCTGTAAGGGACAGAATAAAAGTTTGAGTACAGATTTCTGGAGACTTTTTTGAGTCCAGGGCTTTTGTCACTAGGCCACAACTATCTCCCTACCCAGATACATCTGGCTACAACAGAAGATACCACTCTGAGACTCTTCCAGTGCCAGAAGCTGTCAACAAATGGAGTATAAATGAACTCCTAGGCCGGGCGCGATGGCCGTCACGCCTGTAATCCCAACACTTTGAGAGGCCAAGGCGGGTGGATCACGAGGTCAAGAGATTGAGACCATCCTGGCCAACATGGTGAAACTCCATCTCTACTAAAAATACAAAAATTAGCTGGGTTTGGTGGTATGTGCCTGTAGTACCAGCTACTCAGGAGGCTGAGGCAGGAGAATCGCTTGAACTCGGGAGGTGGAGGTTGCAGTGAGCTGAGATTGTGCCACTACACTCCAGCCTGGTGACAGAGCCGAGACTCCGTCTCGGTGGGGAAAGAACTCCCAAATCTCAACTTTTTAGTTTTGATGACCGTGAACTCCTGCCCCAAAGGAAGAAGTAACTTGAGGGTAGATGGCCTGCTGGGAAGCCTGAGGGAGATCCCTTCTCCTGCAGAAGGAAAGTGGATTCGGGAAGACTACCAGGGAATGATACTGTTGGGGGAACCCCAGGAGGAGCCAAAAGATGGGAGTTGGTTTACCTGACTTAATAGTAAATGTGTGCAGGCTTAAGGATATTAATGGAATAAGCAAGCATTTTTCAGTTCTTCAAGTGAAATGGAGTTGTATTTGTCATTCATTTTTTATGACCTTAGATTCACTCATTTAAGAGCTTCAGTGGTTTTTAGAATGTTCACAGAGTCATGCAACCATCACCACAATTGATTTTAGAATTTTAATCACCCCTGTACACTTTAGCTGTCACCCTTCATCTCCCCATCCCCCTCATGTCTAAGCAACCACTAATCTATTATACTTTTTGTCTCTATGGATTTGCAATCTGGACATTGCATATAACTAGATTCATATAATATGTGACTGGCTTCTCTCACTTAGCATAATATTGTCAAGTTTCATCAGTGTTGTACATGTATCAATACTTCATTCCTTTTTATAGCTGAATAATATGTCATTATATGGATATACCACATTTTGTTTATCGTTTGATGGACATTTGGGTTGTTTCCACTTTTTGCTGTTATGAATAATGCTCTGTGAACATCTGTGTGCAAGTTTTTGCATGGACATGTTTATATTTCTCTTGAGTATATATACGTGTGAGTGGAACTGCTGGATCATATGACAACTCTGACCTTCTGTATAATGGCCAGACTGCTTTCCACATTTAGGCTGCAACATTTTACATTCCCACCAGTAGTGTGTAAAGGTTCCAATTTCTCCGCATCATCCCCAACACTTGTTGTTGTCAGTCTTTTTGATTCTAGCCATCCTGGTAGGTGTGAGGTGGTATCTAATTGTGGTTTTGATTTGAATTTTCCCCCATGGCTAATGTTGCGCATTTTTCATGTGCTTATTGTTTGCTGTTCACTTTTGTTTTGCTTGGTCCCCTGATTTGATTCTCTTGATTCTCTCTCTGTTTCCAAATTGACTTGAGACCAGAGCAAGCCAGCTATGTTATTAGGCAACTAGAAAGAACCAGGAAGATAACAGCTTCTCACTCTGACTGCTTTGTGTGCTGGAGGGGTTTAAGGCTTTGGGCATAGATAATTTTAGCTCAGGAATGCTGATCTGATAAAAATGATAGGGCCCACTTTTTTTTTTTTTTTTTTTTGAGACAGATTCTCGCTCTGCCACCCAGGCTGGAGTACAGTGGCACAATCTCGACTCACTGCAGCCTCCGCCTCCCAGGTTCAAGGGATTCTCCTCCTGCATCCTCCCAAGTAGCTGGGATTACAGGCACCCACCATCATGCCCGGCTAATTTTTATATTTTTGTAGAGACGAGGTTTCACCATGTTGGCCAGACTGGTCTTGAACTCTTGACCTCGGGTAATCCGCTAGCCTCAGCCTCCCAAAGTGCTGGAATTATAGGCGTGAGCCACCATGCCCGGCCAGGGGCCTACCTTTTTAACAAAAAATTGCTGATTGAGATATAATTCACATGCTACAACGCACTCATTTAAAGGGTACAACAATTTTTACAATTTTTAGAGTTGTGCAACTGTCACCACAATCAATTTTAGAACATATTCACCCCAAAAAGAAGCCCTGACCCCATTAGCAATCACTCCTCATTCCCTGCCCCCTGCCCCCCCTCCCCGTCCCCTAGCCCTGGGCAACTACCAATCTACTTTCTGTTTTCATAAAGTTGCCTATTTTGGCCAGTTCATATAAATGAAATCATGCAATATGTGGCCTTTTGTGCTTGGCTTTTTTCACTTAGCATAATGTTTTCAAGATTCATGTGTGTTATAGCATGTATTAGTACTTAATTCCTTTTTCTTTCTTTTTTTTTTTTTTTTTTTTTTTGAGACAGAGTCTTACTCTGTCACCCAGGCTGGAGTGCAGTGGCATGATCTCAGCTCACTGCAACCTCCGCCTCCCAGGTTCAAGAGATTCTCCTACCTCAGCCTCCTGAGTAGCTGGGACTACAGATGTGTACCACCATGCCCAGCTATTTTTTGTATTTTTGGTAGCAATGGGATTTCACCATGTTAGCCTGGCTGGTCTCAAACTCTTGACCTCAGGTGATCCACCCACCTCGGCCTCCCAGCCTCCCAAAGTGCTGGGATTACAGGTGCGAGCCACCGTACCCGGCCACTTGATTACTTTTTATGGTTGAACAATATTTCATCCTATGGTTATGCCACATTTTGTCTATCCATTCTTGAGTTGATAGACGTTTGGGTTGTTTCCACCTTTTGACTATTGTGAATACTGCTGCTATGAACATTCATATACAAGTTTTTATGTGAACATGTTTTCAGTTTTCTTAGATGATATATACTTAGGAATAGAATTGCTAGGTCATAGGTAACTTAGTGTTTAGATTTTTGAGGAATTGCCTGGCTTTTTAAAAAAGTAGCTACACCCTTTTAGGCCCAGCCCTGTTCTATATACTTAGAAGAGAAAAAAAAATTAAGTTTTCTTTTCAGTTTTGCCCCCTGGAGCTGAACTTCATATGTGTGTGTTTGTTTTGGGCTTTTCTTTATTCCATGTAACCCAAGGACGTGGTGCTAGATGTAAAGCACTCTGTATTTAGCTGGTCAGGTGCTTTCTTGTCTTCGTTAGATGGTTTGAGGCAAAATCCTAGGAGCTTTGGTGTCCGTAAAACATCACTTCTTTCTGATAGGGTAGAATTATTAGAATAACAGTAATGAGAATTAGTTATTTCTTTGTTTTAAATTTTTTTTTGAGACAGAGTTTCACTTTTGTTGCCCAGTCTGGAGTGCAATGGCGCAATCTCAGCTCACTGCAACCTCTGCCTCCTGGGTGCAAGTGATTGTCCTGCCTCAGCCTTCCAAGTAGCTGGGATTACAGGCATGCGCCACCACGCCCAGCAAATTTTTTATATCTAGTAGAGATGAGGTTTCATCATGTTGGCCAGGCTGGTCTCGAACTCCTGACCTCAGGTGATCCACCTGCCTCAGCCTCCCAAAGTGCTGGGATTACAGGCATGAGCCACTGTGCCAAGCCTGAGAATGAGTTATTTCTTACTTAATTGTAGCTTTTTAGGATTTCTCTTTTGTTTAATATGTTGCTTGTTGAAATCTTGACTCTGATATTTACACTATTCCTTTGTTTAAAGCTTTAGTCTTATATTCCACAATAGGGTAATTGTTTTTTGTAAAATATATTGGTTTTGTTCCTTTTATGTAAGAATGTATATATGTATGAAACATATATATAAAATCTTGGCAGAGGAGCCAAGGCCCTGGGTTCTGACTTAAAGTAGCTGAATGATATTAGACTAGTCAACCTTCCTCTTAGGGACTCAATTTTTTAATCTATAAAATGAGGAGACTGTGCAAAATGATCACTAATGTCTAACTCAAATTCTGTGTCAGATAAGTGGTAGTGAGTTGTGAATTCAATTTACAAGTTCCTATTTGTACCTGGACTCTTTTTTATTGTTTAAATTAGGGATGGGGTCTTGTTGTATTGCCCAGGCTGGTCTTGAACTCTTGGACTCAAGTGATCCACCCACCTTGGCCTCCCAAAGTGCTGGGATTACAAGGGTGAGCCACTGCACTCAGCCCCTTTTTTAATTTTAATTTTAATTTTATTTTTTTATATAGAGACAAGGTCTTACTATGTTGCCCAGGTTGGTCTTGAACTCCTGGGCTCAAGGAGTCCTTCCACCTCAGTTTCCCAAAGTGCTAAGGTTACAGGTACTGCACCCAGCGTAGACTTTTATTTCCTTCCTTCCTTCCTGCCTTCCTGCCTTCCGTTCTTTTTTCTTTTGCCTTGCCTTGCCTTTCTCTTGCCTTTCTCTTTCCTTTTGTCTTGCTTTGTCACCCAGGCTGGAGTGCAGTGGTATGATCATGGCTCACTGTAGCCTCAATTTCCTGAGCTGAAGTGATCCTCCCACATCAGCCTGCCAAGTAGCTGGGACTACAGGTACGTACTACCACACTCTGCTAATTTTGGTATTTTTTTGTAGAGACTGGGTTTTGCCATGTTGCCCAGGCTGGTCTTGAACTCCTGAGCTCAAGTGATTCCCCTGCCTCCGCCTCCAACAGTGCTGGGATTACAGGCTTTGAGCCACCACCCCAGCCAAGACTCAGAGTCTTGAGCTAGTAACAGTCTTGCTTTTATGAGGGTCTTGTCTTCCCCTCGTGAAATGGACTTTTGTTTATTTTTTGCTGAATTTAGGTATCTTTAAAAAAGCAGGCTGGGTGTGGTGGCTCATGCCTGTAATTCCAGCACTTTAGGAGGCCAAGAAGGGTGAATCACTTGAGCCCAGCAATTGAGACAGGCCTGGCCAAATGGTGAAACACCATCTCTACTAACAATACAAAAATTAGCCAGGCATGGTGGTGCACCCCTGTAATCTCAGCTACTCAGGAGGCTGAGGCAGGAGAATCTCTTGAATCCGGGAGGCGGAGGTTGCAGTGAGCCAGGATGGCACCACTGTGCTAAAAAAGCAAAGGCCCTAGAGATTTTATGATCTTTCTACTTGATGAAATTAAGTGATAAAAAATTTGACTAGACCAAAAGAAGAAAATTAACATATTTTTTATAAATATGTACATTAGGGGCCTAAGTAGATGTCCTTTGGATTTTCAAAAAGGAGAGAATTTTGCAAATTTTGGGTTAAATTCCAGGGTAGATTAAGAGTTGTTTTGTACATATTCAGACAAAGAAGTGGTGAGCACTAGGAGCTACTATTGGTTCACCAAGGACAAAAAAGTCTTGTCAGCCTGACCAATTTTCTTGATGGACAGGGTTAACTGGGTTGTAGATTAGGGAAATACGGTAGATGCACTATATTTAGATTTCTGCAAGGCATTCACAAAACTTCTTTGGTCTACTTTTGGATAAGATGGCTGGGTGATAATAGTGATAATATGTTTAACTGGACTTGTCTGGAGCTGGTTAAATGGATAGTCCCAGAGGAAAATGATTGATGAAGCCAGGAGCAGTGTGGAGAGAAGTTTCTAGTGCATGTGTGTCCTGGCTTTGTCCTTGAGCCTGTCATGTTCAGTCTGCTTTCCCATTCTCTTCAAATTATATTTTTCTTCTGCATTTAAAAGTATATTACATTTAGATTTGTAGAAAATTGGAAAATACGGCCGGGCGCGGTGGCTCAAGCCTGTAATCCCAGCACTTTGGGAGGCCGAGACGGGCGGATCACGAGGTCAGGAGATCGAGACCATCCTGGCTAACACGGTGAAACCCCGTCTCTACTAAAAAATATAAAAAATTAGCCGGGCGAGGTGGCGGGCGCCTGTAGTCCCAGCTACTCGGGAGGCTGAGGCAGGAGAATGGCGTGAACCCGGGAGGCGGAGCTTGCAGTGAGCTGAGATCCGGCCACAGCACTCTAGCCTGGGCGACAGAGCGAGACTCCGTCTCAAAAAAAAAAAAAAAGAAAATTGGAAAATACAGAAAAATACAAAGTAAAGTAAATTCAAATCATCTGTAAAACTATATCCAGAGATAACCACTGTTGTATGTGTATATTTCTGTGTATTTCCCTCTAAACTTTTATATATTTATATTACATATATCATATAATATGTTTGTATCTATCTGTTTTAAGAATGAGATTATTGGCTTTAAGCAGTTTTATGTTCTTCCCATTAACTTAACATATGTCATGAACATTTTCCTAGATCACTATATATTTCTTGAAAAAGTGGTTTTTAATAGTTAAATAATATTTCATCATGTGTGTGCCATAATTTGTATAACCATTCTCCTGTTGGTGAACATTTAGATTATTTCCAATGTTTTGATATTACACAAAACATTCTGATTAATATCCTTGTATACAGTTTTTGTGAATCTCTGATTATGCTCTGAATAGATTTTTTTAAGGTGGAATTACTGGATCAAAGGGTATGAACATGCTTAAGGCTTTTGATGTATTTGGCCAAATTAGCTTCCATTTCCACTGACAGTATAAGAATGTCTATTTCAAGATCCTCACTAACATGGAGTATTATTTTTTAAGACAATTTCTGCAAATTTGATAGGTTAAAAATGTTATTCTTTAATTTGTATTTTAATTTGTATTTCTTCTGTTAATAATAGAGTTGAACATTTGTGTGCAAGTGTTTCTTGGTCATTTTTGTGTGTGTGTGGATTGCCTGTTTATACTCTATCCCCATTTCTCTATTGGGGTGTGTTCATCAGTTCTTATTGATATATAAAATCTTTAATATGGTTAGAATATTAATTCTTTGTCATATATATTGCAAGGACTTCTCCTAGTTTATAGTTTGCTTTCTTTCTTTTTTTTTTTTTTTTTTGTGATTTAGTCTTGCTCTGTCGCCAGGCTGGAGTGCAGTGGTACAATCTCAGCTCACTGCAACCTTCACTTCCCAGGTTCAAGCGATTCTCCTGCCTCAGCCTCCCGAGTAGCTGGGACTACAGGCGTGCGCCACTACACTTGGCTGATTTTTGTATTTTTTAGTAGAGAGGGGGTTTCATCATGTTGGCCAGGCTGGCCTCGAACTCCTGGCCTCAAGTGGTCTGTCCACTTCAGCCTCCCAAAGTGCTGGGATTACAGGCGTGAGCCACTGTGCCCAGCCTGTTTTTTTAATTTTATCTTGATGTACAGATGTTTTATATGTTTTTATGTGGTCAAATCTATTAATGTTTTGTGTATTTTGCCTGTGCTCAGAGGTTTAGAAGGGCTTTCCCTACCCGAGGGCAAATAAATACCATCTGAGTTTTATTCTAGTTATTTAATATTTTTGTTTTTGTATTTGTTATTTTTTTAGAGACAGGGTCTGGCTTTGTCACCCAGGCTGGAGTGCAGTGGTGCAATCATAGATCACTGCAACCTTAAACTCCTAGCCTCATGTGATCCTCCTGCCTCAGCTTCCCAAGTAGCTGGGACCACAGGCACATGCTACCACGCATGGCTAATTTTTGTGGTTTTTTTGTAGAGATGGGGTCTCACTGTGTTGCCCAGGCTGGTCTCTCAAATTCCTAGCCTTAAGTGATCTTCCTGCCTTGGCCTCTCAACGCACTGGGATTACAGCCAGGAGCCACTGTGCCCGGCCTGTTTTTGCATTTAAAACCTTAACTTGCCTGGAGTTGATTTGTGATGTAAAGTAGGGTACTAACTTAGTTTCTTCCAAATGTTAATGAATTACCTCAGTACCATTTGTTAGATAATCCATCGTTTCTCTGCATTTTTGAAGTACCACCTTTATTGTAAATAAAATTATTTTATATACACACACAATTTGGACTTTAATATTTTACACTGGGATTATCAGTTACTGAAAATGACCATAGGTGTTTTGACAACTTAGATGAGAAGAGTATTTCTCCAGGTCCCATTTTCTGAGTTTCTTCCACAGAAACTTGACCTAAAGGAGATTCAGTTGAGTTTGTGATCCTGTGGGTGTGACAACCGTGAAGAACATTTGAATCCAGACTCTCCACTGACCTGGTAAAACATAGCAATTGGTTACATTAACTCAAGTTGTCAAACTTCATCATAAAATGTGTGTGTTTTAGTTAGTGCGTTATAGCATCTCTGTTAAGTGGAAAAGATTATTCTTAACAAGTGTACCCACCACCTGGAGGACAGGGAAAAGGTACAAATCTGTCTTTATTCTCATGTTTTTTTGGATGAGGTATTTTGTCTTGGTGGTCTTTACATATACTTTGGCTTATGGGTTGCAGGAGCCAAAGACTCTGTTAATCTTTCATTTGAATATGCTATATGAAATTCCTTTAAGATATAGAGAAGGTCCTATTTGAGGCTTTTACCCTGATCTGCTGGGTGATCCGGAATAGGTGAGAAGGCAAGATCCTGTGAATACTTTTTCTTAGTTTGATGTGAGATCAAGGCATTTTTCATTCCAGTCATTTTAGACCAGGTTTTTTTTTGTTTGTTTGTTTGTTTTGTTTTTGTTTTTGTTTTTGAGATGGAATCTCACTGTGTCACCCAGGCTGGAGTGCAGCGGCACAATCTCAGCTCACTGCAACCTCTGCCTCCTCAATTCAGGCGATTCTTGTGCCTCAGCCTCCTGAGTAGCTGGGATTACAGGTGCCTGCCACCACGCCTGGCTAATTTTTGTATTTTTAGTAGAGATGGGGTTTCACCATATTGGCCAGGCTGGTCTTGAACTCCTCACTTCCAGTGATCCACCCGCCTCAGCCTCCCAAATTGCTGGAATTACAGGAGTGAGCCACTGCACCCAGCGTCATTTCTAAATTTGATAGGCAGGATGTTATTTTGTAACTTTTCCCTTTTATATCTTCATTTGAGTCGTTTGTAGTCTATACTACATGCAGAATATCCTCTGTTGCTACCACTTGTTTCCTGTCTCTACAATATTTTCCTGCCTATAAGCAAATAGAACCAAATAAACAATACAGGTTGAGAAACTGAGCACCTCTCAGCTTTCCAAATTAATAAAAAATGTCATTTGTAATTTTTGACAATTTTCCTGTCATTAGGGAGGTAGATGGATTTGCAAGCAGAGGCTTAGAGGAGAGATGGACTTGGAAGCTTGGGTGTGTGTCCAGTTCGCAATAGTGAACCTTGTAGTTTCAGTCCCCTTTGATGCTTTATTGGGCTGTTAAGTATATCTTGAAACCTCTGACATGTTAGTGTTTTGCAGAAGTGGTTCATGGTTTTGTTGGTCAGTTTTTAGCATGTTTGGGCATGTGAAAGGAGAAAGTTTGTATTTTTTTTTTCTCCCATTTGTTCCTGAGGAGCCAAAATTTGAGAATTACGGAGTCCAGATTTGTCCTGTCAGACCTCTATATCCAGTTGGCACATTCAATAAATGTTGACTTGACAGGGGTGCAGATCGCCTTGAGAAGGAAGCAAAAACCACATCAAGGAGCTTATATTTTAGTAAACGACATCACCACTAATTCTGAGCACTAGAGTTTACAAGGGTGAGGTAGTGGAGGGTCTGGAAACTATGCTGGATGAAGAATGGTTGAGGAAATAACAACAGTTAACCTGGAGAAGACATAACTTTTTGAGGACATTCTTGAGATCATTCTGCATTATGGCTGATATCCCACCTTTTCCATGTCTTCCAGAAAAAAACTCAGCTTCTTTGCCTTTGATCCTTTCTCACTCTACATCCAATCAGATGTCAAATTTTCTCCCCTCAAGCTCCAATATATTTCTTTTTTGTCTTTCTCCACGTTTGAAGGATCCAACATCTCTTCTGTCTTCATTGCCCTTATACAATGTCAGGCCTTTATAATATTGTCTGTAGTAGTAGAAGTAGCTTCCTGTTCTCTGTTATCTCTCTCTCTCTCTGTCCTCCATTCTATATTATACTCCCAGAATAATTTTCCCTCAAACCTAGTTCTAATTGTATTACTTTCCTGTTTAAACACTTAAACACAGTTCCCATTGCCTAGTAAGAAAAGTCCTATCTCAAGCACTTATAATCTGGCCTGCAACCTACCATTACTTCCCCTTCCCCTGTTTGCACTCTGCCATCTACTCCCATTTTATTCAGTAGTCTTGTTCCAGACTTTTCCAACTCTTTGACCTTCTTTAAACTATTCCTTCACACTGTTTTGAAGGAAAGAACCCATCATGTTTTATGCTGTTTTAGACACGAAAATTAGGACCAGCTGGCAGAAGGGATGGCGCTGAACCAAAAACTTTTCTCGGCTGGGTACAGTGGCTCACGCCTATAATCCCAACACTTTGGGAGGCTGAGGTGGGTGGATCACTTGAGGCCAGGAGTTTGAGACTAGCCTGGCCAACATGGTGAAACCCCCATCTCTACTAAAAATACAAAAAAATTAGTTGGATGTGGTGGTGGGCACCTGTAATCCCAGCTACTCGGGACACTGAGGCACAAGAATTCCTTGAACCTGGGAGGCAGACGTTGCGGTGAGCCGAGATCGCACCACTGCACTCCAGCCTGGGTGACAGAACGAGACTTCTGTCTCAAAAAAGAAAAAAAAAGGAAAAGAAAAAAAAGAATTGGAGAGCTTCCCAGTATTGGACATGTTTGAGCAGAGGCTGAAGGGCTAGCTGGTTTGGATGCTGTAGAAGCAGGGGCTTCTTATACTAGGGGCTGTGGAGGATACACAAACATAGAAAGCATGTGCTTCGTCGGTCAAGAAACTTAAATGTAAATATAAGACGCTGCACTTACTCTCTCCACAGTAGCCAAAGTGACACACATACCTGACCATGTCCTTCCTTTCCTTAAAATCATTCAATGGCTTCTTTCCATTGAGAAAGAATTTGTCTTCTTTTTTTTTTTTTTTTTTTGAGATGGAGTCTCGCTCTGTCGCCCAGGCTGGAGTGCAGTGGCCGGATCTCAGCTCACTGCAAGCTCTGTGTCCCGGGTTTATGCCATTCTCCTGCCTCAGCCTCCCGAGTAGCTGTGACTACAGGCGCCCACCACCTCGCCCGGCTAGTTTTTTGTATTTTTTAGTAGAGACGGGGTTTCACCGTGTTAGCCAGGGTGGTCTCGATCTCCTGACCTTGTGATCCCCCCATCTCGGCCTCCCAAAGTGCTGGGATTACAGGCTTGAGCCACCGCGCCCGGTGAGAAAGAATTTATCTTAGGATAAAAGCAAATAACCTGTCCGGGCACGGTGGCTCATGCTTGTAATCCCAACACTGTGGGAGGCCGAGGCGGGCAGATCACCTGAGGTCAAGAGTTTGAGACCAGCCTGGCCAACATGGTGAAACTCTCTCTCTACTAAAAATACAAATATTAGCTGGGAGTGGTGGCAGGCGCCTGTAATCCCAGCTACTCGGGAGGCTGAGGCAGGAGAATCGCTTGAACCTAGGAGGTGGAGGTTGCAGTGAGCTGAGATCATTCCGTTGCACTCCAGCCTGGGCGACAAGAGCGAAACTCTGTCTCAAAAAAAAAAAAGCAAATAATGTTACCATAGTCTACAAGGCCTTATATGATCTGACCCCTGCTTACCTCTTAGTCTGATCTCCTGCCAGTATCCCCTTACATTCCTGTTTTCCATACATTTTATACCCTTACATAATGCTGTTCCTTCTGTCTGGAATGCTTTCTTCACCAGTGCCCTTTCCCTGGACTTAGCTTAAATGTCACTTCCTCAGGGAAACCTTTGTTGAACTCCACCCCCCTCCCACGGGTAGGTTAAGTCACCCTATTAGTCTCTCTCTTAGCATTTTCTTCATCGTAATTATCACAATTGTAATGAAATAATTGTTTGTTTTGTAATTGTAATTTCTAGGGACTATTTTGATTACCATTATATTCTCAGCAGCTAGCACAACACCTGATACATAGTAGACATTCAGTAATTTTTTTTTTAGAGATAGCGTCTCACTCTGTCACCTAGGCTGGAGTCCAGAGATGTGATCATAGCTCACTGCAGCCTCAAACTCCTGACCTCAAGTGATCCTTCTACCTCAGCCTCTCAAGTAGCTAGGACTATAGGTGTGCACCACCATGTCCAGCTAATTTTTGAATTTTTTGTAGAATTGGGGTCTCATTATATTGCCCAGGCTGGTCTTGAACTCCTGGTTTCAAGCAATACTTCTACCTTGGCCTCCCAAAGCATTGGGATTACAGGTGTGAGTCACTGCGCCCAAACTTAGAAAATATTTGAATAAATAAATGAATGAATAAAACTTCTTGGAATGAGGTAGGAAAGATGGTGAAGAATGTAAAGGTTGTTTAGTGTCAGGCAGGGGAGAAATATTTCAGGAGCAGGGAATAACAGGTAGAACTGAACAAGCTGTATTCAAGGGGTCCAGGCAGGCTACCTCAAAAAGACCTGTGTAATTGAGATGTGGGCTAGATAGGCTGGGTGTGATGGGAGGATGGTTGTAGCAGTCCTTGAAAAATTAGTTGACATATTAAAAGTAAAATTCTTTAGTGCTCATTGAGTCATTATAGATACTTGGACAGGGGGCTACAAATTCAAGCTTTAGAAAGCTTTTCAAATAAGAATCTAATCTGGATTTAAGTTTGTAAAGCCTTGGGGCAGGAGACCAGTTAGACAGATATAGCAGTGGCCCAGAGAAGAGATAATAAAATAGTCAAGGGAAAATTAAGACATGAAAATGACAGTAAGGCAATGACAATTAAAGGTATAAAGAAATAGATTGAGGAAGCAATTAGGAAGAAACATCAGCAAAATTTGAGGAAACACTGGTTGTATGCGGGGAAAAAGGGGTGTCGTTTAAAGTGTTTTTCTCCAAACAAAAAATCAATTTGTCCTCAAAGGTAAATTCTGCCTCCACTTCAGAAACAGAAAAAGTGCTAGAAGCTTTGGAGGCCGGGCGCGGTGGCTCAAGCCTGTAATCCCAGCACTTTGGGAGGCCGAGACGGGCGGATCACGAGGTCAGGAGATCGAGACCATCCTGGCTAATACGGTGAAACCCCGTCTCTACTAAAAAAATACAAAAATCTAGCCGGGCGAGTTGGCAGGCGCCTGTAGTCCCAGCTACTCGGGAGGCTGAGGCAGGAGAATGGCGTAAACCCGGGAGGCGGAGCTTGCAGTGAGCTGAGATCCGGCCACTGCACTCCAGCCCGGGAGAGCGAGACTCCGTCTCAAAAAAAAAAGAAGCTTTGGAATAGTAGTTTATCCTCAGTCAGAAGGGGTTCAGAATGTTGGGGTTCAATTTGGTAGTGCTAATAAAAAATTTTAATTTGCGTATAATTTGACTCTGCAGTTTCACTTCTAGTAATCTGTGCAACAGAAATGCTCAAATATACAGTGCAGGCTGGGCGTGGTGGCTCATGCCTGTAATCCTAGCACTTTGGGAGGCCGAGGCAGGTGGATCCCTTGAGGTCAGGAGTTCGAGACCAGCCTGGCAACATAGTGAGACTCCCATCTCTACAAAAAATAAAATATAAAAAAAAAACCCCACAAATACACAATGTAGCATTGATTGTAATATTAAGAATTGTAAACAACTTAAATGTGTATCAATTGGAATATGACTGCATAAATTACGGTCTGTCCCTAGTATAGAATCCTACGCAGCTATTAAAATGAGGTCTGTATACTGACATGGATGGTTTTTTGTTTGTTTGTTTGCTTGCTTGTTTGAGACAGTCTTGCTCTGTCACCCAGGCTGGAGTGCAGCGGTGTGATCTCAGCTCACTGCAACCCTCGCCTCCTGGGTTCAAACGATTCTCCTGCTTCAACCTCATGAGTAGCTGGGACTACAGGCATGTGCTACCACACCTGGCTGCTTTTGTATTTTTGTAGAGACGGGGTTTCACACTGGTCTTGAACTTCTGACCTCAGGTGAGCCACCATGCTTGGCCAACATGGATGGGTTTTCATGATGTGTCAGAAAATGAAAAAAGCTTGTGTGTGAATTGTGAGTACATGTATATAAACCATATATGCATAGAAGTAAGTCTGGAAGGACACATACTAAAAATACCAACAGTGGTATCTTCTGGGGAGTGGGATGGAGAAGTGATACAGAATTTTTAAAAAGTGTAAACTCAGCAGAAGCAGGCACATAAGACTGTGGCATCTTTAGGGCTTCCTTTCCCGAAGGATTTGCAATTGTATTGCCAAATTTTATTTTTGAGAGCTTATCCACTCTCTGGCCCCATCTTCCTTTTGAGAGACACTGCAGGATCCAATTCTGTAAGTTAAGACCAGCAGCTCCAAACTTTATCAGAATCACATTGATGCTTGTTAAAATGCAGATTCCTGGGCCCCTGCTCAAGTAGGTTCTGATTCTGTGTATCTGGGATGGGGTGCCAAATCCTGATCTTTTAGAGGCACCCCAGCTTGTCAGTGACTGGGGCAAAACCGTTCTTGGTACTGACCTCTGATTGTGCCCCCTCCCACTTATTTCTCTGTGATTAACTGGGAAAAAGGAAAGAGGGCGATGACTGTATGGATATCTTTGTGGGTCACAAAGAGTTGGGTTCATCTGAATGGGAAGAAACAAAGAGCAGTTTAGTAGACTTGAGATTTTAGTATACTATTAAGTGTTGCTTCTTTGAAGTGGGCCCTCTGGGTTAGAGGCTGGTCAGGTGGGCTTCCTAGGTGGTGACTTTGGCCTAGGAGATGTCCTCCAGCATTGGCTGTGATGGCTGTGTTAGTGACAAATCAGAGGGAAGGAGGGAGCTTGGCGAGTCCTGAAGTCTTAGAATTGAGATGCTTTTGAAGGGAAGCTTTTGTCCTGGGAAAATGATACCTCTAATATTTAAGAAGAGGTAGTATCTAAGTCTATTCTAAACAGTTTTTTGTTAGAATGATTTTTCTTTGTTGTATACAAAGTCTGTTAATCAGCTGCCCATTGTGGGTTGTTAACATCTCAAAAGGGTGTTTTTAAACCCAATTGCTCCCAGCAGTTAACCTTGGGAACAAAAGTAAATGTGAATGCTTCTTAACTACCTATCTAAGCCCTCAGTGAAGCTGGCAGCCATCAGTTAAATAAACCATTAAGTTTATTAGTTTAAGAATAGAAGTGTCAACTTGGACACAGTTTTCTAATTTGCTCCTCATTTACCCAACAATCATTTATTCAAAGGCTGCTCTGCCAAGTAGACTTTAGATAAATCTACAAATAAAAGCCAGAGACTGATGGGGAGCTGGAACTCTAAGGGGAATCATCCAAATGGAAAAAAAGTGAATAAAACACAATTTAATAAACTTGAAATTTTAGCAGCACATGTAAAAACAAAAAGTGTATGCCTTAAAGCAATAGCTTTGTTCTCTTTCTGTAGTCTATTTTAAATGGGCCCTCTGGCCCAGAATTATCAGCCTTGGATTAGGAGCTTTGAGGAAATGGTGGTTTGGTGGTTGTTTTTTAAAGGATTTTTAAAGAAATGTAGTTACTAAGCAACCGCCATGACCTGCTGCTGAGTTGAAGTTCAGCGGGCAAGTCAATTCCAAAGAAGGGAATATATAAACAAGTTTCAAGAAGGGGAAAACATGGCTTAAAGATAGATTGGGTGTACTTTTTTTGTTCACAGTTCAATGCATAGTTCTTTGTCTCTTTTATTTATCTTCCCCTAAGAAAGGGCTGCCTGGTCAGAAATCTTTGTCTCACACGGTTCTGCCCATAGCCAGTGAGCTCAGAGGAGGGCCAGAAAGGAACGAATGAGAAACAATCCCCACCCAGTGTAGAGGGCCAAACCTTGGGGTAAGGCCAGCACCCAGGCGGTCTCCAGAGGTAGACTGGCCTACTGCTGTGCTCTATGACAGTCCAGGGCTTCTGTGACAAATTGGTCACTACCCCCTACCTTTAGGTTGGGGCACCTCATTGATATTGATGGGTTGCCGTGTAACCCTCAGAACAGGAACATTGTCCAGCTGTTGTCTCTCTACCCACCGCCCCCCTGCAACATTTAATGGGTGAGTCAGTGACTTAACTGCTTCCTCCAGGATTTCAGGAACAGGAGTAGGTAATGAGGACAAATCACCATAGCACCAGTGTGTGATGAATGAAAGAGCGCACGAATTTAACCAGTTGGTTAAATTGATACCACAATGAACAAAAGAAACTTTGTTGAGAGGAGGTTATTTGCCTGACTCCATTCCTTCCCCTTTAGGCTTTAGCATTTCCCCTTACACCCAGTTGAAGGTCAGTCCGGTTGCTTTGCCGAGGGAAGGGGAGTGTCAGGTGCTGGAACAGGTGTTTTGTTTTCTCCTGTAGAGTCATACGGACTAGGTAGGGATGCTTCTTGCCAGCCCTCTATGGTGCACGAAATTGCTTTTGTGGAATTTTTTCCTCTGGACGTGTGTTTGTTTTTTAAAGCAGTTTCCCAACCTTCAACCCCTACTATAAATTTTGGCTTCCTTTAAAGTGAGCTTGTCATAGTGAAGTGTGCCTGTTTTCCAGTATTTCCACAGCCTGTGGCCTTAGATATACCCCATTTTATGTGGCAATTATAGGCCTGGAAAATGTGTAATTGTGTGTTTGGTAAGTGTGAATATTGTATTTTAAATATCCTAGGAGAATGTCACAGCAAAGCAGCCCTATAAAAAACCTTTTATAATAATTGTACAGCTAGAGTTAATTTTCTTGTATCAGGTTTTCTTAAATTGGGTATAAACCTGTATTACATTTGCAGAGTGATAAGGCTGTTTCCGGCTGTTGTGATGGTCTCACTGGGCTATAAGGTTAGGGATGGACTTACGACCTCAATGCCTAGATGATTTTGGAGGTGAGAGGTGTCCGCCGACTTCTCGGTTTGGGAGAATTTATGTTTTAATGTATGTTACTGAAGCCAAAGAGGCTATTGGTTAAAAGGGAAATAACTCAGGAGAGCTTTAATTCTCCTCATATGGTTGTTACGGTTGTGAGGTTTGTTTGTTTTTACCTCTGTACTGGGTTCCAATATCACCCCTCTTCACCCCAGCCAAAAAGTCATCCTAAAAAAATTGTCTTCTTGCCTAACAATGATATAATGACCTCAGGTCCTTTCCAGCCCCTCTGCTCTGCATCTCAGGGCCATCTGTTCTCTGCAACCCGCTTTTTGGGAAAGTCTCCTTTCCCATCTGCTCTCCTTGGGTCTTAGTGTCGGCTCTAAAGATTTATAAAGGTTGCACTGGAACCTCTTTCCAGTTGTTATTTTTTTAAAGGATCAGTGAGATTTTGAGGCAGGTAAGAGCTTTTTGCATTTGACCTGCCCAAATGCTACTCCCTTTTCAGGTGCATTCTTTCCTTCTGTTAGTCTGGGGCTGAAGGGACGTCTGTCTTTCTGTGCTTAGGAGGAGGGACTTTGCTTATCTAAGCAAAGACAGAGTGGGCTGGCTCTGGCTGCTTTTAAGCCAAGGGGCCTTCTGGCTTTTTGGCTGCTGGCATGCAAGCTCAGGGGAGCTCCTTGAGTTCATTCTTTTCCTGTCTTTTCCCTTGTTTCCGCGACAGAATACAGTCGCTTTGAATCGAAGATACATGACTTGCGAGAACAAATGATGAACAGCAGCATGAGCTCTGGGTCTGGGTCCCTCCGAACAAGTGAGAAGAGGTCCTTGTATGTCAGGTAAGTTGCGCTTCAGAGCACTAGCCCTCGTGCTGGACGAGGAGAGCTCCATGCCAACCCAGCCCTTCTTATTTAACTAGTGAGCTAGGGAGTATGTACTCCCAGTACTAAAATAACGATTCTCACTGTATGCTTAGGTTGTGTATTTTATGGTCAGTGTCTCCTCCCTTTGTGAGCTGGCTTCTTCCTTTTAGCTCATGAATGACTCAGTATGGGAAAATTTCAGTTTGCTATAATTGTAAAAGACTGTTAGGTGATTGTTGCTAGTCAGCATTCAAATATCAGTCAAATGTTCAAAGTACTTTGCTTGCAATCTGTGCTTTGAGGGGAAACTTGCCACCCCCCCATCCCCTTCCATGTATGCAAGATAGACATCAGGATTTGTATCTGAGCATAGCAACTATCGCAGTGTTCTGGTACAGGGTCTGTTTTAAGAGACCAAAGAACTGACAGGTTGCTGCATTCTGGATGTTTTATTGTGATTCCATTCCCCCCTCACCACCCGCTGCACTGGTCTGCTGTATCTGTGAATCATGGGATGTATAGTGTATGTGCCCTAGGAAGAGGGAGGGGGTGGAGGGAACAGATAGGTAGCATGGAGTATATTGCTGCTGAAAGCTATTCCAAGATATTTCCAAGGTTGAGCTTCTCTGACCCTTGAGGCATAGCATAATACTTTGTCAGGTCAAAGTACAAATCTCCTGGGGAGTTGGAGTGCCAAGCGAATACTATGGACTCCTCATAGAATTAGGGATAGCTTCCTTCTTCCTGCTTTGGCTTCTTGGCAAAACTCCAAAATCTGCTGCCAAGTACATTGTATCTCTCCAAGGTTAAAGCCCTTAGCGAAAGGTGGTGGGGATTACTCTCCTGAGCCAGAAGTCACTACAGTATTGTGTTTAATGCTTAGGTGTGGGGTCATATCAAACTCTTGGCTGAACTTTTTCTAGTGGCCTCTGATACCTGGCCTGGAAGTTGCACTTGCTAGTTGCTTGGCAACGTGACAACTGCTCTGTCCTTGGGGTGTGAGATGACAATAGCGAAGGGATGTCAATGCTAATTGCAATTTTTCTCATGGTGCTTGCTTTTCTTTTTCCCCAGTTGGTGGTCCCTGACTCTATGGCAGGGAGTGGAGCTGAGGGAGCCCATCTCTGAGCCTGAAGCCCACTAGAACCCTTCACAATCTTCTCTAATGTGAACCCTCAACTCCACCCCTTGTGTGTTGAAAGTATTTGCTATGCTTACCTCCCGCTGTGAAGGGAGGATGGTAGGAAGGCAGGACTAGTCACTGGTCATTTTTCCAATCCCCTGGAAAAGAAAGTTTTGTTTTCTGTCACTAAAGCCCTTGCTCCCAGTCTGCAGCCTGGATACTGGGGTGCTGATGGGGGAAATCAGAAATGCACTGTTGACCCCCTAAAATAGGTAATGCTTATATGACTTGGTCAGGATTGTTCCGTTCCGTGCTTCCAGCCCCCGCAGATGTGGCACTCCAGTGTGCGTGGGAAGCTGCTCTTTAGGCAAGACAGTTTCTTTGGAGAGCTTTATTTTAGATTTCCCCTCTCCGCCTATCCTGTGTTAGAGTTCTCTCTGCCTGGGCAGGAGGAATGGGGCATTGGCTCCCGATCTGGAGCACTCTTTCCTGGCCCAGGCAAGGGAATTCAAGGGGATACATTCAGCTTAACTCTGAGGCGAGGGTGGAGACCATGACTGTGTCTAGTGAATCAGTTTATATAATCTGCCCGTAACCTTCTCTAGATAAATTGTCTGTATCCTCTGAGGAAAGTAGATGTAGTTAGGAAAACAGTAACCATTTGTGATCACTAGATTTAATCAGGGGACTTAGTGTCTTATGGCTAAACATTGAGCTGAAGCCCTTTGCTAAGCTAACCCCTTTATCGGAACCTGGCTTGCTGTCTTCCCTTTTGTTCCTGCTTTTGGCCTTTCACTCTACACTTGGTTCCTTTTCTTCAGCATGTAAACATATTAAGCTTCTTCCATTCTTAAAAAGAAAAATATATCCCTTGATACCAATAGTCCCTTAAACGATTGTCTTGTATCCCTTTGCTTACTGCATTTGCCAAATTATTGGCCAGAAAACACTAGCTCCTCAAGATATTAGTAAGTATTGTGTGAAAAATCAGTGGTTTAGTAAGTTGGGCAAATGCAGACTTAAACAGAGGAAAATGGGGCTCTTGCCTGTGATTAATCTCCAGGAAGGACTGTACTAGTCAGTGTTTCCCCAAAGATAGAGCATGGGAGCCTTATTTGAGAAACCTATGTCAACATCCAGGTTGGGAAATGTTGGACTACTTGCTCCTGCTTCAAATCACCTCTCTTTAGCCCAAAAGGAAGTGTGCATCTGCTTTTCAATGTGGTAGTGTGGCTCTGAGCGGCTCTGGAAAGCTCCAGGGGAGCAGAAGCCTGACTCTCTGTCAGGGATCAGTGGGTGACTTCTTAGTCTTCAAATTTAGTGACTGGTTCGCTGGTTCTCTGACATTGTTCTGACCTCTTCACCACATTTGTTTCCATGAATTACCTGCTTTCTTCTTTAAAGGCTCTTTTTCTACCCTGCTTACTATTCCTTAATACTTTCATTAGTTCTGCCCCCTAAATGGCAATGTCATTTATTTTCATAGCTTCAAATCCTGCCATATAAATGACATTCCTGATCTCTTTACTGAACTACAGACCTGCATATCAACTACTTGCTGGACATGTGCATAAATAAAACTGCCCTCTCAGTGCCTTAAACAAGCGGCATGTGCTTTCCTTATCTAAGTTAATTGCCTCACCCTATCATGTGGAAAAGGGATTAGATTTGTTCTGTCACCCAAGGCAGATCTCTGCTCAACATAAGGAAGGAAGAGCTAATGATTAAAACTGTCTGAAAATGGAATGGACTGCTTCCGGATATAGTAAATTCGATCTTTTGTCACTCAGGGTGTTACAGAAGAGGCTGGACGACCATTTGCCTGGGTGTTGCAGAGGGGGTTGAAACTAAAGCAATAATCTGAACATGATCTGCTCAAAAGCTTTCACTAGTTCCTCAGTGTCTTCAGGATAAAGGGGAACAAACATTTAGGAAACATTGTACATCAAGACCTTTGTTATTCTCTTTAAATGGCTTTTAATATCCCTTTAATAATCCTATAAAGTAGATATTATGATTCCCATTTTGCAGATGAGAAAACTGAGACTCCAGTTAGATAGCTAAGAAGTTCCAAAACTGGAACTTGAACCTGGCTGCTCTGACTATAAAGTGTGGTTCTTTCAGTGTTTCCCCAACTTCCTCATAGGAATCAGCTGGAATGCTAGTAAAAATACAGATTCCCAGGCTCCTTTTCTAGTGCTTTGGATTCACCAGGTTTGGGAAAATACGTGTGTGTGTGTGTGTGTGTGTGTGTGTTTTGAGACGCAGTCTTGCTCTGTCGCCCAGGCTGGAGTGCAGTGGTGCGATCTGGGCTCACTACAAGCTCTGCCTCCTGGGTTCACGCCATTCTCCCGCCTCAGCCTCCCGAGTAGCTGGGAATACAGGCGCCTGCCACCACACCTGGCTAATTTTTTGTATTTTTAGTAGAGACGGGGTTTCACCATCTTAGCGAGGATGGTCTTGATCTCCTGACCTCATGATCCACCAGCCTCAGCCTCTCAAAGTGCTGGGATTACAGGCGTGAGTCACCGTGCCCGGCCCAGGAAATACATGTTTTTAACAAGCAATCAAGGCTGGGTGTGGCAGCTCACACCAGTAATCCCAGCACTTTGGGAGGCCAAGCTGGGAGGATTGCTTGGGCCCAGAAGTTCGAGACCAGCCTGCACAACATAGTGAGCACCCCTCTTAAAAAGTAAAAATTTTTAATTAGCCAGGTGTGGTGACATGTGTCTGTAGTCCCAGCTACTCAAGGGGCTGAGGCAAGAGGATCGCTTGAGCCCAGGAGGTTGAGACTTCAGCAAGCTGTCATCATGACGCTGTATTCCATCCTGGGTGACGGAGCAAGACCCTGTCTCTATAAAAAATTATAAAAAATAAACGTCACACTTACTTTAGCTCCTACTATGTAGAAAGCAGTAAAACACAAGGCTGAGAATTTGGGCACAGTTGCAGGGTAGATTCAAGGAAGCAGCAGGTATGGTCCCTGCCCTCTGGCAGTTCGCCATCTACCCAGAAAAGATTAAGCAGAAGGTGGTTAAAGTGAGGGAACCCTTTTTCAGTTTGGGTGTCACCTCTCTTTTGCTGTCACTTCCCCTATGACATAATTATTTTGCTTTCCTTCCCCTCCCCTGAGTATCTATCCACCTTTGGTGTGCATGGGTTTGCAAAGCTATTTTGAAGTAAATAACACCCTCTTAGAGCTGCAACAGAGGCTCTAACAGGTGAAACCCTAGGGAGTTGCAGCTGTACCAACCACAGGGGACATGGGGTTTGTAGAGCAGGGAGCAGGAGGAAGAAGGAAAGAGAGCAGTATTTGGAAAATGAAACTTGATTTTAAAGTCATCAGTGACTTATTTGGAAGGACCTTCCTCATACTTCACTGTGCTAGAATCATCTCTTAAGTAGATGACCAGAATGAGCACAGCACCTCAGTCTGCCCAGCCTAAGGCTTTTGCTCTGCTGGAGAATTTGCCTTGCCCACTGGAAGAGTCCAGAGAAATAAATCTCTCTTGAACTTCTTGCTCAGGGTTGGGATGGGTAGATGTTTAACTCAGACCATTCTGATGTGCAGGCAGTACAAAGACACTGGGTAGGTTAGAATTCCAGGGATGACCTTGTTCTATACTTGTATTTAATTTAATTTAATTTATTTATTGAATGAGTAAAGGAAAGACCTTGTGCTCCAAATGTTGCCAAGAGAGTCAAGAGTACAGTTGTATAAATAGCTTTTGAAAGTCTGTTCAGGCTAGCCTGGCTGCATTCTTTGCAGCCACAGGACAGCATTCAAGTAGTTTGGGAGTCCTGGCCTCCTGACTGGCCATCTGCCATCTTAGTCGTCTTCCCACTCTAGGAAGGAAATCATGTTGGAGCATCTGTAGTCTTGATTCAAGAAACAATGTCAGACATATTGGCTTGGTCATTAAAGAAGGCTGGAGAATGCTCATTCCTGTGAACCAGCAGACATTAATTGTGCAACTACTCTGCTTTGCCCAGGGTGGTGCTTGGTGAAGTCTGACTTGGTCTTGTTTATTAATGAGTTTCAATAGTGGATTAAGATGCCAATGGGGAAATATTGGCAGGCTTCACTATCTGATAGAATTTGGGGCGAGAATAATATGCATTTTAAAAAGCAACAATAATATATGTAAGTGTTCAGGGCTACCAGAGGGTGGGGCAGAGCTTCCTACATCAGTGATTTCTAGAACTGCCTATTCCCAAACACTAGTCCTGGGCTTGCACTCATAATCCCTCAGCTCATCCTATCATCTGCAAGTGCTGTGAGCCCCAAACAGTCACTCATTGCCGGCTAATTTGTCCTTGAATGCCTCTCCAACGTCATAATTGCCATAAGGACTGACACTTTGAGACAGACAAAGGAGGAAGGTGCTCTTAACCTGCTCTCCATGCACCTTTCTTCAAGATACACCAGGGAGGCCCAATTCACTCCTTTTGTGTTGACCTACACTGTGCCTGTCTGAATGCTCGGGTTTGTGTTGTTAGGCTGCTCTTCAGAGGCTGCTGGAAATTTAACTCTCACTAAGGTCAAGGGCTGATGAGTGACTTGCTTTATAACTTTCTGTGCATGCTTTATACAGACTGGGCAAGGGATGGGCTGTTTAGTCGTCAAATAATGTGTGCCCTTTATCCAAGTACTTTCTGGCCAAAGGAATAAAGTGATCTCTTAGACCCCAGTTACTATGGGAGGGAACACTCAAGGTTAGTAACTAGGAGTAACTGGGAGGGTCTTCTGTGGACACTCCATCCCCTGTAGCCAGGTCTCACCCACAATTCAGAAGGATTCAGAATCCCACATGAAGCATAAGACATGGTCTCAGTTTTCAAAGGGCTTCCACTTTGGCGGTGTAATATGAAACATCAAAAAACCTTGCAAGAATTAAATAGCAATAAGGAGAAAATAAAAAGAAAGGTTGCTGCCAAATGTGGTAGCAAATATGGTATGGATTTGGAAGAAGGAAATTTGGAGTGGGCAGGATCACAAAGCTGGGAGAGACTTGGGCTGGGCCTCAGAGGAATTGCTGAGCAGGGTGAGGGGACTGACGGAGCATCTCAGGCTATAGACAGATGGCTCGAGCCACAGGTAGAGAGATGGGCACAATACTAGGTTATTTTAGCAGAAGCAACCCCTTGCCTTTGAGGCTATAGCGCTAAAATGCTCATTTGCTTTGCATTGAGAAACCTGCTTTACCAGTTTCCTTCTTAGTTACCATTTGCTTTGCGTTCCGGTTCATTAAGACATCACAGTGGCAGTGCCAGGTGCTTATAATTTCTCTGGATCTTTCAACCTAAATCTCACAATTTAGGATCTCAACTACTAGGAGTTTTGCCTGATAATCTGTTTACTTTGAGCTGGTTATATTCTTGCTTTTCTATCCAGCAGAGAGGACCCAGCTGAAAGGAAGACTGGACAGAGTCCTCTAGAGCATGTACATTATCCCTGTGGGTGGGCGCATGCATCCCTTCGAGGATATTTTTAAAGGTCACCTCTTAAACAACATTGTCTTTCAAGACCTTTGGAAATGCTTTCTCCTTAGGGAGACAGGCAGCAGCTTTGAGAGCTAGAATGCCGAAGATTAGCTCAAGAACTCAAACCTGCACATCCCCCGGAAGTTGCATCTGCTCTTCATGGTGGTATGATGGCTCTGGAAAGCTTCTTTGTAGCCTACTGTCACTTTGTTTTTACATGTCACATTTTCCCTGGGCTACACTATTTTCCTTGCTCTTAAATAATGTAATATTTTTCTGGCTTGGCCTCAATGTTTGAAAAGTTGCAGGAATACCCAGGCTCTGGCTCTCCCTGGCTTTGTAGAGATACGTGGCCATAACTAACGAGTAACATATTCAGGGGCAGATCATCTTTCTTGTACATCAAGCACTGTGACTTCAGGCTGGGGATGGTAATTTATTTCCATGAGTTTTATTCTCTCATGGCACAGTGTTTCTCTCTGATGTGATCAGTCCCTAACTTGGAGCCTTCAATGAAATTATTTTTATCTAAGTGCAGAAGGAATAACAAGTTTCTGAGACTTCCTTCTACTCTCTCAGCACATTATCTTGTCATATAAGCTGAAACATACATATGCACACGTGTGCACGTGCGCACACACACAAACAGACACACATAGTGAGACCAGGGTGGCAGTTGGTTAATTATGGCCTTTCTTTAGGTATTGAGAGACAAATACATTTTGCTTTTTTTTTTTTTTTTTTATGCTCTCTCTAGTTTTGAGTCAGGTTGAAGTGGTTGGTTGCATGTCATGTGGGCCTTGCATGTGTAGGATTTCCATCCTCGGACAGTGGTTCAGCCTGATTTGAAAGGGGAGTGTCTGCCTTGACTTTCTCTAGTGCCTACCCTCAGGATAAAAAGAGGAAGAAGAGGATTTATCAGTGTTGTGGAGAAGGTATTCCTTCTTCCTCTCATCAAGCCTACCATGAGGCATTTATTTGTGAGAAGGTGCCAGCCCCTGTCACTTCATTAGGATTCCAGGGTGTTCTTAAGACAGACTGTCACTGCTAGATGCCACAGTTTAGCTGCTTCTTAAAGATCTTAGGAAAGTAGTCAATATTTTAAAAAAATTATTAAGGTCTAATTTACATACTTTTTTGATTACATGAAATATATCTCATGGGAGAAGTTGTTTGACTTTAGTTCGCTGGCCTGTTCTCTTTTACTGGTTTTATTTCCACATGGAAGTTTAGCCTGATAGTGGGATAAGAACGCTGAGGTAATGAAGTTGGTCCCATAAGGTCTACTAAATGAATGTCAAACTCCTTAGCTGGACAATACAGGCTGTCCACGGTCAGGCCCCAACCTGCCATTCTCTGAGGCCCAGCCAGACTTGGATGCATGGCTGATCCCTGCAAATACCCTGTGCTTCTTGCCTCCAGACCTTTGCTTACACTGTTCCCTTTAGCTGGAAGGGCCTCTCCCCAGTTCTACCTTTTGAAATCCTAAATCTTCATTGAGAACCAATTCAAAAAGCAGTATCTCCTTGTAGCTTCCCTAGATGTGATCTGTACAAACTAGATGTGATCTGTACTCCCTGTGAATCCTTCTGTGCCTTGGTTTGTCCTCCTTTTGGGCTTCTTGCTACAACATCCTTAGTATACTATACCGTCTGTCACCTAGTAAGCTCCACAAGACAATAACTTTGCTCTTGTATCTCCCATGTATCTAACACATACTCCATGTAAAGAAGACTAAGTATTTTTTCTTTGAGACAGAGTTTTGCTCTTGTTGCCCAGGCTGGAGTGCAATGGCATCATCTCGGCTCACTGCAACCTCTACCTCCCGGGTTCAGCGATTCTCCTGCTGCCTCGGCCTCCTGAGTAGCTGGGATTACAGGCATGCACCACCATACCTGGCTAATTTGTATTTTTTAGTAGAGATGGATTTCTCCATGTTGGTCAGGCTGGTCTCGAACTCCCAACCTCAGGTGATCCGCCTGTCTCAGCTTCCCAAAGTGCTGGGATTACAGGCGTGAACCACTGCGCCAGGCCAGAATAAGTATTTAAATAGTGGAAGAATGGTATTTTTCCACACATAGCCGAGTGAAGAATTAGCTTTTTTGTCTTTTTTGAGACGGAGTCTCGCTCTGTCACCAGGCTGGGGTACAGTGCCGTGATCTCGGCTCACTGTATCCTCTGCCTCCCGGGTTCAAGTGATTCTCCTGCCTCAGCCTGCCGAGTAACTGGGACTACAGGCATGCATCACCATGCCCAGCTAATTTTTGTTTTTTTTGTTTTTTGTTTTTGAGAGGGAGTCTCACTCTGTGGCCCAGGCTGGAGTGCAGTGGCGGGATCTCAGCTCACTGCAAGCTCCGCCTTCTGGGTTTATGCCATTCTCCTGCCTCAGCCTCCCGAATAGCTGGGACTACAGGCGCCCACTACCTCGCCCGGCTAGTTTTTTGTAGTTTTTAGTAGAGACGGGGTTTCACCATGTTAGCCAGGATGGTCTCGATCTCCTGACCTCGTGATCCGCCCGTCTCGGCCTCCCAAAGTGCTGGGATTACGGGCTTGAGCCACCGTGCCCGGCCATTTTTGTATTTTTAATAGAGATGGGGTTTCACCATGTTGGTCAGGATGGTCTCCATCTCTTGACCTTGTGATCCGCCCGCCTTGGCCTCTCAAAGTGCTGGGATTACAGATGTGAACCACCATGCCCGGCCGAGAATTAGCTTTAAAAAAAACAAAACAAACAAAAAAAACACATGTGCCGAGCGCGGTGGCTCAAGCCTGTAATCCCAGCACTTTGGGAGGCCGAGACGGGCGGATCACGAGGTCAGGAGATCGAGACCATCCTGGCTAACACGGTGAAACCCCGTCTCTACTAAAATACACAAAAAAGTAGTGGGGCGAGGTGGCGGGCGCCTGTAGTCCCAGCTACTCGGGAGGCTGAGGCAGGAGAATGGCGTAAACCCGGGAGGCGGAGCTTGCAGTGAGCTGAGATCCGGCCACTGCACTCCAGCCTGGGCGACAGAGCGAGACTCCGTCTCAAAAAAAAAAAAAAAAAAACACATGTGACTGTGACTTAGGCTTACAAAATTTTCTGAGATAGAAGAGCCCTGGTCTGAGAGTCACCCAGCATGCAGTTCTAGATGAGGCCATGTGCATATCTGGGCCTGACTTTCATTGTCTTTGAGGAAATTTTCTAGCTCTTAGTCAAACAAAATTTCAGCAGGAAAAAGAGGCAAAGTAGATTTAGGGAAAATCCACATCACGGGTTTGGAAAACAAATCAAAGTTACGACAAAGGGATTGTTGAGGGAATTGGGAATGTTTAGCCTGGTAGAGAAGATCTAGGAAAGACCCAGACTCATTAAATGCTAGAGCTGGAAAGAAACTTAGAGAGTATCTAAGGGATTTCCTTTATCAGATAGAGAGTTGGACAAAATGACCTCTGGGGCTTTAGCAGTCTGCAAAATTCTTTTTCTATTTGCAGTTCTGATTGATAGAAAAGGAAATTCTTGTTCAATTTTTTTTGCATTCTCAACTGTGAATGATAGTCCAGTTCAGAATCTCAGACCTCAGATACTACATTCTATGTCTTTTACAAAACCATAGCTTAAAGCATTGTCCATCCTGTTCATATTTCTTCTTCATTCAGCATTCATAAATTCATCAAACAAAATCCAGATAGACTTGGGTACCATTTTTTTATTGGGAAGTTAGAGTTAGACAACTTCCTTTTTTGCCTTGTTTGCCAGGGAACTTAGAACCAAACGTGTTCCTCATCTGAAGTAAATGACTCACACCAGTGCTTGATATATCTGCTTCCCTACTTTTTCTTTTTAATTGACTTAATGTTTTTTGAAAATTGTGAAAGGAACACATGCTGTGCTTAAAAACACAAGCCCGAATAGTACAATTCCCACCGTGCAGAGTTAACTACTGGCAAATCTTTTTGACTTTGATCTGTGTTTATTTTGTTTTTACTTAGCTTGTGCTGTATGTGTTTTAATTTTTTTGTTGTTTTATTTTGTTTTGAAGATGGAGTCTCATTCTGTCACCCAGGCTGGAGTGCAATGGCGCAATCTTGGCTCATTGCAACCTCTGCTGCCCGGGCTCAAGCTATTCTCCTGCCTCAGCCTCCCGAGTAGCTGGGACTATAGGCGCCCACCATCCTGCCTGGCTAATTTTTATATTTTTAGTAGAGACGGAGTTTTGCCATGTTGGCCAGGCAGGTCTCGAACTCCTGACCTCAAGTGATCTGCCCGCCTTGGCCTCCCAAAGTGTTAGGATTGCAGGTGCGAGCCACTGCTCCCAGCCTCCTAAATTCATTTTAACATCTTCCTTCCTTCCCTCACCAAACTAATTTGTGCTTAATTCAAGTTCTGTTCTTTTCCTTACTGTATTTGTTCTAATCTTTGAAACCCATAATAACATCCAGTGTTTCTCATTGTCACTGAGAATGAGGTTGCTTCATGATGCTCTTCTTAGTAGGAGTGGCTGACAGAATGTCTTCCTTGCTTTAGGAAATGCAGGACTCAGGCAGTGAAAATGCATTCAGTTTTGATTCTGTCACATATAGCCCAGAATGCACCTCTTGGACAGCACCTCCTTGTCTGCTGCCTCTGCCATTCTCCTGACTGCTTTGAGTGTGTAAATTGAGGGAATAAAAGGGCTTTTTGTTAGAGTTTGGGTATTTTCATTTTCAAATCATCTGACACTGATTTTTAAGAACTCTATTTCAAGAACTTTAAGCAGTAGGTGGGTATTTCACTCTTCATGGTTTTACTACATCCTATCTCATTTGGGCTTGCGTATGGTAAGATAATGTGTTTTACTTGCAACTTCCAACTGAGCCAAAGGCCACAGTATTACAGGTAGAAGTCGAAGTCTTGGAACTAGATTTTGGGCTGTGTGTGCAAAGGTGTGAAAACACCTCTATTAAGAGAATATGAAGAAGACAGCCTGGATTGCAGATAGAAAAACACAAACTTCTCACTGAAATCACCCATTTGTGGTGACTCCATATAAAAACAGGTTCCACTGGATGTGAAAAGGAGAAACTTTTTTTTTTTTTTTTTTTTTTTTTGAGATAGAGTCTCGCTCTGTCACCCAGACTGGGGTGCAGTGGCATAATCTCAGCTCACTGCAACCTCCACCTCCCAGGTTCAAGTGATTCTCCTGCCTCAGCCTCCCGAGTAGCTGGGACTACAGGCGTGTGCTACTACGCCCAGCTAATTTTTGTATTTTTAGTAGAGATGGGGTTTCACCATATTGTCCAGGCTGCTCTTGAACTCCTGACCACAGGTGATCCACCCGCCTCAGACTCCCAAAGTATAATGGCATGAGCCTCTGCACCCGACCTCCTAAGGCTCTTTTGATGTGTCACTCCTCTCAGATTTCCAGGGGCTGCTAAATCATGTCTATTCAAGGGCTTCCAAAATTTGCCTCAGACCTTTATTTCCAATACCATTTCCTAGGACTTCTAGCAGCAGCCAAGCTGGTGTCCTTTTCCATAAACCTGGATTGTATAGCTCCCTCCCCACCTTCTCCCACCTTCCCTTTTACTTCTTTACTCTGCATCATTTATAGCATGTCACAACAGCATGTCTTGTCAGAAGACCTGGGTTTTGTCCCAGGTTGGTTAGATGTGTGATCTAGGTCAAACTATTTTTCCTCACTGAGCCTCTGTTTCCCCATATGTAAGAGAAAGAGACTGCACTTCTAGGTTCCCAGTGGTTCTTTTCAACCCTACCATTGTGTGGGTCAGCGTCAGCCTTAGCTTTTTCTTTGGACTCCCGAGGACATAGGGCCCTTTCTTTAGTGTTTCGGCAGTGTTTACCAGTCATTGTTTGGGATTATAGTTAACATTTTTTTGTCCTGTCTTTAGCTACTTTTTGAAGATATGTTTGTGAACTGAGAAGCTCCCTGCTAGAGCTAGTTTCCTAGGATGTGGGTGAGGGAGAGGGCTGTTGAATGAGTTCTACTTTGAACTTTTGTCTTGCATCCAGAAGCCAAGAGGAAATGGGGTTTGTAAAATATTTTCTCTATGCTTCTTATTGGGAGAATGAGATGTTCTTTGAAAGGGAGTGCATATTTACCACTTTGGCACAGAAAGAAGGATGTGGTCTCCTGGAGACATCCTTCTAGTATGCTGTGAGGCTGCTATGTCTGTGCTGTTTGGGTTGGCCTTCCATCTTTTCAAGGTGCCAGTGTCTTGGCATTTAGGGTTGGATGATCACTTCATCTTTCACTGTGCCTTTCAGGCCCTGTTTGACTATGATCGGACTCGGGACAGCTGCCTGCCAAGCCAGGGGCTCAGCTTCTCTTATGGTGACATTCTTCATGTCATTAATGCCTCTGATGAGAGTGGTGGCAGGCAAGGCTGGTGACCCCACACGGAGAAAGTGAGCAGATCGGTGTGATCCCCAGTAAGAAGAGGTGAGTCATCATGATCATGAGCAAGGCCTTTCCTGCCCTCTTGCTGGTATTCTTTCTTGTTTTCCTATTAGAAGTTGCTTGAGAGCAGCATTTGTGCCTTGCTTCCTTTTTGGTAGAGTCGGTACTCAACATGGTTTTTACTCAGTGAGCCAAAAAAATGGCTGCTTTGCCTGCTGCAACCCACTGCTGGACCATTTACTGGCAGTAACAGGACTTCTTTCTGATTCCAAAACAGGGTAGAAAAGAAAGAAAGAGCTCGATTGAAAACTGTGAAGTTCCATGCCAGGACGGGATGATTGAGTCTAACAGGGTAAGTGGGGATTCCCAAGGAAATCAGCCAGTAGGTAAAGAGGGGCGAGAAGCTTGGAATTTAGTCTGATGTGTAGGAGAACTGGGAACACAAAAGAAAATCTCTTTTTCAGGGGGCTGGCTCTGTCCTGTCAGAACATTGACTGCTTTTCAGAAAGCAGAGAGGGAGCTCTTAAGTCCACAGCTAGTCTGTGCTCCTTCCCCCTGGGTACTGGCTCTTGAAGATGTGTTGGAGTTGGACTGTCTGGAAGGCTGACTTGCTTGGGGAAAATGAAGCCACTCATGGGTGTCTCCCTGGCTATAGATCCTGTCAGAGCATCCAGCCAAGAAGCCCAGTCCCAGAGCTCCTACCTCCCTTCAGACCACCTGAGACAGGGGGGCTCTCCATTCACCCCTTTTTTTCTATGAGCTTCACAGGCCAAAGAACTTCTGGAGCAGTAGAGGGAAGAGAGACGTGGAGTAGATGACTCTGTGTATATCAGTGGTACCTTAGGGCATGTGTCCAGGAGGCTACAGTGACCTTTGTTCTTTAGGAAGTACCAGTGAGTGTTATGAGTCTGGGTTAGGTAGAAACCTCTAACATCCCTACAACATTTTCTTGTAAACATAATTTTCCTCTTACATCAACTTTCATTTAATCTCATAGACTCCATTTGTGAGAGATGGTCTTTTATTTAGCTCACCGTTGTCTCCATTTTAGTTTTTCTTGCATGCTTTAAAATCCATTGTTCTGTTTTTTTTTTTCTTCTGTCCTTCCCCTCCATCTTCATGTTCTTTCACAGTCGATCAAAAGAAACGTAAAAAGAGTTTCCGCCTCTCTCGAAAGTTCCATTTTACAAGAGCAAAGAAAACATGGCCCAGGAGAGCAGCATACAGGAACGTAAGTAGCAGCAGGTCCAGAGAGCAGGCCGTCTGCAGCCCCGTCCTCTCATCGTCAGTTGCCCTTCCCTCAGGAGAAGCCTGGGCAGGGCCACATGTGGCCCCGTGCATGCCTGTGTGCGCGTGCACCTGCTTATCTACAGAGTCAGGGCAGAAATTGGTCTACATAAGAAGATGTTGGGTTTTATTTGTCCTGCTCCTCAGTTAGAAGAATGTTGAAGGCACTGAGGTGGGACTGGTCCCAGGGTCCCAGGAAGTGCCTGGCACTAGCAATGGAAGTGCCAGACAGAGCTCTGCTGTGGTGGTGAGGAACGGTTTTTCAGCTACAGTGTCAGGGTCAGGAAAATGGTTTTTCAAGAGAACGAGGTCTAGGGACTCAGTGTTGCTCTCCTGGTTTCTTCCTCTTGTGTTTTCTTTCCCTTACTTCACTCATGTATGTCAAGAGAAGAGCCTTTTCCCAGGATCCCTGGAGTTGGGGCTACTTCCAGAATCCCAGGCATGTGCATAAGTATACAGGATATCCACACAACTCTCAGCAGACTCACTGTCATCCTAGAGTGCCTACAGAATCCTTCCTGCTTAAATGAGTTGACGTGGAAGGACTGTTGCTCCACGTTGTTCAAATAAAGATCTGTTGAAAAACACAAAGTTGGTTCGGTAGGAAGAGCAGTCACACTGAGCTAAATTCAACTGAAGAAGAAATTTAATCCTGATAAATCTTGCTCTACCATGTGCCTCAGCAATTAACTGCTCCAACCCTAACCTTAAACACCAGGTCTGGCTTGAAAAATGTTTTCTCATTTGTCTCATCATGAGTGGTAAACATCTCTCATTTACCAGTGACTCCTCTGACTTACATGGAGGGATCTTGGGGTCTTGGGCTGTCGGGGCTGGCAGGAGACTGACTGGTTCTGAGAGGAAATGTCCTTCTGTCAGGTCAGCCTGGTCCACGGTCATGGTATGCGTAAGTCGTTGCTATCTGGGTGGTACCTGGTGGACAAAAGGGTGCCCTCATCCAGATGGCAGCCACAGCTCATCATCCTGGAGTAGTTCAATGAGAAGCCATAGATGAGGTGGCTCTGCTCATGAGCAGTTAGGAGATAGTCCTAGTCAGAGGCCTGAGGTGATGTCACCGTAATTTCATCAGATAAGTCCCAGAGTCCCTCCATGCCAAGCCCAGCCTGGGGGGGCTGTTCATTGCTCAGTGGTCCCGCTTGGTGGGCGAGGTGGGGGTATCTGTTGGACAACAGAGTTGAAAGTGCCTAGTGCTTCTCCAGAAGCTGAGCTCATCCCCCAAGGTCTGCCCAGCTCAGGGCAGCTTTGGAAGCCACACCCCACACCATGTGAAACTTTTCCTGAAGGGTTTGAACAGAGTGAATCAGTATTGGGCAAAAGCTTCTTGAGGTAATGGGAATTCTGTCTGCCTACCTGGCACACGTGGGCATTTGCTCTTTCACGCACTGCGGAGGGAAATGGTGATTTCAGGGCCAAACAGAGACCTGGGCTCCACAACCAAAATTTGGTCAAAGCAGGTGCTCTAAGCCTTGGGGTGTCACCTGTTCTGTCCCATTGGCCTACAGCCGTAGACCCCTCAGAAAGCTAGTCTACTCCAAGGCCCTCTGGCAACGAATTGGGCAGCATGAAGTCTTGATGTCTTATCTGCCCTGGGATGTTCTTTCTGTGGCAAAGTTCCTGGCCTCACTATAGTGCTAGGTCTTCATGGTGTTTCATAATTCTGTCACTAGTGCTCACCTGCCTCTGTATTCTTCCTCCCCCCTTGTCTTTTTCTCTATTTTTTTCTCTTCTCCCCAAATCTCTCCCTCTCTTCCATTCCCTCCCATCCCTTCCCCGTCCCCCTTCTTCTTCTCCCCCTCGTCCTCTCCGCCCTTGCTGTCTGTGAAATCAGGACTTCCCGGGGTTAAGTGACGATTATTATGGAGCAAAGAACCTGAGTAAGTCCAACTTACACACCGTTCACTGTATTTGTGGCATGAATGGAGATAGTGGGGGTGGGGCTATTGGGGACATGGGTGAGGGTCAAGGGTGAGAGGAGGGCAGTGTTTGTGAGCACTCTGACATCACAGCAGGAGGAAGTGCGTGTGCTCCAATGTTACATGTTTGCTCTGGATCCCTAGTAACCAAATAAGTCCCTATCATTCATGCCTTTGTTTACCTTTTGCTACTCAAAGTGGCAGGGCGTGAGCTTGGCGTCCCACCTTAGAAGCGAAATGGGCTTGAAATGTTTCTCCAAGGTAACCACTCAGCTAATCTCTAGCCTATTGTCGAAGGGAGGGTTGCCTGCTGGTTAGATTCTTCTTCCAGTGATACCACGCTAAAGAATTGGGTGTAGGAATTGCAGCTCTTACAGTCCCTCTAACTAGGGGCAAGGGTACTGTGACCCCCTTTTCCCAACCTGCATCTGGGATGTCCCAGCAGATCCAGGGCCTCAGCAAACAGTGCCGGTTGGCTTCCCACAGAGCACCTGTAAGGGGTTGAGCTGGTCTGCTAGGGGCCCCGGCACCATTTATGGACCATATATAGTTAGTGCTTTATCTCAGGAAAACTCTGACCTCATTTTCCTTTCTGGAAAAGAATCCTAGAGTGGAAAATGAAAAAGACCTAGATGATGAGGCTTAGTGGCCATCCTGCTGCGTGCAAGGGTGCACAAACATGCAGCCTTGCCGAATGGGTTCTGTCAGCATATACTCTCCTTCAATAAATAATAAAGGACAAAGGCAAAGGAGTTGCCTAAGGGGATTGTTCAGGAACTAGCCATGTGTGGCAACTCAGCCAGTCCTTTCTGGGGGTGGGCCACAGCATATCATGATCTGGAACGGTGTGGTCTTGGCTGAAATGAGCAGCATCTCTCTCCATCGTTTGGTGTGTCCATGTCTCATCTTCATTCACGTGTCATCTTGGATGGGCGGGCTTTGTTTGTGCCTCCTGTGAGCGCTGCTCCTCCGCTTGAGCTTTCTTTTCCCTCACCACTAAGAGATGGGCAGATCCCAGCTGTGTGAGACAGGAGGGCTGTCTTGTCCTCAAGGTGTTTTTGTTGGTTTTGTTGTCTGTGTTTTGACATGTGTCTGGTGGTGGATGGAAGTGCTTCCCCTCTCACCACTGAAGCCAAGCTCTCCTGCTTTGGAGTGGTGGCAGGAAGGCTGGGGATCCCACCGAATGGTCAGGGCAGCGCTGCCTGGTGTCTGCTTAACCCATCCAGTGATTGGCCTCTTAGTTGTGGAGTGCCACATGGTTCTGTACTTCGGGGGCTCTGTCGGGCGGGGGACACCCATGAGCAGACTGGTCCCTGGACTTCTCTTTGCTCCTGTCACTGCCTTTTCTTTCCTGTTGTTAGCCTTGGGCGATGCATTTTGAAATAGGACTTGGAAACCATCCAGGTCAATTTGTTTGATTCAGGTGAAGAGGATGCTGCTGAAGGAAGTATGGCTTGTAGCACATAGGGAGGGACTTGGCAGACCAAGAGGGCTCTGGGGACAAGTACGAGAGGGCCAGGGGCTCAGGATTGGAGCTGTGCCTCCCAGTTGGTAGCCTGGATGTGGCAGGCCTCCTGTGGCTGACTCCGTTGGCAGCTCAGTGTCTCGCTCCTGGAGAAATTGAGTTTTGTGCTGCATGTGACCTCTCAGTGGTGTGTTCTGAATTGGAGTCTCTTTCTTGTTGGCTTGCAGAGGGAGTGACATCCAACACCAGTGACAGCGAAAGCAGTTCCAGTAAGTGTGTGTCATTCCTTCCATGTCGTGTAGCCCCACCGTGTATCCCAGCCATCCTCATCCAGTGTCGCTCAGCTGCCATTGCTGCTCAGAGGCTGGTGCTTCTTTTAGCCATGTACACTTTGAGATCCTGGAAATGCTGTGGCCAGTTCATTCTCCTTATGGGTTGGGGTTCACCCCATGGGTTAAAGGAGAGTATAAGCCCTATAGTTCTGGCCAGGACCTGACTTAAAAGCATCCCTGGCACTGAGAAGGGTAAACTGCCAAAGAGTAAATCCCTGCCATGGCTACTGTGGGCCATAGGTGCTGCCAGATTTATAGATTTGCTCAGAGACCAAAAGAAAAATGGCTCCTATAGGACACTGCGCTAAATCTGCCTTTCCAGGTCATTAGGACCTCTTTGCCTTTGGGGCCAGTTAAAGGATCAGGTAATTGCCAAGTTCTCCTTGGGAGATCCTGTGACCAGACCAGAGAAACCATAATTCAAACATGAACTTTGGGAGCACTGGTCTTTCAAGAGCTATGGTGGCTAGAAGCCTTGTAAAATCTGCCCAGGAGTCTTAGGCTCAGAAGAAGCCTTTTAGCAAGCATTGTGTGCCTTGATGCAAATATCACTGTCTTCCCTGGGACTGCCATCAGCCACTTTGGGACCTCCAGGCACCCAGCACCAAGTGGCTTAATGACTGTTTTAGGAAAACCTCAACATTGCTAGGCTCGACATGGAGCTCCACCAGAAAGAGACAGCAGGCTCAGCATTGCTTTTAAAGGGCACTGGGGACCTTAGCAGAGCCATGTGCCACTTTTCTGGATGCTGCTTCCAATGCAGGAGGTGGGTCGGTAGACCTTTAAAAGGGCAAAGTTAGGTCGCACCTTTGGGGACCTGGGTGTGTGCCCTGACTCCCCTGCATGTAGATGAAGGGGACTCAGGCAAGCATCTCAACCAGTCGAAGCATCCCTGTCATTCTTACTAGAGCGAGGGGGCTACTGCACACAGCTGACTTGTTACCTACAAGAACAGTTCCTCAGAAATTGGGGTGGTTTGGGGTGGAGGCTTCATGGCTTCTGGGCCTTGGCCCCTTGCCCAGTGATGTTTCACTGAACAAGATAACTACTGACTTCTGTCTCCGAGCCCGTGAAGGGTTTCCTGTGCTTCTCACCAGCAGAAAACAGAAAGGATCACAGGTGGTAGCAAGGACCACCCGATAAGGCTATGTCCTGGCAGGGGAGGGGTGCGGGGAGTGTTGTACAGAAGGAGGCAGATCATATGGTGCTAACCTATCTCCCTTTTTTGTTGCAGAAGGACAAGAGGATGCTATTTTGTCATATGAGCCAGTGACACGGCAAGAAAGTAAGCCCCCTCTGAGAGCCTTGTCTTTGTGCTAGTCTGGTCATGGGGCTCAATACAATGGGTGGCTATGGCAGCAGAGGGAGGGACCTGGAGGAGGAGGAAGGCTCGACTCATGGCACATCCAGCCCATGGGCTCCTTCTTCTCTTCTGCTTCTTCCTAGTGTCATAGGGAAGGGGGTGCATCCAGTGTGCACTTCTCTCTGTGCCTTTGCCTGCTGCCAGGACACCTTCCAAAGGAGGGGGCAAATTTACAAGGAAGGTCTATTTCAGTAGATGTAGCCACTGCTAAAAGAGAGGTCCAGTGTCTTCCCTTCAGTGGCTGCTCTGCAAAAACCTTGCTCAGTTACTGGTGTCAGTGCAGAGATTCTTTCTGACTGTGTTAGAAGGGGAGCAGCTTCTGGTTTCAGACTTGCCTTGAACTTAGATATTCTCAAATTAAAGGCTCTTTGATGTCTTTCTGTTTAAAAGCCAGACAATGGCCGAGGATGCTTTACCCTGTCTGAGTCTCTGCTCCAGAGCCTCTGTGTTCTAGCCAGACTCAGGGGTAGGACAGGCTGTCTGGTGGGGGCCTCTGTTCACTGTCTCGATGCTCTCCCTCTCTAGTTCACTATGCAAGGCCTGTGATCATCCTGGGCCCAATGAAGGACCGAGTCAATGATGACCTGATCTCCGAATTTCCACATAAATTTGGATCCTGTGTGCCACGTAAGAGTTCAGGAAGGCCCAGAGGAGTGAGGCTTGGTGCCCTGGGAATTGTTCCTCTAATGTTTTATGGAAAAGGTCTGGGATCAGATTCTAGGGCTATTTGAGGACAGGGTACATTTGGCACCCTGGAAAAGAGTAGGTGGCAACATATTCCCCAAAAGCTGATGGGGTTGGAGAGATTAAGCCATCAGTCAGGCTTGGCTGCTCACTCTCTTGAGGGGAAGTTTCAGTGGTGATGGTTGGGAATGGTTGGACAAATAGGGAGGCCCAGCCAAAGTGGTGTTGATGTGACTCCATGAACAGTTTGTTAGGTTCACTGTCTCCTCTACCAAGTTTGGCACCCTCTGCCATGCCTTAGCTCACCTTTCTGGTCCAGTTTAAGCTAAAGCAAATAGCCCCCTGTGTGTGACCTGGAGATTGGAAGAGAAGTAGGCCAGACAAACTGCTTCCCAACTGCTTGTTTTCTCCCACTTATTTGGAAAAAAAAAAAAAAAATGGAGTGGCCCAGTGACCCACCCAGATGAGAATGGACCAGTCAGTATTTTTTGACTTGGGGTGGATCATTGCCCCTGGGCTACAAAGCATTTCCTTTCTTCCTTCAGATACTACCCGACCTCGACGTGATAATGAGGTGGATGGACAAGACTACCACTTTGTGGTGTCGCGTGAACAAATGGAGAAAGATATTCAGGACAACAAGTTCATTGAAGCAGGCCAATTTAATGATACCTCTATGGGACCAGCATCCAGTCAGTGCGGGCAGTTGCAGAGAGGGTAAGTGTAGAGGAGATGGCCTCAAAGGGAAGGCCAATGCTCACGCCAGGGTTCCACTTGGATCCTTATCCTTCCAACACAGGAGCTGCCCAACAGTGCTGCTGACCAAAGCCATAGCACCTCTGCATACTCCCAGTCCCTTGACGAAGCTATCTGTCTCCTTCATACAACTCACCCCAGAGCATCACCCAACAGGGAATAGGGGACTCTGGACAGATGTGGCCTTTTCTGGGTAATAGGAGCAAAAAGTGGGGCCTGTCTACCTCAGGGATCCAGTGTTTTAGGCCACTTTGGGTGGCCCTGGTGCCCCTCCCCTCAACCCCACCCTCAGCCAAGGTGGATGTTTAGAATGTCACTGGATTTCTGCTTGGGGCTCAGTGAATAGGGAGTGGCTGGGCTGATACAATCTCTGCTTTTTCAGGGCAAGCACTGCATCTTAGATGTTTCCGGCAATGCTATCAAGAGACTGCAGCAAGCACAACTTTACCCCATTGCCATTTTCATCAAGCCCAAGTCCATTGAAGCCCTTATGTAAGTGTTTAACTGAGAACTCAGACACACCAAGCTAAGATCGGGTCTGCAAGGGAAATGGAGAAGAAAGTGATTTGCTGGGCAGAAACTTGAAAGAAACTCTGTGCCGCAGCTCTGGTCACTGGGCGCTCCTGTTTTGAGGGCTTGTGCATATGTTCTCGGTTGGACTTTTGAACGCAGAATGTTTGAGGAGTTAGCCATGGGCCACTGCTGCTCTGAGAGGGCAGCTTAGCAGATTTTTAGGGATCCTGGAATAATCCTTTATGGTTAATCAGAACATAAGATCTGGTTCGGAACTATTTTTCTTCTGTCTTTGGCAGGGAAATGAACCGAAGGCAGACATATGAACAAGCAAATAAGATCTATGACAAAGCCATGAAACTGGAGCAGGAGTTTGGAGAGTACTTTACGGGTAAGACTCCTGCTGCCCTGCTGGGGGTTCTGGGGGACTAGCCAGGTACCTGTTTCTGTAAGTGTCTCAAAGAGGTGTAGACAGAATGTAGAAACCTTGCACAGAGTTTCCAGTTGCTTTTAAGCTTTTGAGCACAAACCTTTCCAAAGCACTCAAGTTCCCTGTGTCCAGCCATAGCAGCTCAGCCAGTTTATAGCATAAACCACTCGCCAAATGCTTCCTTGGATTGTTGGTTTGTTCATTTTGTCTTGTCCTTACTAGATTGTGGTCTCCCTGTATTACTCTGTCTCCCTCCGTTTCAGCTCCCCTCCCCCTCCCCCAGTACTTTGCTTTGCATGTTTAGGTGCTGAATAACGTTTGTTGATGATGATGATTCTTCAGTGTGATGTTCAAGTTGTCTGTTGGGGTGCCTGTCTCTGTGTGTGTGTGTGTGTGTGTGTGTGTGAGTGTGATCATCTACTTTAGAAGGTCAGTTCCTGAAACATTGGGAAGGTTTCTATGTAATACGTTCTTCACCTTTTGAAGTACAGTGATATATACATATATGCATGCAAGGCAGTGCTGAATCCATTCTAGCTGGTGGTGACACTAGGTTAACTGGTAAAGATTCATAAATGTCCACACACCTTGGGTCTTCAGAGCTCCTTTACCATCAGCATCCATGTCCTTGTTTGCTGGGCTGACCTCTGACATATAGCAGATGTGATGGGCCCAGGAGCACTGCCTCTTGCCAGAAATTGTGGCTTTCAGCTCTTTCTGTGGAGAACTGCAATTTTCCAAATCTTTTAGTAAGGCTGCTTTAGAATAACAAGCTGCTGGCCTTATGGCACCCAAGAGCAACATGAACTGCAAGGTCTGGCACATAGTGGGTGCTCAATAAACATCTTTTGAATAAACACATTTTTCTGGTCATTACTACTTAGTCTCACTGTCTCAGTGAGTTGACTTCAATCCCTGGGCTTGGGGCACCTAGTTGGTTGCCCTTACTGCCCTGAACACACAGGCAGCCAGCCGGTGAACCCAAGCCCAAACCCTACTCCTGGGAACATGTCCTTCATGTGAGGGTGGGGGGTGTGGAGGGGGGGACTTGCAGGATTGTTGGGAGAGGCAGGATTGCTGGGTTTGGGGGATGTACTGTGGACCACAGTAATAATTTTGTTTTCCTCTCACTTTAGCCATTGTACAGGGTGACCCATGGAAGAGATTTATAACAAAATCAAACAAATCATTGAGGACCAGTCTGGGCACTACATTTGGGTCCCATCCCCTGAAAAACTCTGAAGAATCCCCTCCAACCATTCTCTTGTGAACAGAAGAAATCAAGTCCCTTTCCCTCCTCCCTCTTCATTCCTGTCCCCATGGGGAGAACAAATGCTACTGTTCTTGTCCCCTTTTTTAGATATGTCAAAAAAAATTGAGTTTTCTAGTCCTGTTCTTTTTTTTTAAATTTTTTGTTTGTTTCGGTTTATTTTTTGGGATGATGCCATCTCATTCATCATGTGACTGTGCCCATTCCTGCATGGACCTTTCCCAAGCGCTAGCACAGGTGCAAAATCCATCAGAGCCATTGTTTTCATAAAAACCAAGCAGAAGTGAAGAGAAAAGAGGAGGACTGATGGAAAGACAGACTCTGGACAGCTGCACGGCTTGTGAAGTGAGCTAAATGCACCACATGATGAGATGCTCCTGGGCATTTCTCCCTATCTGTACTGCTGTCTTGCAGCTGAACGGTGCAACGTAATGGCGACAGAAAGTATCTTATTTATATATAGATATATATATGTAATTTATATAAAATATAGAAATTATTATATATATATTATACACTCTCATATAATATATATTTATTCACACACATTTGGGTTAGAAAATCTATGGAGACTTCATCAATGGTACTATGTTATTAGAGAAATGCTTTAATTTTCATATTCCAATCAGATGGCATCTTCTATCCCAGCTGGTTGGGAAGGGATTGAAGATGGTAGCAAGTGCTGCACTAAGGGCACTCGCATTTGGTCATTCTCTTGAGAGCTAGGAGGGGTCAGCCTGAGGCCTGAGAGAAAGGGCTTTGGCCTGGGGTGAGGGTTAGAGACTTGACCTGAAAGCAGCTGCTGCCCCTGAGGTGCAGCCAGTCCTGTGTGTGGACAGAGAGAATGGCTAATGATGCTCCGCGTGGAATTGCCTATTGTTTATGCAACCTGATGTGTCTGCATGAGAGGTTTCCTTTTTGTTCCTTTTAAGCTGCTGTTAAACCAAAACCATGTTGTGCTACTGTGTCAGCCTTTTCATTATTGCAAATTTTACTTTTACTATTTAAGTGAATGCATAGAATCCAGTTTGCCAAGGTTCTAAAGGCTTATGAGGTCCTGAAGGAGCCAGGCCTTGTGATGGAGTAGGTGACACAGGCCTGGTTGTCCTGTCAGCAGAAGGGAGAGCAGGGGCTGGGCTGAGAGGAGGACACGCAGGACTCCACTGAGGTTCCTTTCTGGGTTCCACCAACAGCGACAGGGAGTCATTTGCCTTCCAGTTCTGTGCTGGGATGGCGGGACAGCACTTGGCTTGCTTGGCCAGCCACGTCGTAGTTTGATTTGGTTTTTTTTTGCAGCTGCTTCATATGCTCTGCTCCAGCCCCTCCCCAACAGCTGGTAGCTTATGGTTTCTTCAAGAGGAAAGTAGACTTTATGCTGTACATTTGAGCTGTAGAGCTAAGATTCGCTTGCTGGTGAGCTGTGAAACCTTGTTGCTTTTTCCCAGAGTCTGATGGCAGTGACTGTGGTCAAGGAATCTTCACCACCACAAGTGCAGGCAGCAGGTGTGGTTCAGGTCTTCCCCCACCCCACTGTGCTCCTTTGAAGCCAACGTGCCTCCCTCGCCTCCATACTGGAGGGACGATGCAGGGGAGAACAGAGAAGTGCTTGGCCCTAGGGTTGAGGCATTTGTTTCCTAGCCCGCTGGGTTAGGGCTGGTGCCAGCAAGGCAATGTTGAGGATGCTTTAAGCACTACCAGCCAAATCCGGGAACTCTGTTAACAGTTGTCCAACCAGCAGAATGAGGCTAACTGTATAAAGCATGGAAGCCAGGATGAGGATAAGGAAAGGGCAGTGGCTTTCCCTGGGCAGTACACTGACTTGAAGGCAAAGAAGGATAAAGTGACAGCCGACTGTAACTCTGGTGAGGAGGGGTGAGCAGGGAGGTTGATTCTCTGATGTTAACTATGTGGCGAAGTCTCAGCCATGCTCAGCCCTCCCCCTCCCAGGGAAGAGAAACAAAGATTCAAAGTAAGCATGACACTAGTTGGTTTACCAGTGTTCCTTCCAAGGAGACATATATTTTTTAATAAACGATAGTTGCAATGAACTGTGGCTCAGAGACCTTCTTGAAGTAGTTGAGAAGGGAGGGTGTGGGCAAAGTAGTGGGAAGAACATCCCAAACTTTTGGGGGCCAAAGGGCTTTCTCCTTAGTGATGATGAGCTAGCTGAGCTGGGCCGTCCTGGGGATCGGTACAGCTCCCTGCGGTGGTGACAGGCCCTTTGTGAAAGGTGTGTGCTTGGTCTTCCACCCGCCCCAGACACTGCTTTAAACAGCACCAACTAGATGGGAGTCCACATCTGTGTGGCAAAATGCTGACATTTTCCCAAGAGGTACACAAGGTGGGAGAGGCCTGCTATAGCAAAGGTGTGTGTTAGAGAAAGCAGGGTCCTGATTTAGTAGCAGAGAACTGGGTGAGAAAAATGGCCAGAGAAAGTGACCTGCCAGCTACCAGTGTTTCCAAAAATGAGGGTGGGATGGGCCCAGTTGCAGAGCAGGACAGCAGTCATCCCCATAGCCTTCTGAGCAGGGGAGGGGTGCTTAAGCAGGCAGTTCTGGCAGTTCTGACGTGGCAGGCACCATTGCAACTTGTGCAGAGGAGTCTTAGGAGTGGCTAATTTCATAAGGTCAAGAGCAACATCTGGATGAATGAGCCACCTGAAATGTGTGTGGGCTGAGCCACAGGAAGGGTGAGTCCTCTTGCTTGTGGCGCTTTATGGTGTGCAGGTTGCTTGCTTTCCCACATTCTCTCATTTGCTAGAAGGCAGCCCAACAAAAGGGAGTCCCCAAAGAGCTCCATGAGAGCTTAAGAAAATTCATCTCCTGAGGGCAAAGAGAACAAAGATCTGGCCTATGGTCACACTGTTGAGGCTCTGTCTTCACAGCTGATGTTCTCCTAGTGGAGGTGCAGCTGAAGAACATTCAGCCCCAGCACGAGAAGATACAGAGCAACTTGGAAACCCCAAAGGGAGACACACCCTTAACACTGTGCCCTGCTGTGCTGTGCTGTGCCGTGTCCTGAGGGAGGAGAGAGCCCTATCTCCTCCTGGTTTTGTTGCTGACATTGCAGCAGATCATGCCTTGACTCCTTCATCTCTAACAGAGGAAGAACTGTATTATCAAACCTGTGGTCTACCCATGAATAAATAAAATATTTGTTCAATCACAAACGACCAGCTTTGTCTTAAGTTGAAAGTGCTTCTAGAAATCAGTGAATGAAAACAAAATCCTTACCTGCAGCAAGTATAGAAGTCGAGTGGCTCAAGGGCGGCCCTAATAAAGATGCAGAAGCAAGTGGGAGTTGAGCCGCAGGTTTGGGAGGAGACTAGAGGGGAGGGAAAGTATCCTAAGCAGGCCAAGGCCAGGCAAAAAAAGAGTGGGACTGAGAAGGGGCGCCAGCTCAAGCAGAAAAGCCAGCACTAAAGGCCACTGGAGCCCTTTTTGCAGGGATAATCTTTGCTTAATACCAACCACTGCAATTAGGTGAGAAAGTGTTGAGAGAGCTGGGAATTTTCTCAAGGCAAAACTGACAAATTAGCGCTGAAGTCAAAAGCGATCCTGGATGCCTGACAACCTCAACCTGGGCCTTGGAAGTGTTCATTCAGTCTCAGCATTCCCGAGTTGTATTTCATCCCTGTTCCCACCTAGGATTTCATGGCCCTGATTCCACTAATCCTTTTATCCATCCAGCCATTTCCTGGCACCTCTAGGACATTTCGTCATCATTGCAAATAACATTCTGAAGCTCAAATTTGTTTCCTCAAAAGCCTCTTCCCCTGTCACTTCCAAGAAATAGTACTGGCTCCTGCATACCTCGCTTCCTCCCCAGTGAATAGGGTGTCGATACCTCATTTCTTTGCCAGGAAAATAGCAAGCTTCTTTAACAAGCCCCAACTAGATTTTATCTGCAGAGCTGTTCCCATTGTGCACAACGTGATACCCACTGACTTCTTCCATGTTAGCTTGAATGAACTACCCGTGTTTCCTTTCTTCCACCGTTTCCACTGGTAGTCTCAGCATACATACCTAACACTTGGAAGAAATGGAAAGCAGGTGGTTTGAGAATGGGCTTCAGACCTGCGTTCTCCCAGTGAAGAGCATGTGTGAGAGGATACTCTGTCTTCTGGCCTTCCTGTCTGCCTACGGCCAGTCCTGCCCAGGATGACAGAATCATCTGTCTCATGCACTACCCCTCCCATGGGTCCTGCCACCCACAGGGAGAAGTTGAAGTCTTAGCTCCTTAGCATAGCCCTTCCACCATCAGCCCCAGGCTTTCTCTCCTGTCTCTTCTGCTGTGCCCCTTTCTGTTCTACGCATTGAATTCCCTGAATGTACCACAGCCCTGGGTCTTGGCTCATCCTTTTTCTGTGTGCCATAAATGCCCTCGCTGCTGCCCCATCTTGCTTAACCTAGAAGACTCAGAGGCCGAGCGGAGGATGGAGAGAGAGAGAGAGAGAGACAGGGTCTCATCTGTCGCCCAGGCTGGAGTGCAGTGGTGTGATCATAGCTCACTGCAGCCTCTACCTCCCAGGCTCAAGTGATTCTCCCACCTCAGCCTCACGAGTAGCTGGGACCCCAGGCGTGCGCCACCAGGCCCAGCTAATGTTTGTATTTTCTGTAGAAACGGAGTTTCACCATATTGCCCAGGCTGGTCTCCAACTCCTGTGCTCAAACGACCCCCCTACTCTCTCGCCTTCCCAAAGTGTTGGCATTACAGGCGTGAGCCACCATGCCTGGTCTCCTCTTAATATCTCGAGACTCAGTTCAAGAATTCCCCTCTCAGTGCTCACTTTCCTGAACCACCACCTCTTCTTCCCTGTCACCCTGTAGGTAGAATTGACCTTCCCACCCTGATTGCTGTATTATACCCTGTAAGGACTTTGGTCATCACTGTAGCAGCTCACATTTATTTCCTGCTTACTGTATGCTGTACGCATACTAATTCACCTGTTGCTCAAAACAGCCCTAGAAGGCAGGTACTGTTTTTTTTTTTTTTTTGAGATGGAGTCTCGCTCTGTTGCTCAGGCTGGACTACAGTGGCGCGATGTCAGCTTGCGGCAACATCCGCCTCCCAGATTCAAGCGATTCTTCTGACTCAGCCTCCTGAGTAGCTGGGATTACAGGCGCACGCCACCACGCACTGCTAATTTTTGTATTTTTAGTAGAGATGGAGCCTCGCCATGTTGGCCAGGCTGGTCTGGAACTCCTGGGCTCAAGTGATCCACCCGCCTCGGCCTCCCAAAGTGCTGGGATTACAGGTGTGAGCCACCGCGCCTGGGCCAGGTACTCTTATTATCCCTATTTTCCAGATGGGGAAACCAAGGCACACAGCTAATAAGCAGCAGAGCTATGAGCCCAAAACAGGCTAGCTGGCTGTAGCAGCTGTGCTCTTCAGCACACCAGGCCCAGGTCTCACTTTGCTCTGCTTAGAACATTTTCTTGCCCCATCTCTTTGCATCTGTCTTCCTCTCCTAGACTCCTCTTTGAGAGCAGAGACTATGTCCTGTTCACCTTTATATGCCCAGCACTTAGTACAGTATCTGGCACATAGTAGATGCTTGGTAAAAGAGCTGCACTGGTCTTTGGCTCAAGCTTGGAGGGAAGTGATTTGACCAAGTCCAAACCTGTGGCAAGTGTGAATTATTTTGGTTTGCTTTATGGAGAGCTTCCTTTCTGGAGCCACTGCCGCTTCCTCTGGGATTTCACTCCATCATTATGACTCCTCTCTTTTTCATCTTCTTCATCCATTTCTGATCCTTTATTGCTCCTTCCCCTTCTTTTCACTCTGCTGTCTTCTCACCCAGGGCTGAACCTTCTACCTACCCTGCTCTTTTTTACTAACCATCACTCGTTTATGCAACACAAGTTGATCAAGCATCTAGAAGCTCTCAAAGGCCAGCCATTGCCTTCCAAGCATGAAATTCCAAGAACCTAGATGGGAATTGCCACGTGCTTGCTCTCCCTGATGACTTCAGTTCTCTCCCATCCTGCCCCACCCCTTCCATGGGCTCCTCCCACCTACAGCTCTGATCCCTTTACTCTCTCTCTTCCCCCACCCCTAAGTGCTGCCATTGCCCTAGTCACCCAGGTTGAAGCCCTGATCTCCCCACTCTGGTCATCACATCCGATCTCCTACCAAAACGTGTGGATTATTTGCAATGTCTTTTCAATCCAGTCCTTTGTTGTCCTTATCACTGCCCCTACCCTGATAGTGACAAGAGCTACTTCCTGATGAGCACCTGCTGGTAAGCATTGTGCTTGATGCTGGAAGACAATGGCAAATAAAGCCTATTTTCAAAGGACCTATCATCTAGTTGGGGGCGGGGGACAGCAAAGCAGGAAATGACTAAATGCGTAAGTACACATTTGAGTGAACGCCATGAAGGAAGTACATAGGATGCAATGATAGAGGCTAATACTTAGAAAAGGTGCCCAGGGACAGCTTCTCTGAGGATGCCATTCAGGTTGAGACCTGTGAGATAAGCAGGACCAGCCTGGTAGAGGAGGGGACATGGGTGTCCGGGAGGGAAGTATTTCACACTCCACTGGCCCTAATCTGCTTGTCCAGCATTATCTCCTGATACTTCTCTACAAACCAATCTAGACTCTGACTTTTTACCCATGAGCAAGACCTCTGTCTGGAGTGTGTTCAGTCCCCATCTCTTATTTAATGAAACCCTTCAAGCTCCAGCTCAGATGTCACCTTCCTTGATCATGTCACTGATCACCGCAGAGGAGCTTCCCCTTCCTTCCTTTTGAACTGCTCTAGCAGTTGGTACTGAACACACTCCATTCTTGCAGGGTAGCAATTTGTCAATAATACACTCTCCAACCAGTCAAAAAACTTCTAGAAGGCTGGGATTGTATCTAGTGTATCTTTCTATCCCTCACAGCATATGCCTTGAACATGATTGATACTCGATAAATGATTTATGAATGAACTTCCCCTTTCTGAGCCTCACTATCTTACTCTAAAACATGAGGAAGTTAGACAAATAATCTCCAAAGCCTCTCCCAGCTCCCACACTTAATGATGGTGATAAAATAGTAGAATTCTAAAGGGCATGTGCTATGCTGAATCCCTCACAAAAAGCCAGTTCACACTTTTTGTGAATTTGCAGTTAAAAAAACCAATGGTGATGCAGATGACATAAAAGGTTTAAACAGAGCTGTCAAAGAACATGGCGCTTGAGCACATTCAGTTTTACACAGCCAGACACTACAGACGGACAGGCTTGGTGCCTGCTGTGAAGAAGCAAAGAACTCCTGGGACATGGATGGACTGAGACCAGGGGAAATGGCCTTTTCCTAGCTGGGCAGAAGGGTTGCATTCCAGGACAGCTGAACAAAATAGACAACTTTGTGATAGAATCACTTCTTTCAGTCAGGCAAAGAAATGGTGCTAGGGAAATATGGGAATGGAGGTGCCAAAAGAACCACAAGATGGAACCACTCCCAAGTAGAGTCGAGGTGCCCCAGTGGCTCCCGCTGAGAGGCATTTGAGATGGGTGGGAGGGTGGTGTGGGGGCTGGGCACATCGGAGCATAGTCACAGGTGGGAGCCATAACTAGGAGGTGTGGAAACTGCCCCTGTGCCCTGCAGAGTGCAGTAACCAGGTTTGTCTTTTAGTTGGAGCAATTGCTGGCTTTGTGGCTGTTAGAATCAATGGAAGCTTTTCAACTTTCATCTTTTCTTGAGGAAATAAAAAGGCTCGCAAACTAGGTTTGCAAACTGCCACTCTCTTTTGGCTTATCAGAGAGGTTGGGAGAAATGCAAAAAAAAAAAAGGATTAAAAAAAATGAGGTAAAAGTAAACAGATCCTGCTGTTAAGTAGAGGAATGTCAAAGGAGGAAATGACAGACACACGCTTCAGGGTCTACTAGAGTTCACATCACTAAGGGTGAATTGGGTCATTCTAGAGAAGCAATAATAAACAATAGCGGAGGTAGAGGGGAATAAAAACCAGAGTCCAGAATATGAGTAGAAGACTAAAAAAAAAGAGAGAAAACTTCCTGCATGACTGGAGCCGCCCTGTAATCATAGGCCGGAAGCCTTTCCAGGAGGCGGTGAATAGAGATCTGGGGAATGAGATAATGAAGAGAGAAATGTCAAGATTTCGTGGTTGCAGGTGACCCTGCCAGACAGCAAGAGCAGAATAATGACAGCAAACATTCTAAAGCACCTGTTCTGTGTCAGGTATTACTCTAAGAGCTTTGTGTGTATTTACTCACTTTCTCTTTACAAGTCTGTGAGGATAGTTGCGGACATCTTATAGATGAGGAAACTGAGGTCTGCAGACATTTAATAACTTGCCCAAGGTCATATAACTCCCAAGTGGGAGAGCAAGGGTTTGAACCCAGACAATGTGGTTCCAGTGTGGGTGCCTGTGCTCTGCTACCTTGCCTAGTCTGCTGCTACTTTCCACCTCATCCTTCTTTGTGTCTAGCTTCTGCTCTCTCACTACCCCACTGAAATTGTGCCTAAAAGTGAATATGACTTCCAAGTCGCCAGATCTTTTTTTTTTTTTTTTTTTTTTTTTGAGACAGTTTCTCACTCCATCACCCAGGCTGGAATGCAATGATGCGATCCTGGTTCACTGCAACCTCCGCCTCTCAGGTTCAAGCAATTCTCCCGCCTCAGCCTCCCAAGTAGCTGGGATTACAGGTGCCCGCCACCACACCCGGCTAACTTTTTTTTTTTTTTTTTTTGAGATGGAGTCTTGCTCTGTTGCCCAGGCTGGAGTGCAGTGGCCGGATCTCAGCTCACTGCAAGCTCCGCCTCCCAGGTTCACGCCATTCTCCTGCCTCAGCCTCCCGAGTAGCTGGGACTACAGGCGCCCGCCACCTCGCCTGGCTAGTTTTTTTGTATTTTTTTAGTAGAGACGGGGTTTCACCATGTTAGCCAGGATGGTCTCGATCTCCTGACCTCGTGATCCGCCCGTCTCGGCCTCCCAAAGTGCTGGGATTACAGGCTTGAGCCACCGCGCCCAGCCCCGGCTAACTTTTGTACTTTTAGTAGAGACGGGGTTTCACCATGTTGGCCAGGCTGGTCTCGAACTCCTGACCTCAAGTGATCCACCCGCCTCAGCCTCCCAAAGTGTTAGGATTACATGTGTGAAGCACTGCACCCGGTCCCAAGTCACCAGATCTTATGCCTTCACAGACCTCATACCCATCAGCCTTTCTGTTATATTTGGCACTGTCAATATTCTCTCCTAAAATTTTCCCCTGGTTTCAGTGACACTACCTTCTTGGTTCTCCTACATCTCTCCTATTTCTCCTCCTCTGCCCCTTGCAGTTCCTTTTTTTATCCTTCCCTTTTAAATGTTTGTTAAAGTTGTTCTTGGCTCTCTTCTTTCTCCATATGCAATTCATTGGAGATTTCCTGGCTTCAATATTCATATAAGTCCAAAAACATTCTCCTCACCCAGGGTTGAAACGTTTACACCATCTCCAATTATGTCTACCAGTCCTCACATTCACCTTCACTGTTTCACTACAGTTGCCCCAATTCAATTCTTCATTATTTCCATTCATTCAACAAACACGTAATTCTATGTGTCAGGCCCCGTGGATACAATAGTGAGCAAAACAGATACGACCTCTGCCCTTATGGAGTTTACTGTCTTGGAGCTAGTCCGATATTAAATAAATAATCACACAAACTGATAAATGCTGTTCATGAAAAGTGTGGCCCTTTATAAAAGGGTGACATAGGTCTGGGCGCAGTGGCTTATGCCTGTAATCCCAGCACTTTGGGAAGCCAAAAGGGTGGATCACGAGGTCAGGAGTTTGAGAACAACTTGGCCAACATAGTGAAACCCCATCTCTACTAAAAATACAAAAATTAGCCGGGTGTGGTCGTGGGCACCTGTAGTCCCAGCTACTCGGGAGGCTGAGGCAGGAGAATCACTTGAACCCTGGAGGCAGAGATTGCAGTGAGCCAAGACCACACCATTGCACTCCAACCTGGGTGACAGAGTGAGACTCCATCTCAAAAAAAAAAAAAAGAAGAAAGAAAGAAAGAAAAGAAGACGAAAAGAAAGAAGAAAAAGGGCAACATGGGAGATTATAGTGGCCTCCAAATTAGTCTTCCTTCCTCTACCTTCTCCAATCCAATTTACCTAGTGCTGCCCAGGTTAATATTCCTGGGGTCTGTTTCTGACCCTGCTACTCCCCAGCTCAAACTCCTTCAGTGGCTTACACAGTAAAGTCTAAACTCCTTAGGCAGATATTCCAGACCCTCCACAGTCTGCTTCCAACCTGCCTTTTTAACCACTTCCCACTATTCCCCTTTAAGGACTCCATGCTGCAAATACACTGAACCCACTGCCCCTCACACAAAGCTATGCACCTTTGCCATGCTTTTCCTTTTGCCTGGAATACCTCTCCTTTCCTTCCTTATGTCCAAATCCTATACATCTTTAAAGCCCAGTTCAACCTTATCCACAAAGCATTTCGTTATTATCATTATTATTATTACTATTATTATTATTATTTTGAGATGGACTCTCGCTCTGTCGCCCAGGCTGGAGTGCAGTGGTGTGATCATGACTCACTGCAACCTTCACCTCCTGAGTTCAAGCGATTCTGATGCCTCAGCCTCTCGAATAGCTGGGATTACGGGTGCATACCACCACACCTGGCTAATTTTGTATTTTTAGTAGCGACGGGGTTTCACCATGATGGCCAGGCTGGTCTTGAACTGCTGACTTCAAGTGGTCCTCGTGCCTCGGCCTCCCAAAGTGCTGGGATTACAGGCATGAGCAGTGACTCGGTGCCCTGCCTGCAAAGCATTTCCTTATTCCCTCCTCTGGAATCTCAGTACTTTCCCCCCACTTTCATAGCTCCCACCCTCTGTCTTTAATATTGTAATCATTCTAATACAATAAATGGAAGCCTAACCCCTTCCCCTATCAGACTATAAGCTCACTGAGGATCTAAACCACAGTCATCACTGGCTGAATGGACAGATGATGAATGAATGAATGAAGTTGGTGACTTCTTGATTGATGATATGGAGGGGGCTGTAAATATGCAGACATGACATGACTATTGCCTTTGATCATGTATTTTCATTGCCATTTAACAAAGAGCTGTGGGAAACCCATCAAGCCAAATAAATGTTGCCCATCTCCACCTTCCTCCACCTCTTATTCTAGCAGCTGTCCCTCTTGTAGGGATGAGTGGCTACACCAAAGGGGACATGGAAATGATCTTCAAGGACTATAAAGTTGTGGGCAGAAAATTCAAGGGCTTGGGGGACCAGATGGTGTTTTATTTTCCTCTTACACAAGAAAATTGGTATTTGGAATAGAAAAGAATGTATAGGCTGGGCACGATGGCTCACGCCTGTAATCCCAGCACTTTCAGATGCACGGGGTGGGTGGGTCACCTGAGGTTGGGAGTTCAAGACCAGCCTGGCCAACATGGAAAAACTCCATCTCTACTAAAAACACAAAATTAGCCGGGCGTGGTGGCGGGCGCCTGAAATCCTAGCTACTCAGGAGGCTGACGCAGGAGAATTGCTTGAACCCGGGAGGCAGAGGTTGCAGTGAGCTGAGATCATGCCATTGCACTCCAGCCTGGGCAACAGGAATGAAACTCCGTCTCAAAACAAACAAAACAAAACAAAAACCATATTATATATATTATGTATATATATTATATATATAATATGTATGTATATATAATATATGTATATATAATATATATTATATATATAAATGGCTGCCTTTTGAGATGGATTTTTAAAATTAATTAATTAATTTATTTTTGAGATGAGGTTGTCCTATGTTGTCCCAGCTGGAGTGCAGTGGCTATTCACAGGCAGGATCATAGCTCACTGCAGGCTCGAACTCGGCCTCAAGCAATCCTCCCACCTTAGCCTCCCGAGTAGCTGGGATACGGGCACAGTGGGGTTCCCACTAGAGATGGAATTTTAGAATAGGATTTGTTTTGTCTGGAGCATGGTTTAAAATACTGGATTGCTGGGCTCTTGGCTAAGGACAGAGTTCTCTATGATAACTGGGAAAAATGTGTTTACTGAGAGCCGTGTTGATCTGATAAAGAGAACTTTAAATTGAAATAGAAGGGAAAGGAAAAAAGTGTCCTGATAATATATAAAATCAATTGCTCTGGAATGATATCAGATACCACAGCAAGAACAGTACTGGGGAGGTGCCCATTAAGGCACAGAAGAATATATCATGGAAAAGAGTCATAAATAGAATGTACAGCTTCGGCTGTCTTGGTATCAATACACAGCACATGCATTAGTTTGAACCATACAAAATTGCCATTATCCAGCTGTTTTTGACCTACAAAAATGGTGACCTCATATGGTTCAACTTAATATTATAGAGTGAACTTGAAATTTTAACTCATGGTAATAAATACCAGCTAAGAGGTATCACTAAGATTTGGAGGAATGAAACTTACAACTGGAATTTGGCATTTGAAGAAGCCTAAGAAGACGTACTTTAGAATGGGAGATGACATTGTGCTATACGCATAGAAATCCACAAAGGGGGCACTTAGCCCTCTATAGAGTTTTGGTGAAGTTAAAAGGAGAAAGGGGCTGGGCGCAGTGGCTCATGCCTGTAATCCCAGCACTTTGGGAGGTGGAGGCGGGCGGATCACGAGGTCAAGAGATCAAGACCATCTTGGCCAACATGGTGAAACCCCGTCTCTACTAAAAATACAAAAATTAGCTGGGCATGGTGGCACACCCCTGTAGTCCCAGCTACTCGGGAGACTGAGGCAGGAGAATTGCCTGAACCTGGGAGGTGGAAGTTGCAGTAAGCTGAGATCACGCCACTGCATCCAGCCGGAGGCAGAGTGAGATTCATCTAAAAAAAAAAAAAAAAAAAAAAAACCCAGAAGAAAGAAAGAGAGGGGTTATATAGTGGAACATACCACTGCCTGCAAAATGGAGGAAATAGGTGACATACTCCTGATGCACATTACAAAAATGGCACAGGGCAAGATACAGCAGCAATGAGGGACTTTGCTCAGAGTTGCTATAAGGTTTCCCTTGCTTAAAAGCAGGACATTTGGCTGGGCGCGGTGGCTCACGCCTGTAATCCCAGCACTTTGGGAGGCCGAGGCGGTCAGATCACCTGAGGTCAGGAGTTCAAGACCAGCTTGGCCAACATGGTGAAACCCCGTCACTACTAAAAATACAAATATTAGCCGGGTGTGGTGGCAGGGGCCTGTAATCCCAGCTACTCGGGAGGCTGAGACAGGAGAATCACTTGAACCTGGGAGGCAGAGGTTGCAGTGAGCCGAGATCGTGCCATTGCACTCCAGCCTGGGCAACAAGAGTGAAATTCGGTCACACACACACACACACAAAACAGGACATTTAGAAATTCTTTTATTATTATTATTATATTTTAAGTTCTAGGGTACGTGTGCACAACGTGCAGGTTTGTTATATATGTATACATGTGCCATGTTGGTTTGCTGCACCCATTAACTCATCATTTACATTAGGTATTTCTCCTAATGCTATCCCTCCCCCCTACCCCCACCCCACGACAGGCCCCAGTGTGTGATGTTCCCCGCCCTTTGTCCAAGTGATCTCATTGTTCAATTCCCACCTATGAGTGAAAACATGCGGTGTTTGGTTTTCTGTCCTTGCGATAGTTTGCTCAGAATGATGGTTTCTAGCTTCATCCATGTCCCTACAAAGGACACGAACTCATCTTTTTTATGGCTGCATAGTATTCCATGGTGTATATGTGCCACATTTTCTTAATCCAGTCTATCATTGATGGACATTTGGGTTGGTTCCAAGTCTTTACTATTGTGATAGTGCTGCAGTAAACATACGTGTAATATGTCTTTATAGTAGCATGAATTATAATCCTTTGGGTATATACCCAGTATGGGATCGCTGGGTCAAATGGTATTTCTAGTTCTAGATCCTTGAGGATCGCCACACTGTCTTCCACAATGGTTGAACTAGTTTACACTCCCACCAACAGTGTAAAAGTATTCCTATTTCTCCACATCCTCTCCAGCACCTGTTGTCCTGACTTTTTAATGATTGCCATCCTAACTGGAGTGAGATGGTATCTCATTGTGGTTTTGATTTGCATTTCTTTGATGACCAGTGATGATGAGCATTTTTTCATGTGTCTGTTGGCTGCATAAATGTCTTCTTTTGAGAAGTGTCTGTTCATATCCTTTGCCCACTTTTTGATGGGGTTGTTTGATTTTTTTCTTGTAAATTGTTTAAGTTCTTTGTAGATTCTGGATATTAGCCCTTGTCAGATGGGTAGATTGCAAAAATTTTCTCCCATTCTGTAGGCTGCCTGTTCACTCTGATGATAGTCTTTTGCTGTGCAGAAGCTCTTGAGTTTAATTAGATCCCATTTGTCAATTTTGGCTTTTGTTGCCATTGCTTTGGTTTTAGTCATGAAGTCCTTGCCCATGCCTATGTCCTGAATGGTATTGCCTAGGTTTTCTTCTAGGGTTTTGATGGTTTAGGTCTAACATTTAAGTCTCTAATCCATCTTGAATAATTTTTGTATAAGGTGTAAGGAAGGATCCAGTTTCAACTTTCTACATAGGCTAGCCAGTTTCCTAACACCATATTCAATAGAGAATCCTGTCCCCATTTCTTGTTTTTGTCAGGGTTGTCAAAGATCAGATGGTTGTAGATGTGTGGTGTTATTTCTGAGGCCTCTGTTCTATTCCATCGGTCTCTATCTCTGTTTTGGTACCAGTACCACGCTCTTTTGGTTACTGTAGCTTGTAGCATAGTTTGAAGTCAGGTAGCATGATACCTCAAGCTTTGTTCTTTTTACTTAGGATTGTCTTAGCAATGCGGGCTCTTTTTTGGTTCCATATGAACTTTAAAGTAGTTTTTTCCAATTCTGTGAAGAAAGTCATTGGTAGCTTGATGGGGATGGCATTGAATCCATAAATTACCTTAGGCAGTATGGCCATTTTCACAATATTGATTCTTCCTATCCATGAGCATGCAATGTTCTTCCATTTGTTTGTGTCCTCTTTTATTCGTTGAGCAGTGGTTTGTAGTTCTCCCTGAAGAGGTCTTTCAATCCCTTGTAAGTGGATTCCTAGGTATTTTATTCTCTTTGTAGTAATGTGAATGGGAGTTCACTCATGATTTGACTCTCTGTTTTTCTGTTATTGGTGTATAGGAATGCTTGTTATTTTTGCACATTGGTTTTGTATCCTGAGACTTTGCTGAAGTTGCTTATCAGCTTAAGGAGATTTTGGGTTGAGATGATGGGGTTTTCTAAATATATAATCATGTCATCTGCAAACAGGGACAATTTGATTTCCTCTTTTCCTAATTGAATACCCTTTATTTCTTTATCTTCCCTGATCGCCCTGGCCAGAACTTCCAACACTATGTTGAATAGGAGTGGTGAGAGAGGGCATCCTTGTCTTGTGCTGGTTTTCAAAGGGAATGCTTCCAGTTTTTGCCCATTCAGCATGATATTGGCTGTGGGTTTGTCATAGATAGCTCTTATTATTTTGAGATATGTTCCATCAATACATAGTTTACTGAGAGTTTTAGCATGAAGGGCTGCTGAATTTTGTCAAAGGCCTTTTCTGCATCTATTGAGATAATCATGTGGTTTTTGTCTTTGGTTCTGTTTATGCGATGGATTATGTTTATTGATTTGCGTATGTTGAACCAGCCTTGCATCCCAGGGATGAAGCCAACTTGATCTTGGTGGATAAGCTTTTGGATGCGCTGCTGGATTCAGTTTGCCAGTATTTTATTGAGGATTTTTGCATCAATGTTCATCAGGGATATTGGTCTAAAATTCTCTTTTTTTGTTGTGTCTCTACCAGGCTTTGGTATCAGGATGATGCTGGCCTCATAAAATGAGTTAGGGAGGATTCCCTCTTTTTCTATTGATTGGAATCGTTTCAGAAGGAATGGTACTAGCTCCTCTTGTACCTGTGGTAGAATTCGGCTGTGAATCTTTCTGGTCCTGGACATTTTTGGTTGGTAAGCTATTAATTATTGCCTCAGTTTCAGAGCCTGTTATTCGCCTATTTGGGGATTCAACTTCTTCCTGGTTTAGTCTTGGGAGGGTGTATGTGTCCAGGAATTTATCCATTTCTTCTAGATTTTCTAGTTGATTTGCGTAGAGGTGTTTATAGTATTCTCTGATGGCAGTTTGTATTTCTGCGGAATTGGTGGTGACATCCCCTTTATCATTTTTTATTGTGTCTATTTGATTCTTCTCTCTTTTCTTCTTTATTAGTGTTGCTAGCGGTCTACCAATTTTGTTAATCTTTTCAAAAAAAAAGCAGCTCCTGGACTCACTGATTTTTTGAAGGGTTTTTGTGTCTCTATCTCCTTCAGTTTTGCTCTGATCTCAGTTATTTCTTGCCTTCTGCTAACTTTTGCATTTGTTTGCTCTTGCTTCTCTAGTTCTTTTAATTGTGATGTTAGGATGTCAATTTTAGGTCTTTCCTGCTTTCTCTTGTGGGCAATTAGTGCAATAAATTTGCTTCTACACACTGCTTAAATGTGTCCCATAGATTCTGGTATGTTGTGTTCTTTGTTCTCATTGGTTTCAAAGAACATCTTTTTTTCTTCCTTCATTTCGTTATTTACACATACTCATTCAGGAGCAGGTTGTTCAGTTTCCATGTAGTTGTGCAGTTTTGGGTGAGTTCTTAATCCTGAGTTCTAATTTGATTGCACTGTGGTCTGAGAGACATTTTGGTGTGATTTCTGTTCTTTTACATTTGCTGAGGAGTGCTTTACTTCCAACTATGTGGTCGATTTTGGAATAAGTGTGATGTGGTGCTGAGAAGAATGTATATTCTGTTGATTTGGGGTAGAGTGCTCTGTAGATGTCTATTAGGTCTGCTTGGTGCAGAGCTGCATTCAAGTCCTGGATATCCTTTTTAACTTTCTGTCTCATTGATCTGTGGGGTGTTAAATTCTCCATTATTGTTGTGTGGGAGTCTAAGTCTCTTTGTAGGTCTCTAAGGACTTGCTTTATGAATCTGGGTGCTCCTGTATTGGGTGCATATATATTTAGGAGAGTTAGCTCTTCTTGTTGAATTGATCCTTACCATTATGTAATGGCCTTCTTTGTCTCTTTGATCTTTGTTGGTTAAAGTCTGTTTTATCAGAGACTAGGTTTGCAAACCCTGCTCTTTTTAGCTTTCCATTTGCTTGGTAGATCTTCCTCCATCCCTTATTTTGAGCCTAAATGTGTCTCTGCATGTGAGATGGGTCTCCTGAATACAGCACACTGATGGGTCTTGACTCTTTATCCAATTTGCCAGTCTGTATCTTTTAACTGGGGCATTTAGTCCATTTACAATTAAGGTTAATATTGTTATGTGTGAATTTGATCCCGTCATTATGATATTAGCTGGTTATTTTGCCCATTAATTGATGCAGTTTCTTCCTAGCATTGATGGTCTTTACAATTTAACATGTTTTTGCAGTGGCTAGTACCAGTTGTTCCTTTCCATGTTTAGTGCTTCCTTCAGGGTCTCTTGTAAGGCAGGCCTGGTGGTAACAAAATGTCTCAGCATTTGCTTGTCTGTAAAGGATTTTATTTCTCCTTCACTTATGAAGCTTAGTTTGGCTGGATATGAAATTCTGGGTTGAAAATTCTTTTCTTTAAGAATGTTGAATATTGGCCCCCACTCTCTTCTGGCTTGTAGAGTTTCTGCTGAGAGATCTGCTGTTAGTCGCATGGGCTTCCCTTTGTGGGTAACCCGATCTTTCTGGCTGACCTTAAGATTTTTTCCTTCATTTCAACTTTGGTGAATCTGGCAATTATGTGTCTTGGAGTTGCTCTTCTGGAGGAGTATCTTTGTGGTGTTCTCTGAGTTTCCTGAATTTGAATTCTGGCCTGCCTTGCTAGGTTGGGGAAGTTCTCCTGGATAATATCCTGAAGAGTGTTTTCCAACTTGGTTCCATTCTCCCCATCACTTTCAGGTACACCAGTGAAACACAGATTTGGTCTTTTCACATAGTCCCATATTTCTTGGAGGCTTTGTTCATTTCTTTTTACTCTTTTTTCTCTAAACTTCTCTTCTTGCTTCATTTCATTAATTTGATCTTCAATCACTGATACCCTTTCTTCCACTTGAGTGAATCGGCTACTGAAGCTTGTGCATGCGTCATGTAGTTCTCGTGCCATGGTTTTCAGTTCCATCAGGTCACTTAAGGTCTTCTCTACACTGTTTGTTCTAGTTAGCCATTTGTCTAGTCTTTTCTCAAGGTTGTTAGCTTCATTGCAATGGATTCGAACATCCTTCTTTAGCTTGGAGAAGTTTGTTATTACCAACCTTCTGAAACCTACTTCTGTCAACTCGTCAAAGTCATTCTCTGTCCAGCCTCGTTCTGTTGCTGGCGAGGAGCTGCTATCCTTTGGAGGAGAAGAAACACTCTGGTTTTTAGAATTTTCAGCTTTTCTGCTCTGGTGTCTCCCCATCTTTGTGGTTTTTATCTACCTTTGGGCTTTGATGTTGGTGACCTACAGATGGGGTTTTGGTGTAGATGTCCTTTTTGTGATGTTGATGCTATTTCTTTCTGTTTGTTCATTTTCCTTCTAACAGTCAGTCCCTCAGCTGCAGGTCTGTTGGAGTTTGCTGGAGGTCCACTCCAGACCCTGTTTGCCTGAGTATCAGCAGCGGAGGCTGCAGAACAGCAAATTGCAGAACAGCAAATATTGCTGCCTGATCCTTCCTCTGGAAGCTTCGTCTCAGAGGGGCACCTGGCTGTATGATGTGTCAGTTGGCCCCTACTAAGAGATGTCTCCCAGTTAGACTACATGGGGGTCAGGGCCCCTCTTGAGGAGGCAGTTTATCCTTTCTCAGAGTTCAAACACCATGCTGGGAGAACCACTGTTCTCTTCAGAGCATTCAGACAGGGACGTTTAAGTCTGCAGAAGTTTCTGCTGCCTTTTGTTCAGCTATGTCCTACCCCCAGAGGTGGAGTCTACAGAGGCAGGCGGGCCTCGTTGAGCTGAGGTGGGCTCCACCTAGTTCTAGCTTCCCAGCTGCTTTGTTTACCTACTGAAGCCTCAGCAATGGCAGACGCCCCTCCCCCAGCCAGGCTGCCACCTTGCAGTTCAATCTCAGACTGCTGCGCTAGCAATGAGCAAGGCTCCGTGGGCGTGGGACCCTCCGAGCCAGGCACGTGATATAATCTCCTCGTGTGCCATTTGCTAAGACTGTTGGAAAAGCGTAGTATTTGGGTGGTAGTGTCTCGATTTTCTGGTACAGTCTGTCACGGCTTCCCTTGGCTAGGAAAGGGAAATCCCCTGACCCCTTGCACTTCCTGGGTTAGGCAATGTCCCACCCTGCTTCCGCTCACCCTCTGTGGGCTGCACCCACTGTCCAACCAGTCCCAGTGAGATGAACCAGATACCTCAGTTGGAAATGCAGAAGTCACCAGTCTTCTGAGTCGATCACCCTGGGACCTGCAGACCAGAGCTATCCTATTCAGTCATCATGGAACAGACCTTTTTTTTTTTTTGAAACAAAGTCTCACTCAGTCTCACAGGCTGGAGTGCAGTGGCACAATCTCAGTTCATTGCAACCTCCGTATCCCAGGTTCACATGATTCTCTTGCCTCAGCCTCCCATAGCTGGGATTACAGGTGCCCTCCACCATGCCCGGCTAATTTTTGTATTTTTAGTAGAGATGGGGTTTCACTATGTTGGCCAGACTAGTCTCAAACTCCTGACCTCAGGTGATCTGCCCTCCCTGGCCTCTCAAAGTGTTGGGATTACAGGTGTGAGCCACCTCGCCTGGCCTAAAAATTCTTTACTTGTCTTGCTGACAATATTACCCCTCAGAACATAAAGAAATCAACAAGAGGGACTGTTTGCTGTTTATTACCAAATTCTGACCAATTAACAAAGAACTGATGGTGAAGTGGAAACTTGAGGAACCATATGATGTCAATTTGTGAGAGCATAAGGCTAGACATAGTAAGGTATTTTTGCCTAAGAATTTAAAAGGGCAGACATCAAAGTTCAGAGAAAAAAAGGTAGCAAGAGGGAAAAGAGTGAGGACAGGTCCGATACATATGACTTAATTTTTTTTTTGTTTTTGAGACAGGGTCTCACTCTGTCACCGGGCTGGAGTGCAGTGGTGTGATCTTAGCTCACTACAACCTCTACCTCCCAAGGTCAAATGATCCTCCCACCTCAGCTTTTTGAGTAGCTGGGACTACAGACACGCATCACAACACCTGGCTAAGTTTTGTATTTTGTTGTAGAGACTGGGTTTTGCCATGTTGCCCAGGCTGGTGTTGAACTCCTGGGCTCAAGCAATCCACCTGCCTCAGCCTCCTAAAATGCTGGGATTACAGGTATGAGCCATTGCACCTGGCCAGATGTGACTTTAAATCATGGCTATGCCATTTACCAGTGGTGTTACCTTGGTTAAGTTACTTAAACTCTCTGAGCTTCACTTTCTCACAGGAATCACTAAGGAGAAAGGGAAGAGAGAGCGTGAAAGAAGGAGGGAATGGAATCACCTACTTCACAGGGTTGTTAGCCAATTAAATGAGATACACATGTGTAAGTGCTTAGCACTTAGTGGCTATGCATTAATTGTTAGTTTTCATGCACTTTCTCCCGGCTGCCTTCCCAAAAGCTTTGAAAGGCTCTTAAAAACTAAATTCTGACCATATATGTGTGAATCATTTTAAGGAACACGTAAAAGGAGAGGTATCTAAAGAAAATGATGCAAATACACAGAGAGTTATTTGTTTGTTTGAGATGGAGTTTTGCTCCTGTTGCCTGGCTGGAGTGCAATGGTGCAATCTCAGCCCACCGCAACCTTCGCCTCCCAAGTTCAAGTGATTCTCCTGCCTCAGCCTCCCTAGTAGCTGGGATTACAGGCATGTGCCACCATGTCCGGCTAATTTTGTAATGCTTTTTTTTTTTTTTTTTTTTTTTTTAAGTAGAGACAGGGTTTCTCCATGTTGGTCAGGCTGGTCTTGAACTCCCAACCTCAGGTGATCTGCCCACCTCAGCCCCCCAAAGTGTTGGGATTACAGCGTGAGCCACCGCGCCTGGCCGACAGAGGGTTCTTTGATGATGAGACATTAAAAAGATAGAAAGAAGAGTATCTGACCAAGGAAGAATATAAGATGGTAACATGGAACTGGCAAAGTCATGTCAGGAAGGCCTGGCCCAAAATGAGCTAATTCTAGGAGTTAAAAAAAAAAAAAAAGAGGCTGTTTACAGTTTAGTTTGCATCAAAAAACAAATCAAGGAAGCCTTCAAGTCCATTTGGGGCACATAGTATGTTTTAATTATAATCGGTTTTTTAAATTATAAAAGTAATATAAGCATATGTAAAAAAAATTCCAATAGTACCACAGGGTATAAAATGAAAAATAAAATGGGGCAATGCTTACCAGACGACAAAGATAAATATGACCCTGTAATTCCTACTTTGCTTTGGTCTTCTCTGTCATCTAAACTCTGAACATTAGATTGGAAAGGGTCAAGTAGACATTGGCAAGAGGCAACTGGGGATCATGGTAAGTAAGAAAGCACCAAGATGCTTTAAATGAGTCTCTTGACCAAGACAAATTGTATGTCAGGATGTTGAGAGAACCTATAGTGAGATTGCTAAACTGGTGTTTGTAACCTTTGGGGAATCATGGGGAATGAGAGATGCCCCAAAGTCTAGAGAAAGATATATGCTTTTTTTTTGAGACAGAATCTCGCTCTGTTGCCCAGGCTAGAGTGCAGTGGTGCGATCTCAGCTCACTGCAAGCTCCGCCTCCCGGGTTCACGCCATTCTCCTGCCTCAGCCTCCTGAGTAGCTGGGACTACAGGCGCCCGCCACCATGCCCGGCTAATTTTTTTTGTATTTTTGGTAGAGATGGGGTTTCACTGTGTTAATCAGGATGGTCTTGATCTCCTGACCTCATGATCCACCCGCCTTGGCCTTCCAAAGTGCTGGGATTACAGACGTGAGCCACTGCACCCGGCCCCCCCCTTTTTTTTTTTTTTTGCTGGGGGGAAGAAGATAGATTTCACAAGCTTTAGACAAGAAGGTTTCATCTTAATCCCAAGAAAGTCTCTGGAATACGTTATTGGAAGGAATGGTTTGCATGAGAGTCTTTAGCGGGGATCTAATGATCCCAAAGAGTTTATAAACACTTTACCTAAGAATAGCTTAAGACAGAGTAAGCTCATTTTCTTTTCTGAAATGAGTTTAGTAAATCAAAATAAATGGGTAAAGCTTTGAAAATGGGTAAAGTGTAGCTGGGTTCCAGCAAAGCATTGACAGAAATCACTCATGACATTCTTGTGAAAAGGCTGGAAAAAATGTAGATAGTACAATTACTGAGCAGGCAAATGATCATCCCAAAGTCTGCTATTAATGGATCAATGTTTAAGTTATCTATATACTAGTTTATTATCTATTGCCCTCACTAGAATGTAAGCTCTTTGAAGGAGAGACTTGGTCCTCTATTTTGTTCACCACTTTATCCCTTGTACGATGAAGTGTCCAGTCCGTTAGCAGGAAGTGTTCAGGAAATATTTGTTGAATGAATGAAATAACCCAGAAGTAAGACTGCAAAGCACTTCACCAAGCTCTGTCTCAGCCCACTCCTGTTCAGTGTTTTGTCATATACTTGGTTAAAGCCATTAGCTGGCATGCTGATCAAATGTGCAGGTGATGTCAGCCTGAGAAGGATAAGTAACATACTTAAAGACAGACTCTGCATCCAAAAAGATTAGCTGGCAAGAGCAATTTAATAGTGATACAATCAATTAGATTTTTGTTGTTGTTGTTGTTGCTGTTGTTGTTTGCTTTTTTGAGATGGAGTTTCACTTGTTGCCCAGGCTGGAGTGCAATGGCACGATCTCGGCTCACTGTAACCTCTGCCTCGCGGGTTCAAGCGACTCTCCTGCCTCAGCCTCCTGAGTAGCTGGGATTATAGGCATGCGCCACCATGTCTGGCTAATTTTTGTATTTTTAGTAGAGACGGGGTTTCTCCATGTTGATCAGGCTGGTCTCAAACTCCCGACCTCAGGTGATTCGCCTGCCTCAGCCTCCCAAAGAGCTGGAATTACAGGTGTGAGCCACCGCACCAAGCCAATTAGATGTTTTAAAACCTGGAAGTAGGCTGGACTTGGTGGCTCATGCCTGCAATCCCAACATTTTGGGAAACTGAAGCAGGAAGATCACTTGAGCTCAGGAGTTTGAGACCAGTCTGGACAACATAGTGAGATCTCGTCTCTACTAAAAATATATATTAAAAAATTAGCTAAGCATGGTGGTGCATGCCTGTAGTTTCTGCTACTCGGGAGGCTGAGGCAGGAGGATGCTTGAGCCTGGGAGTTTGAAGCTGCAGTGAGCTATGATTGCGCCACTGCACTGTGGCCTGGGTGACAGAGAAAATCCTGTTTCAAAAACAAACACAAAAACCTGGAAGTACAAGCACAGACATTAATTAATGGCCGTATATTGTAGAAAAAAAGGCTTAGAAGTTTTCATTCATTCTTTCAACAAATATTTATTGGAAGTACCAGGCAGGCCAGGTGCAGTGGCTCACTCTTGTAATCTCAGCACTCTGGGAGGCAGAGGCGGGCAGATTGAGCTCAGGAGTTCGAGACCAGCCTGGGCAACATGGTGAAATCCCATCTCTACAAAAAAATAGAAAAATTAGCTGAGTGTGGTGGCACTCGTCTGTAGTCCCAGCTACTTGGAAGGCTGAGATGGGAGGATCGTTTGAGCCCAGGAAGCAGAAGTTTCAGTGACCTGAGATCGCACCACTGCCTCTAGCCTGGGCAACAGAGTAGGACCCTATCTCAAAAAAAAAAAAAAAAAAAAAAAATTGGTGAGAAAAACACACCATCTCTCTCATGGAGCTTAAAGACTATTGAGGGAAATGGACATTAATCAATTATTCCACAAACAAATGTATTTATTTTAAGCTGTGCAGAATAAAACAATGCTGAGAGCATAGAGTAAGAGAATCTGACCTAGTCAGGGAAAGTTTTTCCGAGGAACTGACACATGAGTCAGCTTCTCAAAGGTAAGTAGGAGCAAACTAAGGTGAAGACAGGGAAGAGCAAACAGTGAGCCTGGTGAGTCAACAACATGAAGGACCTGCTTCAACAACATGAAGGGCCTGCTTCAATGCCATGTGGTTCCTTTCCCTTCTCCTTGGCGCGGCTGGGGTCAGGGTCAGGGCCTGGTGGTGGGTTCGGCTAGAGACTCAGCTTGCTTGCTCTCTAGACTGGAGGCTCCCTTGATAAGTTGGCCAGAGTGTTCACTGGGGCTTGGGCCAAAGGGGCAGCCTGTTGGTCAGGTTGGTGAGGTTAGGGCTGGAGAGACAGCCAAAATGACTAGAAGATTGGGCTCACACAGAGAGAACGAGCCAATAAGTGAATATCGGAGGTTAATCAGCCAGGCTTCTCAATGTTGAAAGCGAGTTACAAATAGGGAAAGGGGAGGAAGCTAGAATAAATCCACTGGTGTTGGATTGAAAATGGAACTGTCAGCCAGGTGTGGCAGCTCACGCTTGTAATCCCAGCACTTTGGGAGGCTGAGGTGGGTGAATCACCCGAGGTCAGGGGTTCGAGACCAGCCTGGCCAACATGGCGAAACCCCATCTCTACTAAAAATACAAAAATTAGCCGGGCATGGTGGCACACTCTTGTAGTCTCAGCTACTCGGGAGGCTGAGGCAGGAGAATCGCTTGAACCCGGGAGGCAGAGGTTGCAGTGAGCCGAGATAGTGCTCTGGACAACACAGCAAGACTACGTCTGAAAAAAAAAGAAAAGAAAAGAAAATGGAGCTATCAGTACGAACTCATGATTTTATATCTATGCATGTATATGTATACATTCATCTATATGTATGTACACACACATACATTTATTTCCCAGCTCTGTCCACTGAGAGGACCTAGAAATAATGTGACCCCCGTAACAATGAGTACACTTCTAGGACCAAGATCTTGGCCACTAACTACCACTCTGTTATAAGGCATCACAGCTCCTTGGAGAAATGACTGATTCCAGATCTGGCACAGGGAAAGTACAAGATAAGCCCTGGTGCATCTTTTTGTGCCACAAAACAAGGAAGTGCTGAAACAATGATGGGGACATGTCAAATGGGGGTAGGACCCAGCCTTGGGCAGCAAAATAGATAATGATAATGGCTTATAACCCATTTAATAAAATAGGAATCCGTTAGTCTGTACTAAAATGCATTTTAAAAACATGAATAAATGGGGGAGAATAAAAACCTCTGCCTTACCAATGCCAACTAATAAATGAACAGGGAATGATGGAAGCAGAAAAATCAACATTTAGCAACCATCACAGTACAAATGTTCAGGCAAGAATCACCAATGGATGCTAAAACTAGTGGTGAAAGTTTAATGAGGAACGTGGTATTTACTTAGTCTCAAACTATCTTCCACCAAGTACCTCATAATTAATTATTAACCACTAAGTACAAAATATTTATCAACTAAGTTTACATTGGAGAGACCTGGCAGACACCTTCTTAACTTTAGTAACAGGACAAATTGACATTGTGTGCTTGCTGGTATGACGCACTGAGAACACATCATTTTTCTGTGGTATGCGTCCCCAAAACGCATAAACTGAAGCTAATCATTAGGAAACATCAGAACCACCTAAATTGAGGTGCATGGTACAAAGTAATTAGCCTGTACTCTTCAAAAATGTCAAGGTCATAAAAGATAAGGAGAGATTGCAGAACCATTTCAGTTTGTAGGAGATGGCAGAGACATGACAACCAAATACAACTTATAATCCTGAACTTAGGAAGGACTTTGCTAGGATAATCAGTGAAATTTGAATGGGCTCTGTGGATTAGACGGTAGAATTGAATCATTGTCAATTTCCTAATTTTGATGGTTGTACTGTGGTTATGTAGGAGAGTATCCCTGTTTTTATGAAATACTCACGGAGGCATTAAGGGGAAATGGGCAGGATGTCTGCAAATTAATCTCAACTGGTTCAGAAAGAAACCGAGAGAGTGACAGGAAGGCAATGTGGTAAAAAATAAATAGGGAAGCTGGATAAAGGGTGTATGTCAATTCTTTGTGCTTGGTTGCAACTTTTCTTAAGTCTGAAACTATGTCAAAATCAAAAGTTTGAAAGTGTTAATACAAATCAACTGGGGGAAAAGGCAGTGTAATCTTACGGTACACTAATGCCAGTCTACCCAGAAAGAGGCTGCTCAACTGTATTGGTCAGACCTCACTGGAACATGGGGCTTGGCTTTTGGAAGGTGAGGTGACCAGATCACATGAGGAACAACTAAGGTGTCTGAGGATGTTTACCCCGAAGGAGAAAGAGCCTGGAGGACAGAGATGAGCCTGGCTTCTGTCTTCAGAAGCATCTCCAGGGGGCATCTGTGACACAGGAAGCAGATTTGTTACAGGGAGACAGACTTCTGCTTAGTATGAGGTGGGGTGTTTTACCCATTAGAGAGCAAAATAGGTGGGTTCAGCTGTCTCAGGAGTTCCCTGTCATGGGATAAGTTCCTTTTTTTTTTTTTTTTTGAGATGGAGTCTTGCTCTGTCACCCAGTCTGGAGTACAATGGCTCGATCTCAGCTCACTGCAACCTCTGCCTTCTGGATTCAAACGATTCTCCTGCCTCAGACTCCCAGGTAGCTGGGACTAAAGGCAGGTGCCACCATGCCTGGCTATTTTTTTTTTTGTATTTTTAGTAGAGATGGAGTTTTGCCATATTGGCCAGGCTGGTCTTGAACTCCTGGCCTCAAGTGATCTGCCCACCTCAGCCTCCCAAAGTGCTAGAATTATAGGCAAGAGCCACTACGCCCGGCCTGGGATAAGTTCTGTTAGAAACTGGGCAACTGATTCTCAAGGATGTCAGAGAGATTTCATGAACCAGATAAATGCTGGCCTTGGTGACCACTAAGGTCCTTCCAAATAAGAGTCTGGGATTCTTTGTTATCTTCAGGGATTGGGAATTTGAGCACTTTGGGAATAAAATGCGATCTGTGTTGAACTGGGATGAACATTCTCTTTTGTTCACATGGGGCATAAACCATCTTGCTCTCACATGGCCTGTTTCAATATCATCCTTAGCACTTTGGAAAATTCGTTTGTCCCCCAGAAATGAGCTGGTCACCAAGGTAAATTCAACATGCTTTTATTTTAGAAAGTTTATTCAACAACATGAAAACAGGGTCTGAGGAAACAGAAACAAAAACTCAAGAGAAACTCTGGCAAAAATTTAAACAGTCAGCATCTCAGGACAACGTATCTTCTTCATGTGGCCGTGAGCTTGCCTAATCTGACTTGCTCCAGTAGCCATGTTCAGGAAAAACTGGGCCCTTGCTGTTACTCAGTGCTTCCACAAGCTGACTATACAGCATATTCAGCTGGGAAAGAGAACAACAAATAGATTTCTTGAAGGGAAAAGGAAACATGGGAAAGCTTCCCAGACCCATGGTGAAGGCATGAAAGTCTAACTGTTACCTTTGGAGATCTGAAGCATCTCAGATTTGGGGAGAAAATACAGTCCTCTCTGAGGAAAAGGAATCCCCTATTATAAGGGAGAAGATACTTAACTATAAAATATCCTTTGCTTTTATTTGGTTAACAAGGCTTTTTCTCCACCAAACCTCTCCTGGTTAGCCAATGGCCCAGAACTCTGTAATTGAGAATAGTTCCTGGAGAAAATGCCTTTTTCAACAGTTATTGCTTTGAGCAGAGGCCAGTCCTTTCCCACATGCACTGGCACTGACAGTGATGCATCTTTCCAGAGCTCACTCTTGGCATTCCTCTTAATTAGATTCTATTTGCTATCCTTAAGTTTCCCCCTGTTCTCTGTCCTTCTTGGTTTTTGCTCTAAGGAATTACTGTTTATGGTCTCCTAATTCTTGAGGTTATGTGGAACCACTGAGAGGAACAATGAGCAAGATCCTTTCCTAGCCAAGGAAGATGGGGTTGAGTCCTTGTGGAGAGCCCAGCCATAACCTCTTGCCCCCTAGGTCACGTCATCTGCCCTAGCCCTCTCCCTCCTCACCTGAGTTTCATAGCTTTCCTTGAAGGAGGTAAGATGGTCAAGGAAACGCAAGGCCAGGCCACACCACTTTTCAGTAGATACATACTTGCTCCTGCTAAACATAAGTATTCCAGTATTCCAGGACTTGACCATCAGCCAGAGAATCTCATTCTGGGTAGTCTTTCTGAAATCCAAGAACAGAAATTTTGCAGTTATTACTGTCACAGTTCATTGTGGCACTACCTGTATCCATGCCATGTCCCTTTATTACTAAACAAACAATGGGAGCTCTGCTGACATTTAGGAAGGTCTGTGCTCCTGGAGAGTGTAGGGGGAGAGCACTTTGAAGGTTTGTCAGCTGTAGAATGTTCCATAGCAAGATCTCATGAAGAAACATAAACCGAGGCCTCTTTGACTAAAGGAAAGAATTAGAAAGATTCCTAATCTCCCTGAAGCAGAAGAAAAACTGTATACTGTTTGGGGCTTCCCTTGATTCTGTCTTCAGTCAATCATCTCCCTAATACCTACCTCTACTTTTTGGAGAAGGTTGTCAAGAAGCAGTTGTATTGAATTTCTTAATTTCTGTCACCAGAATTAGTCCATATTTGGAGTAGAAATTATATTCGTCTTCAGAGTTAACAATATCTACCTAGCTATGAACACAGCATACATTTCTTAGCTTTATCAGTGGTCTTTAACATGACTAATCACAAGATTATATTTGCTTCTTCACAATACTTTGCAATAGTGAAAAGTATTAGTCTAAGAAGCTACTTTCTTGGTTCTTGCATAGGAGATGGAACACAAAGAAAGCATTCATGTTAAAGCCCCAGAAGGGAGAAATGTGATAGGAGACACATTAGGCAGCAGCTTTTTGAGAGTGTCAAGAATGCTGTCTCAGCTGCCATCCTTTCATTCATTTGGATCCAAAAAGAAATTTCTATACATAAATCACTGTGATAATGAGGGCACTAAGAGGCAAAAGACAAAACTTTTATCCTAAAGGTTGCGCAATGCTTTTGGGGACACAAGGCATCCACATGTAAAGACGACTTCACAAGGTATGTGATTAAGAGACACAAACATTAGGTGCTCTCATTCAGTTAAAGAAATGAGCACTAGGATATCCCAGTCAGAGGTGGTCTAGTCTCTGCTTGAAACACTACCCCTCATCCTTGTCCAGTTCGTAGACTTATACTTTTTCTTCAAATTCACAAGCAGAATTAGTTGTCTGTTTCCACAGCGAGCTGTCCATTCCTCGAATATAACTTATATCATATTGTTTTGAAATGCCATATATTTATCTCCTCCAGACTACTGAGTTCCTTGAGGTACAGGGAATTTTTCTTGTGCATTTTTGTTTCTTTAGAGTCCAGCACTGTGCCTGGCACATAAGAGAGGCACAACAGATGTTTGCTAAATGAATGAATGAACAAATGAATCAAATCCAGTCAGATGCCACCTCCTCAGTGAGGATTTCCCTGGCTCTCCACAATTTCTTGCTCAAACCTCTTTGCCCCTCTGGTACTTTGTTCACAGCACCATAATAGTACTTTGAACACTGTACTGCCTGTCTCCCCCACTAGGCAAGGAGTCCCTTGAAGGTAAAATGACATTTGCTTTTGTATATCCACAGCTTGGCACAGTGTCTGATGCAGGGTATGAGTGTTGTGATTTAATGTTATGAATGAAAAAAAGGCTTAAACAAACAAACAAACATGATCTTAGGGTAGATGAGTAGGATCTACATATACAGAGACTATATGAAATGTCCAGAATAGGCAAAGCCATAGAGACAGAAAGGAGATTTGTGGTTGCCAGGGGCTGGTAAAGGGAGGTATGGGGAAGGACTGCTAATGGGTATAGAGTTTCTTTTGGGGATGATGAAAATGTTCTAGAATTAGATAATGGTGATGGTTGCACAATCTTGTGAATATACTATAACTCACTGAACTGTATACCTTAATGTGAGTTTTATGATATATGAACTAAATCTCAATTAAAAAGAAAAATATAGATATTCAGAGAAAGAGAAGGGCATTCCATGTGGGTAGAACAGAATAAATGAAGTCTTGGATTGTACTTGAGAACAAGCATGTCTTAGGAAGACCAAGAGTTGTTTGGCCTAAGCAGATGATTTATGTAGAGGTGTTAATGGGAAATAAGACTGGAAATGTAGGATGGGGCTTCCTAAGCCTTTCCTCAGTGTTCTTCCTCAGAACACTAGTGTCATGAGAAATGTTAACAGATGGTCTATGAAAATAGAGTTCTTTAGTCAAATACATTTTGGAAATGCCGCATTCTATATATCACCCTTTTGGGGCATTATAATGCACATTAGTTCACTGAAAGTTTAAGGAAGTTTTACAGTAAAGAAACCACAGAACTTTGTCTAATCCAGGGCATGTGGAATGTTTGCTAACACCTTGTGGGCTGGAGTGTTAAGGGTTTTTGCATTACAGGCTTCAGATTTTGAAATTTATCCTGATGGCAATGGGAAGGCACTGAAACTTTTTGAGAAAGAGAGTGATATGATGCAAGTGTAGTTTTAATAAGATAGAAATGCCAGTGGTGTTTAGAACAGACCTCCATGTGGGAAAACACAGACAGGGAGACTTGTTTAAAGGGAGTTGTGGCCGGGTGCAGTGGCTCACGCCTGTAATCCCAGCACTTTGGGAGGCCAAGGAGGGCGGACCACCTGAGGTCAGGAGTTCAAGACCAGCCTGACCAACATGGAGAAACCCCATCTCTACTAAAAATACAAAATTAGCCAGGCATGGTGGCGCATGCCTGTAATCCCAGCTACTCGGGAGGCTGAGGCAGAAGAATCGCTTGAACCCAGGAGGCGGAGGTTGTGGTGAGCTGAGATCACGCCAGTGCACTCCAGCCTGTGCAACAAGAGCGAAACTCCAAACTCCGTCTCAAAAAATAAAATAGAGGCAGGGTGTGGTGGCTTGTGCCTGTAATCCCAGCACTTTGGGAGGCCGAGACGGGCAGATCACGAGGTCAGGAGATCAAGACCATCCTGGCTAACATGGTGAAACCCTGTCTCTACTAAAAATACAAAAAAATTAGCCGGGCGTGATAGCGGGTGCCTGTATTCCCAGCTACTCGGGAGACTGAGGCAGGAGAATGGCGTGAACCTGGGAGGCGGAGCTTGAAGTGAGCCGAGATCGCACCACTGCACTCCAGCCTGGGCGACAGAGTGAGATTCTGTCTCAAAAATAATAATAATAAAAATAAAAATAAATTAAAATAAAATAAAGGGAGTTGTGTGATCTAAGAATGAAGTGATGAGGGTCAGAACTAAAATAGTGACAATTTAGATGGACAGAAGTAAGAATCATTTAAAGGAAGAATCAATAGAACTTGGTAACTGATTTGATATGGGGAATGACAGGTCAAGTGAAAATGGCTCTAAGTTTGGCTGAAAGAATGCTGGTATCATTGAAAGAAAAAAATGGACATGTTTCTGGGGATAAGGGGTAAAGACAATAATAAGTTCTATTTTAAACATGTTGGCTTGAGGTAACTCTGGAGATAAGCAGGCTGTTGCAGATATGGACTAGAACTCAGGTAATAGTTAAAGTGTATTAATTCACTTAAAGGACAGAGTACGGAATACAGAGTAGCAAAGAGTAGAGAATATTGAAAATGTTCATAGTTGGGTGGTAAGAGGGAGAAGAATGCAGAGGAGTGGCGACAAAATAAAGGAAAAAGGAAAACAGAATTTCAATAAGGAGGCAGTGGCCAATAATGAAGGCCAGGGAAAAGAGACCATCATATTTGCCTGGAAAGTGGTAATTTGTGGTCTTGTAAAGTGTGGCTGACAGTGCAGAATGTGAGGGAAAGAATGGTTCAAGATGAGGACAGATAGGTTATCAGGACTTTGTATACCACATTCGGGATTTTGGTCTTTAAGAGCAATGGGAAACTACTAAAGAGGATTTCAAAAGGTCATGCATACTCAAAAATGTAAAAGATTGGCCGGGCATGGTGGCTCACACCTGTAATCCAAGACTTTGGGAGGCCGAGGTGGGCGGATCACGAGGTCAAGAGATCGAGACCATCCTGGCCAACATGGTGAAACCCCATCTCTACTAAAAATACAAAATTAGCTGGGTGTGGTGGCACGCACCTGTAGTCTCAGCTACTCGGGAGGCTGAGGCAGGAGAATCGCTTGAACCCGGGAGGCAGAGGTTGCAGTGAGCTGAGATTGCACCACTGCACTCTAGCCTGGTGACAGAGCGAGACTCCATCTCAAAAAAAAAAAAAAAAAAAAAAAAAAAGAAGAACACCTTGGTTGCTGGGCAAAGAAAGGAAGGAAGGAAGCAAGAGTAGACGCGAGACCTGTTAAAAGGTTCCTGAGATCACTAAAGTAGCTGAGATAAAAGGTGATAACTTGAATTAGGTTATTGATGGTGGAAGAAAGGAGGAAGTAGGTGAATTTGAGAGACATTTGGGAGGTCAAATTGATAGTACTTGGTGATAGATTAGAAGTGGGAGTGAGGGAGGTGCTGAGGATGACTCCTAGATGTCTGGCTTGGGCAACCAGAAGAATGATGGTGTCATTCAATGAGTTAGGGAACACTGGAGTTTTATTTTAATTTGCATTAGTTGCACTCATGCCCAGCATTGCTTATGAAAATCATTAATCCTCAATAAAGAAATGCATCCACACAGCTACTGACCTCAAAGCCACATGGACTTGCCTACATGTAATACGCCTACATGTAATACAAATCAATGCCAGCAAACTGAGGTGTTTGCTCTGATGGTTTCTGGGGCCTCATATTTGAAACCAGTTTTCTCTGTCCTTAACATCTTAGTACATATGGCAGTCACGTGGATCTCTAACTGAATTGTAGGTATTCTGGAGCACAAATGCCTCTCCTTTTAGGCTCTCCATAGATTCCCAAAGTAAATAGTATGTGCATCAGTTTTATTAGGATACAATTAAAAAAAAAAAACAGAGTTTACCTAAAGTGCACAATGCAGTGGTTTTTAGTATATTCACAGTATTCACAGAGTTCTGCCACCATCACCACAATCAATTATGGAATATTCTCATCCCTCCAAAAAGAAAGCCCATGCCCATTGGCTCCACATTCCCCCTGCCCCCAGCCAATGTCTTTCCATTTCCTCTCAACCTCCTCTCCTACCCACTAAGCCCTGGGCAACCACTACTCTCATTTCTGTCTCTTATAGATTGACCTTTTCTGGGCATTCAAGATAAATGGGGCCAGGCAGTATGTGGGCCCTTGTGACTGACATCTTTGACTTACCATGTTTTCAAGGTTTATCCATGTTATAGCATGTGTCAGTACTTCATTCCTTTTAATGGCCAAATAATACTCCATTGAATGGAAATATCACATTTTGTTTACCCATTCATTGGCTAACAGACATTTGGGTTGTTTCCATTTTGGGCTATATGAATAACTTTGCTATGAACATTTGCTATGAGTCTTTGGACACATGTTTTCATTTCTCTTGGGTATACACCTACCAGTGGAATTTCTGGGTCATAGGGTAACTATGTTTAACCTTCTGGGAAGCTGCCAGACTTTTTCAAAGCTAGAACAATATGAACAATAAAATAAAGTAATATTGTATTATATATGTATAAAATACATATCTGCCTGGGTGTGGTGGCTCATGCCTATAATCCCAGCACTTTGGAAGGCCAAGGAGGGTGAGTTGCTTGAGCTCAGAAGGTTGAGATTAGCCTAGGAGACATAGCGAAACCGCATCTCTACCAAACATACAAAATATTAGCTGGGTGCAGTGGCATGCGCTTGTAGTCTTAGCTACTTGGGAGGCTGAGGTGGGAGGATCTCTTGAGCCCAGGAGGTCAAGGCTACAGTGAGCCATCATCATGCCACTGCACTCCAGCCTGGGTGACAGAGTGAAACTGCATTTCAAAAAAAGCCCACAAAACTTAATGTGTGTGTGTGTGTGTGTGTTTTCATAGAGACAGAGTGTAACTTTGTTGCCCAGGCTGGTCTCAAACTTCTGGCTTCAAGTGAACCTCCCACCTCGGCCTCCCAAACTACTGGGATTACATGCATGAGCCACTGCACCAGGCCTAAAATGTTTTGTGGTATCTTGTGTTATTTATTAATTCATGTAACCAAATCTATTTGTTTCCTGTACAGCTTCTGAGTGGGTCCTCTCCATTCCATGATTTTAAAAAATGCTTTCCTCTGTTTTTTCCTAATACTTTTATAGCTTTGATTTTATATTTAGATCTTTATCTGGATTTTCTTTATTTCTTCCTTTTGGACTTTATTTTTGTGCATGGTATAAGGCAAAAAAAAAAAATACTACCACTTATATAATACTATGTGCTGCTATAAGTACTTTATACATATTAAGTTATTAACACTAATAATACTGTAAGGTAGGCACTTTTTTTTTTGCTTTTATTTATTTATTTATTTTTCATAGAGACAAGGTCTCGCTGTGTTGGCCAGGCTGGTCTCGAACTCCTGGCCTCAAGCAATACTCCCGCCTTCGCCTCCCAAAGTACTGAGATTATTATTATATTTATTTTACAGATGAGGGTACAGAGGTATAAATAATTAATTAATAAGACCAAAGTCATACAGCTAGTAAATGGTGTAGCCAGAATTTATTTGAACTGGCTATGTGGCTCCAAAGTCTGTTCTCTTAACCACTATGCTATAATGCCCCTCAGTTTAAAAATAAGGATGTAACTTTGCTTTTTAAATTGTCCCAATACCATTTTACCAATTGTTCCCTCAGTGATGTGATATACCTCCTCTATTGCATACAAAATTCTCATAGATATGTGGATCTCCTTCTGGGCTCGGTCCTGTTCTATTAATCTATTTGTAGATTTTGGCACTAATGCCATACTTTTAAAATTAATATCATTTTATAGTTTTAAAAGTATTTGATAAGGCAAGTCCTTCCTTGTTCTTTCACAAAAAATGTTTTGGTTCATTTTCTTTTAGGGAAGAATTTTAGAATCACCTTATCAAGTTTCATTAAAAATCTTATTGAGATTTTAATTTTGACTGAATTTATTGCATCGAATTTAGGGAAACTGACTTCATACTGTTAAGGCTTTGCTGTCCAAGAACATGGTATATATTTCCATTTGTTTGTGACTTATGCATTCTTGAAAGCAGAATGGAACGATCTGTAGACAGAGAGTAAAAATGATAGACAGGCAGTAAAATGCCTTAGGAAGTAGAAGGGGATTGAACTGACAGTGCAAGGTTGAGAAAATTTCTTTTGAAAAAAGAGGAAAGGTGAGTAGATAGGTACAGTGGTAGAATGTTATGCTTGAGACCTGGGCCAGTGAGGGATCTCATGTGTGATGCCCTTGATCTTCTCAACTGGAATGATATGATGAGATCATGTAATGGGGAATGAGGTAGGTCTAAGTTTTTATGAGGTTAGAAAAGGTCTGAAGCAGCCACTTTGAGTTTGCCAAAAAGTTGACAGGAATAAAAGTATTTCTGAGCAGCAATGAGAACCCATTGAAAGCGTAACAGAATGAATCTGTACTGGGTCAGATCTAGGTGGTTCTGTAACTTTCTTTAGTGCTTCTGCTGCTCAAGATCAGGAGCAGAAGAACTGATGGTGGCAAGGTATCAGGTTTGAGAAAAAATGAAAGGGCAGGAATAATCAGAAGAAGAGAGAAAGAGAGAAGGAAGGGAAGGAAGGAAGGGAGGGAGGGAGGGAAGGAGGGAGGGAAGAAGGAAGGAAGCAAAGAAAGAAATAAAAGAGAAAGAAAAGAAAAGAAAGAGAAAAAGAAAAAAGGTAGTTACACTGGACTATAATAGAGTGGGAAAAGACGAGTGATTTGAAGTTCAAATGAGAACAGAGAATAGATATGGGGGAGTAAAGGGAGATTATACTCAATAGAAAAGTGTTGTGTTAGCTACCAATCTTGAAGGTGGAGCAGTGCCACAGTGGGTGGCTTATATGGGATGTAGACAGTGGCTAAAGGGTAAAAAACAGAACGGTGAAGTGTAAGAATTGCTAACATGGATGCAAAAGTCACTTAGGATAAAAAATAACAATGAAGTTACCAAGGAAGGAAAAGGTGGGTCCAGGACATGACAACATTGGTGATTAAGAGATATAGGTTTTAAGTGAAGAGAAGCCATAGGAAGGTGGTATGTAAATAGTACAAAGTACCACCATGGAGCAAAGATCCAGGTAATTTAGTCCCCTCTGCTGAGAAAAAGGGAGTTGGAAAAGATGAGATCTCCATAAAAATTGGTAGTGAGGGACACGTTTTCTTCAGGGAAGATTCTGCTTTGTTCTAAGAAGAAGGGAGAGAAGGAGGTGAAGGTTGATGATAAGGAGAATATGAGTAGTGCCTGGGAAAAACTCTGTCTTGTTTTGGGGGTTGAATGAGGTTATGGATAGATAGCCTTAAGGGTCTAGGTAAGGATTTGGGAAATACAGAGTTGTTAAAATATTTGAGGGAAAGGGAGTGATAGAGCAAAGGTTGCGTTTTAGGGAGATATATTTGATAGGGATGCACAGGAGAAAATGGAGAAGAGAAGGAAGAGCCAGAGACCAATTAGGAAACTACAAAGCTGTAGGAGAGACACAATATCAAAGCCTGACTCAAAGATGCCTTTGTATGAACCTCAATTCCAGTCTCAGGGAGACGTGAGGCTTGGAAGGAGGAAGATTTAGATGAAAGAAGGCTGGGTGCAGGGGCTCACACCTGTAATCCCAGCACTTTGAAAGGACATGGCAGGAGGATTGCTTGAGCCCAGGAATTTGAGACCAGCCTGGGCAACACAGCAAGACTTCCTCTCAATTAAAAAATGTTATTAAAAAATAGATGAAAGAAAACCCAAGGACCATTGTCCTACGAAGAAAGAACACAGGGTGCAATTTTTAGCTTTGCCATTATATAGTGGTATGACCTTGTGTCAGATATTTAACCTTTCAGTGCCTCAATTTGCAAAATAATGAGCTTAAATTAGGTAACTGCAAAGATTGTTAGTTTCCAGTTCTAAATTTTCTCAGTCATTGAATGAAGCTTTACCTTATACTTCCTTTAGATTCCAATTGCCTAATCTATGAACTTATATAAGATTGGCAGAAGTAGGAACTGAGATGAAATTGAACTAATAGAAGGCCAAACAAGAGACAGAAGATACTGATAACCGACCTTCTCAAACTTTAATGTGCATACAAGTCCCTTGGAAATACTGTTTTTTTGTTTGTTTGTTTGTTTGTTTTGAGATGGAGTCTTACTCTGTTGCCCAAGCTGGAGTGCAGTGGTGTGATTTTGGCTCACTGCAACCTCCACCTCCTGGGTTCAAGCGATTCTTCTGCCTCAGCCTCCCAAGTAGCTGGGATTACAGGCGCCTACCATCACGCCTGGCTGATTTTTGTAATTTTAGTAGAGACGGAGTTTCACCATGATGGCCAGGCTGGTTTCAAACTCTGACCTCAAGTAATCCATCCGCCTTGGCCTCCCAAAGTGCTAGGATTACAGGCGTGAGCCACCGTGCCCGGCCGAAAATATAGTTAAAATGCAGGCTGATTCAGTAGGTCTGGGGCCTAAGATTCCATACTTCTAACAAACTCCTAGGGGATGCTGATCACGCTTTGAGAAGCAAACTCTTAGAGAATGTAGCTCAGTAGTTTAAATCACCTTAGCTTCCTTTGTAAAAGGAAAGAGTCTGTGTTCTTCTGGGCTTCTTGGTTACAAAACGCCTTTGTGACTCTGTGACTCTGACATCAAATGTGAGGATTAGGTTTGTCCCTTCTCTTTAAGTGTAGGTTTCCCTCCACCATTATTTAAGCTTTTGTATATTCTTAAAAATGAACCAAGAAATTTCCACTTCCATGAGATGGAATAGATGTACTCATCCCTATTCTTCCTGCTAAATAGAACTCCTGAACATTATACATAAAACAAACATAAGAAACCTCTGAAAGGTGTAGAGAAAGGGAAGACCTTGGAGCCAAGGATTGGCATAGTGGTAAGTTCTCTGGGCTTTCTTTTTGCTTCATATACCCCAAACTTGGTGCTAGAGATGCCAACAGACATAGACCAAAAAAGAAAAAGAAAAAAGTAAAAAAGCCCCAAGAAAAGTCTGCTGTCTGTAGCCAAGGGACTGGTAGTAAAAAGGAGTCCTCTACCTTGAGTATCAATGACGGAGGCCAAGTTAGAAACTTAGGCTCGTTTCTACCTCTACCTGGAAGTAACAAGGCTGGGCCCACTCCCTTGCTAAAGCAGGTCAGAGAAACCAAGTTAAAACAGAAGGTCTAAATGAGATCCAGAGTCTCAGAACAAAATATGAAATTGTCCAGGTTTAACAAATTTACTCATTATACTAATAACCAGAAAGATCTCAAATAATGAAAAAAGACAATGAATTGATGCCAACACTGAGATGACAGAAATGTTATAATACCCAACAAAGATCTTTTTTCTATGACTTAAAATTGGGGTAAAATACATATAGCACAAAATTTAACCACCTTAACCATTTTAAGTGAACAGTTCAGTGGCATTAAGTACATTCACATTGTTGTGCCACCTTCACTACCATCCATCTCCAGAACCAGTTTCATCTTGCAAAGCTAAAGGTCTGTGCCTATTATATAATAACCCCAGTCCTTGGCGACCACCACCTTACTTTCTTTTTTTTTCTTCCAATTGTTTATTAAATAATTTTTTTTATTATGGAGATAATTAAATGACATGTTTGTTGTCTGAAAGAGATAGACACTTTTGCTTGTTTATGGAGATATAAAATGTAAATGCCTTACTATTTTATTCCCTTCCATAAACACTGAGTTTGAGTAATTTTGCTGGATTCTTCAAACACTGAGTATTCAGTATTCAGTATTCATGTAAAACTGAGTGAACAACCCTGACTGGCAAATAGAAGCCCAAGCCCAGTGACTCCAAGCTAAGGCCAATCTTGAGCCTGCAAGAAGAGGCCAATGAACACCCAGTCAGCTCTTCCTGGGGAGCCTCCCCTGCAGGTGTCCATCTCTATGAATTTGACCACTCTGGGTACTTCATATAAATAGAAGGATACGATATTTGTCCTTTTGTGACAACGATTGATGAATCTCTAGAGAATTATGCTAAGTGAAAAGAACCAATTTTGGCCAGGTGTGGTGGCTCACACCTATAATCCCAGTACTTTGGGAGGCCAAGGAGGGAGGATCGCTTAGTCTAGGAGTCTGAGATCATCTTGGGCAACATAGTGAGACCCCCATCTCTACAAAAAAAAATTAAAAAATTAGCTGGGCGTGGTGGTGCATGCCTGTGGTCCCAGCTACTCGGGGAGTTAAGGTGGGAGGATCGCTTAAGCCTGGGGGGCTGAGGCTGAGCTATGATGAGCTTCACATGCAGAGTGACAGAGCAAGACCCTGTCTCAAAAAAAGCCAATCTCAAAAAGTTATGTACTATATGATTCCAAATCTCAAAAGCTATATACTGTTTGATCACATTTATATGACATGCTTGAAATGACAAAACTATAGAAATTGGTAATAGATTTGTGGTTGCCAGGGTTTAAGGAGGAGCTGCGAGTGGGAGAGAAGAGTGTGAGGGCTATACAAAGGAAACATGAGGAATACTTGTGGTGACAGAAATGCAATGCTCTATGTCTTGATTGTGATAATGCCAATATCTTGATTGTGATATTGTACTCTAGTTTTGTTATTGTTGGGGGAACTGGGTAAAGAGTACATGAGCACTTTGGAAGGCCAAGGTGAGCAGATCACTTGAGACCAGAAGTTTGAGACCAGCCTGGCCAACATGTCTCTACTAAAAATACAAAAAAATTAGCCGGGCGTGGTGGTGGGCGCCTGTAGTCCCAGCTACTCAGGAGGCTGAGGCAGGAGAATGGTGTGAACCTGGGAGGTGGAGCTTGCAGTGAGCCGAGTTCACACCACTGCACTCCAGCCTGGGTGACAGAGCGAGACTTCGTCTCAAAAAAAATAAAAATAAAAAAAAATTAATCACTGCATTTAAAAGCTAACTATCCAGTCATGTTTCAGGGGATGAGCAATAAATGGATGGGAAACTCATGAGAAAAGTAGAAAAACATTAAGCTCTGTAGCAGGTAAACCAAGAGCCAGAGAGAATTGGAACTGCAATACATTGGACAGAATGAAAGTGGCAAAAACAAAATGCACAGAGAAATTTTGGCCTTATAGAGAGACTATGGAAATTGATCAACTTGGAGTTATAGTACAATCTAATTTCAGTTTGTATTGGCCACTATGGCAAACACACCTGAAAGGTCCAGATGAGGCTCATGGCTTAGAAATAGAATTTCCTGTTCATCCGAGAAGACAGTAAAATAAATAATTCAAATGTCCAATGTTGAAGTTTTTATTTTTAAACTTAAATTCACACAGGCCATAATTACAAATCTCCAGCAGAATTCTAGGCTTTGGTAAGTCAATGCTAGTTTGTATCAGATTGTCACCCTGCTATAATGTTCCACCATCTGTTGTGATTTGCAGATAGTCATGTCTCGCTTCACAATGGGGACACAAGCTGAGAAATGTATCATTAGGTGATTTCGTCATTGTGTGAATATCATAGAAGTGTCCTTACACAAACTTACACGGTATAGCCTCCTACACACCTAGGCGATATGGTAAAAGCCCATTGCTCCTAGTCTACAAACCCATACAGCATGTGACTGTACTGAATACTGTAGGCAACTGTAACCCAATGGTAAGTATTTGTGTATCTAAACATAGAAATGGTAGAGGAAAAATGTGGTATGAAAGATAAAAAAAATGGTACGCCTTTATAGGGCACTTACCATGAATAGAGCTTGCAGGACTAGAAGTTGCTCTGGGTGAGTCAGTGAGTGAGTGGTGAGTGAACATGAAGGTATAGGAATTACTGTAGACTTTATAAACACTGTATACCTAAGCTGCACTCAGTTTATTAAAGGGTATTTTTCTTTCTTAATAATAAATTAACCTTTGGCCAGGTGTGGTGGCTCACACCTGTATTCTCAGCACTTTGAGAGACCAAGGCGGGCAGATTACTTAAGCAGATTACTTGAACTTGAGTTCAAGACCAGCCTGGGCAACATGGTGAAACCCTGTCTCTATTAAAAATACAAACAAATTAGTCAGGTGTGGTGGTGCGCACATGTGGTCCCAGCTACTCGGGAGGCTGAGGTGGGAGGATTGATTGTACCTGGGAGGTCAAAGCTGCAGTGAGCTGAGATCATGCCACTGCACTCCAGCCTGGGTGACAGAGAGAGACTTTGTCTCAAAAAATATATAAATATAAATTGAACTTGTCTTACTGCAACTTTTTTCCTTTATAAACTATAATACCAGCACGTTGGGAGGCCAAGGCAGGTGGATCACTTGAGGTCAGGAGTTTGATACCAGTCTGACCAACATGGTGAAACCCTGTCTCTACTAAAAATACAAAATTAGCCAGACGTGGTGGCACATGCCTGTAATCCCAGCTACTTGGGAGGCTGAGGCAGGAGAATCACTTGAACCTGGGAGGCAGAGGTTGTAGTTAGCCGAGATCGCGCCCTCGCACTCCAGCCTGGGTGACAGTGAGACTCCATCTCAAAAACAAAAAAACAGGCCGGGTGCGGTGGCTCAAGCCTGTAATCCCAGCACTTTGGGAGGCTGAGACGGGCAGATCACGAGGTCAGGAGATCGAGACCATCCTGGCTAACACAGTGAAACCCCGTCTCTACTGAAAAATACAAAAAACTAGCCGGACGAGGTGGCGGGCGCCTGTAGTCCCAGCTACTCGGGAGGCTGAGGCAGGAGAATGGCGTAAACCCGGGAGGCGGAGCTTGCAGTGAGCTGAGATCCGGCCACTGTACTCCAGCCTGGGTGACAGAGCGAGACTCCGTCTCAGAAAAAAACAACAACAACAACAACAACAAAAAAACAACAAAAAAACAAAAAAACAAAAAACAAAAAACCTTTTTAATTAAAAAAAAGTTTGTTTTTGGCCAGGCACGGTGGCTCACGCCTGCAATCCCAGCACTTTGGGAGGCTGAAGTGAGCCGATCACTTGAGGTCAGGAGTTTGAGGCCAGCCTGGCTAAAGTGGTGAAACCTTGTCTCCACTAAAAATACAAAAATTATCTGGGTGTGGTGGCACGCACCTATAGTCCCAGCTATTTGGAGGCTGAAGCAGGAGAACTGCTTGAACCCAGGAGGCAGATGTTGCAATGAGCTGAGATTGCACCACAGCACTCCAGTCTGGGTGACAGAGCGAGAGTCTGTCTCAAAAAAACCAAACCAAAACAAAAAAACCCCAACTTTTTGACTCTTTTGTAATAACATTTAGCTTAAAACACAAACACATTATACAGTTGTACAAAAATATTTTCTTTATATCCTTTTTGTATAAGCGTTTTCCTATTTTTAATTTTTTAAAAAACTTTAAAAACTTTTTGTTAAAAACTAAGACACAAACACATACATCAGCCTAGGCCTACCCAGGGCCAGAATCATCAATATCACTGTCTCCCACCTCCATATTTTGTCCTGCTGGAAAGGCTTCTTGGGCAAAACATACATGGAGCTGTCATTTCCTAGGATGATAATGCCATTTTCTGGAATACCTCCTGAAGGACCTGCCTGAAGCTGCCTTACACTTTTAACTTTCTTTTATAAGTAAAAGGAATATACTCTAAAATAATGATAAAAGTATAGTAAATACATGAAACAATAACATAGTAATTTGTTATATCATTAACAAGAATTATGGACTGTATCTAATTGTATGTGCTGTACTTTTATATGACTGGCAGTTCAGTAGGTTTTGTTAACACTGGTATCACCACAAACATGTGAGTAATGTGTTGCCTTATGATGGCTACGATGTCACTAGGTGACAGGAATTTTTCAGCTCCATTATAATCTTACAGGACCACCATTATATATTATGAAATGTCATGATGTGGCACATGACTATATTTATATATTAAGAAGTAGTTGAGTCAAGAGCAGTCAGGATCCTCAGATATTAACATGGACTCAAATAATGACTTCCTGTGGAACTTTAAGCAAGGCATGTAGTGTTCTTAATGTTTTATAGCTCTCTTATAATAACAATACTGCCTTACATGTGTATAAGCTGTTAAAGTTTACAAAACATACATTATTTTCATTTATCCTTACAACTCCAGTGTGGGAGAGTCAGATCAGGTATTATTCTCACTTTACAAATGTGAAAACTGAAGTCAAACAGCAGAGGAGTGATACTAACATGCAACAGGAAACAAACAAAACATCATTTAGACCCTTACCTCACACTATAACACACTTTAAAATGAATTATAGAGTTACATGTCAGAGATAAAAGTATACAACTTCTACAAAAACACATAGGAAAAAAATCTTTGTAAACGTGGGTTGGGCAAAGATTTCTCAACATGACCAAAAACACTACCCACAAAAGAAAAAAATTGATAAGCTGGACTTCATCAAAATTAAAAACTTTGGCTCTTCAAATGATACCCTTAAGAAAATGAAAAGACAAGCCAGAGACTACGAGAAAATACTTACAAATCATATATCTCGTAAAGGACTTGTATCCAGAATATATAAAGAACTTTTATAACTCAATAAAAACTCCATTTTAAAAATGGGAAAAATAATTGAACAGACATTTATCCAAACACAATACACAAACAGTCAATAAGTACATGAAAAAATGATCACCACCATTAGTCATCAAGGAAATATAAATCAAAACCACAATGAGCTACTACTCCCCACCCACCGGGATGGCTATAACAAAAAAAGAAAAGATGAACAATAATAAGTGTTGAGAATGTAGAGAAATTGGAATCTTCATACACCGCTAGTGAAAATGTAAAATGGTATGGCCACTTTGGCAAACAGACCGCAGCTCTTCCAAAAGTTAAACCTAGAGTTACCTGATGACCCAACAATTCCATTCCTAGGTATATATTCAAGAGAATTAAACACATATGTTCACAAAAACAGTTGCACATGAATGTTTATAGTAGCATTATTCATAATAGCCAAAAAGTGGAAACAACTCAAATATCTATGAACTGATGAATGGATAAACAAAGTGTGTTATATCCATTCACTAGAATGTTATTCAGCAAACGGAAAAGGAATGGAATACTGATAATACCACAACATGGATCAACCTCAAAAACATTATGCTCAATGAAATAAGCCAGACACAAGAGGCCATGTATTATATAATTTCATTTATATGTAGTGTCCAGAAAGAGAAAATCTACAGAGACAGAAAGCGGATCTGTGGTTGCCTGGAGCTGAAGGTGGGAGCAAGAATTATCTATAAATGGGCAAGGGGGAAATTTCTAGGGTAATGGAAATGTTCTAAAACTGGACTGTGGGAGGAAGGATGGAGCAAGATGGCTGAATAGAAGCCTCCACCAATCATCCTCTCTGCAGGAACACCAAATTTAATAACTATCTGCACAAAAATTAAGAATAAAAAATCAGGTGAGTGATCACAGCACCTGGTTTTAACTTCATATCACTGAAAGAGCCACTAAAGAGTGTAGGAAAGACAATCTTGAACTGCCAATGCCACCCCCTCCTATGCCCCAACAGTGGCTGCATGGCATGGCGAATCTGTGTGCTTGGGGAAGGGAGAGCACAGTGATTGTGGGATCTTGCTTGGAACTCTGTGCTGCCCTGTCACAGCGGAAAGTAACACTGGGCAGAACTCAACTGATTCCCATGGAGGGAGTATTTAGACCAGCCCTAGCTAGAGAGCAATTGTCCATCCCAGTGGTTGGAACTTGAGTTCCAACAAGCCTTGCCACTGAGAGCTAAAGTGCCCTGGGGTTCTAAATAAATTTGAGAGGCAGTCTAGGCCACAAGGACTGCAACTCCTGGGCAAATCCTAGTGCTGTGCTGGGCTTGGAGCCAGTGCATCTGGGGGATATGCGACCTGGTGAAACACTAGCCAGGGCAGCCAAGGGAGTGACTGCACCACCCCTCCCTCAACCCCAGGCAGTGCAGTTTGCAGCTCCAAAAGAGATCCCTTCCTTCTACTAGAGGAGAGGAGAGGGAAGCTTAGGAGGGACTTTGTCTTGCATCTTGGATACCAGCTCAGCCACAGTAGGATAGGGCTTTGGCATAGTCATGAGGGCCCCATTCTAAGCCCTAGATCCCAGATAACATTTTGAGACACACCTTGGGCTAAAGCATACCCACTGCCTTGAAGTGAAGGACCCAGTCTCAGCAGGATTCATCACCTGCTGACTAAATAGCACTTTGGTCCTCAATGATCAGCAGCAGTAGCCAGGTAGTACATACTGTGGGCCTTAGGTGAGACTCTGAGACATGCTGGCTTCAGTTGTGACCCAGTACATTCCCAGCTGTGGTGGCTATGAGGAGAGACTCCTTCTGCTTGAGGAAAGCTGAGGGAAGAGTAAAGAGGATTTTGTATTGCAGCCTAGATATCAACTCAGCCACAGTGGGTTAGAGCACCAAGTGGGCTCCTAGTGTCCCCGGTTCCAGGCCTTGGCTCTTGGATGGGATTTCTGTACCTGTCCTGGGCCAGAGAGGAGCCCACTTCTCTGAAGTATGAGTCCCAGGCCTGGCAGCATTCACCACAAGCTGACTGCAGAGCTCTTGGGCCTCAAGTGAACACTGGCAGTAGCCCGGCAGAACTCCCCACACCACCTGATGGTGGTGGCCATGGGGAGAGACTCTTCTGCGTGTGGAAAGAGGGAAGGACTTTGTCTTGTGGTTTGGATACCAGCTAAGCTGCAGTAGAATAGAGCACTAGGTAGACTTCTAGGGTTTCTGACTCCAGGCCCTGGCTCCTGCATGCCATCTCTGGGGCCAGGGGGAAGTTGCTGCCCTGAAGGGAAGGACACAGCCTGACTGGCTTCACCACCTGCTGACTGTAGAGCCCTAAGGCCTTGAGCAAACATAGGTGGTAGCCAGGTAGTGGTTACAGTGGGCCTTGGGTGAGACCCAGTGCTGTGCTGGCTTCAGGTCTGACCAGCACAGTCCCAGTGGTAGTGGCCACAAGGGTGCTTATATCACCCCTCCTCCAGCCCCAGGCAGCTCAACAGAGTGGAACAGAATAGCAAACCCAGAAATAAATCCATACATCTACAGTGAACTCATTTTTGACAAAGGTGCCAATAACATACTTTGGGAAAAGGAGAGTCTCTTCAATAAATGGTGCTGGGAAAACTGGATATCCAATATGCAGAAGAAGGAAACTTGAGATCCCTATGTCTTGCCTTATACAAAGATCAAATCAAAATGGATTAAAGACTCAAATCTAACATCTCAAACTATGAAACTAATACAAGAAAATATTGGGAAATCTCTCCAGGATATTGCAGTAGGCAAAGATTCCTTGAGCAATATCCTACAAGTATGGGCAACCAAATAAAAAATGGACAAATGGGATCACATCAAGTTTAAAAGCTTCTACACAGCAAAGGAAACAATCAACAAAGTGAAGAGACAACCTACAGAATAAGAGAAAATATTTACATACTACTTCTCTGATAAGGGATTAATCACCAGAATATATATAGAGCTCAAACAATTCTATAAGAAAAATAATCTAAAAATCGAGTTTTAATATAAGGAAAAGATCTGAATAGACATTTCTCAAAAGAAGACATACAAATGGCAAACAGGTATATGAAAAGGTACTTACTATCACTGATTATCAGAGAACTGCAAATCAAAACTACAATGAGATATTGTCTCACCCCAGTTAAAATGGCTTATATCCAAAAGACAGGCAATAGCAAATGCTGGTGAGGATGTGGAGAAAAGGGAACCTTCACACACTGTTGGTGGGAACGTAAATTAGTACAACTACTATGGAGAACAGTTTGGAGGTTCCTCAAAATACTAAAAATTGAGTTACCATATGATCCAGCAATCCCACTACTGGATATACACCCAAAAGAAAGGAAATCAGTATATCAAAGAGGTATCTGCACTCCTATGTTTGTTGCAGCACTGCTTACAATAGCTAAGATTTGGAAGCAACCTAAGTGTCCGTCAACAGGTGAATGGATAAAGACAATGTGGTACCTATACACAATGGAGAACTATGCAGCCATAAAAAAGAATGAGATCCAGTCACTTGCAGCAACATGGATGGAACTGGAGATCAGTATATTGAGTGAAATAAGCCCAGCACACACACAAAAAACAAACTTCACATGTTCTCACTTATTTGTGAAAGCTGAAAATTAAAATAATTGAACTGTTGGGGAGAGAAATAGAGAGATGGTTACCAGAGGAGGGGTGGGGGAAATGTGGGAATGGTTAATAGGTACAAAAAATAGAATGAATAAGATCTGTACTTAATAGCACAACAGGGTGATTATAATCAACAATAATTTAATTGTACATTTTTAAAAACTAAAAGTATATTGAATTGCTTGTAACACAAAGAATAAATGCTTGAGATGATGGATACCCCATTTATCCTGATATGATTATTATGCATTATATGCCTGTACCAAAACATCTCATGTAGCCCATAAACATATACACTGCTATGTACCCACAAAAATTAAAAATAAAACATTTTTTAAATTAAAAAACGCTGGATTGTAGTGATAGTTGCACAACTCTATAAATTTGCTGAATTGTGCACACGCCATGGGTGAATTTTATGATATGTAAATTATACCTCAAGAAACCTAATTTTAAAACCACTGAATAAACCTGCACAGAAAAGAAAAAGAAATCAGCAGAGGAGGGACTAGAATACAGGTCTTCAATGTTCCTTCTACTCTATCACCTGCTTCTGGGAAAGGATGGGAATAGCAATAACTTTTTTCAAAAGGTTCATATCATCACAGAGGAAGTAATCATCCCACCATGATTTGAAAATATAAAATAATTCAAAATGCCTGGTGGTACTGCTATTTGGACCTAATCCATCACATACTTGTGTTAGAAAATGTCTACTTTCAACTATTTATATTTCAGAAAACCCAGGAAAATTCTGTAGTGTGTAACTATAAAATTGTAATATGAATTTATCATAAAACTCATATCAGAAAGCATTATTGTATATAATTTATAGTACACAAGACAGTTCAGTTCTTTAAAATTAACTGAAAGTTTAATATCACTATTTGACTTACAGTGCGGCTAATGTGGCTCAGAGCATCTTCAAAATAGCCCCAAACTTCTTCCAGGGGACAGAGCTCCACATTCGACGACCCATCTGGCACTGAGAGGTTAATCAAGTTGTGCATACATTTGCTGAAAATCAAAAAGAGAAAACTCATCCCATAAGGAAAGAAATCATTGGCTTCATGGCTAAGATAAGTAAAATCTGGATCTCATCCCAGACTAACAGCTTCAAAACACTTCTGTTCTTCCCTCGGTTTTATCTGGCCTCCAACCTCAGAAGACAGATTTTTGAAGCTGTAAAACAGGTTGACCAATCCTTTCTTTTTTCATGCCTATGGTTGTCTTTCATTCTTTTTTTAGTTTCCCACACGAAGGAGTTGTGGCTGTCTATTATATTTTATGAGCTGGTTCAATTTACAGGCATTTTAAAGCATCTTGGTACTTCCTCAAATGGGCAAGGGAACTGGGGTTTAAAGTGGAATGATTCCACAAGAACTGTCTTTCGTGCCTTAACACAGGGAGACTGTAATGATGTTTTCCAGACAAAAAAGTCACACAACATTTATTTTTCCCCATGTCTGGACACAGAAAACAAAAAAGTCTCCAATAGATAATATTTTATACAGCACTTATCGGTGCTTAAAGTGCTCAGAAAAATAATGAGGCAAACATAGCAAAATGTTAACATTTGTTAAATTTGGGTGCTATGTGCCTGTAATCCCAGCTATTCATGAAGCTGAGGTGGAGAATCGTTTGAGCCCAGGAGTTTGAATCCAGCCTGGGCAACAACACGAGACTCCATCTCTAAAAATAAAACAAATACATCTGGGTGGTGGATACGTTGGTGTTTGCTATATTAACCTCTGTACTTTTCTGTACATTTGGAATATTATTTAGTGACGAAACAAAGAAAGAAAGGTACTTAGCAGTTTTATTATATACACAGATTCACACAAAGAAGCAACTTCCCCCCTTTTTTTTTCTCCTTTGGGAAAAGCAAGCTCCTTGACTTTACTAAATGATTATTATTCTGTGATACAACTCTCAGTATGGAGCTGTCCACAGGAGTGCCCCCAGATCATCCCCAGATCATCTCTTAATTTGGGTCAATTAAGAATGATTGGTTACTTATGAGGCATTGACTATAGTTCTTTTGGCTATCAAAAAGGCTGGATTAAGTTTTGAATTGTATTTACTAACCTGTATTGTGATATATCAATTGATTCTTCCTTTTTGTAGAGCAATAAAGCCTTTTTCAAGGCCTTGAGAGCAATTAAAGGATAGTGTGCAGGCTTCTCCATTGCTATTACTAGAGGAAGAAAAGGAAAAAGGTTGTGACCATCATAATGTCACCCATCACAGTTTTCATCCCAGGCTACCACTTGCTTTCTCTAATGAAACTGGGCTGAAACAGATGAACAAAAATAAACAACACTGAATTTTATAAATGATAAATCTACAGTCGCTTTTGGAAATAGCTTCTATTTTCTGGGCAGAGTAGCATGGTGGGATTACCAGGCAACATCTTTTTTCCAGCAAACATCAACAGAAAACCTACTGTTTCTATGACCTTGCACTCAGTTATACAGGTGAAGCAATAATCTTATGAATGAGAGTCAAGGAAGGGCACACTAAGAAGGAAACAGAAAGCAGATCAGTAAAAGGGCACTAATCAAAACAGGTTTGTACTAGAATGTCCTATTTTTATCTGATACTAAAAATAGGAAACACTTGACAAGGGAGTATCAGAGGTAACTAACCCTAAGACTTCCACATGCATTTAACAGATTTTTATTTATTTATTTAATTTTTTGAGACGGAGTCTCGCTCTGTTGCCCAGGCTGGAGTGCAGTGGCCGGATCTCAGCTCACTGCAAGCTCCGCCACCCGGGTTTACACCATTCTCCTGCCTCAGCCTCCCGAGTAGCTGGGACTACAGGCGCCCGCCACCACGCCCGGCTAGTTTTTTGTATTTTTTAGTAGAGACGGGGTTTCACTGTGTTAGCCAGGATGGTCTCGATCTCCTGACCTCGTGATCCGGCCGTCTCGGCCTCCCAAAGTGCTGGGATTACAGGCTTGAGCCACCGCGCCCGGCCTTAACAGATTTTTAGAATTGGAGTTCCGTTATACAAGGAGCAGTGGTCACTGTCACATGTCTATAAAGTATATATCATCTGCTCCATGGCTCTAGGAATTCTGTCTTGGCAAGACCAAGGAAAGGCAAATGTGACTCTTGTGCACTTGGAGCTACCTAATATTTTTATTAACCACACACATGCTCCTGAAGAGGGTGAGAGACAAAAAGGGAAGAAAATTAGGCTCTTTCCTGCAGTGTACTCCCAAAAAGGCTCTAAGCCCCCCAACCCACTTAAAGTTCAGCCTGAAATTTGAGAGTGGCAGTTGTGTTTCTCTGTACATTTCAACAAACTGCTAAGATTGCATCACTTTTGATTGTTGAAGCATTCAGTTATTTCTAGCTAGCCCAGAAAAACTTTCTAAAGTTTGAGCTCCCCCTATTGTGTAGTTATGCAATTAAATTCCACACAGAAAATACTTGAGCACCTATTAGGAGCAATGAACGTCGCTAGGGTTTGTAAGTACAAATTAAGTAATTATTGTTTATGACCCTAAAGAGATTATAATCTCATAGAGTGAAGAAGATAAATGCACAAATGATCATAATGCAAAATAGTCTAAGAATGGCATTGGAGAAGGAGAAACAAAGTGCTATGAGGAAAAATTATTTCCTACCTGGAGGTAAGAAAGAGTAAAGAGAAGAAAAAAAGTCATACGATCGAAATGGGCACCAGCCTTACAAAAGCATAAATATAGCTCTTACTTGCAATTGTTTCAAATGTTTTAGTTTCTAAATGAGGCAGCTCCCACACTGATTCCAGGAAGCTTTCCAGTAATGGATCATTCAATTTGGCTCTAACTTCAAACTCGTACAGCAGAAGCAATTTCTCACATGAATCATTTGAGGAGGTCCCTAAGAAAGAGGCAAAAATGCAACATTCTTTGTGATTATATTTTATTATTCTCTTTGGTTGTAATCTCACTAACTGGAGATGTTTTCCTTCTAAGAAAAATTAATTTTACTTACAATTTGAAGGTCATCTTCGCTGCTGTAGACAGATTCTAAATTTTATTTTTGTTTTTTTATTTGATTCTAACACATTTTAAATCTATAAGCTCACCACTACTTCCAACATTCTGTAGTGCATTCACTAGAGCTACCTATATTTTCTCAAACAATTGCCACGATGCTTCTAATCAGCCTGAGAAAACCCACAGATATTATTGATTCTAATTCAAATCCAATGTTTACTTGCTTCTTGTGAACTTTCAACTGGGCTGGTGCTAACTCTAATGGCTGAGTTAACCAGAAGATACAGTGTTGTATAAACTAACAGTGATTTTATTTTAAGCAGAATAAAGGAGAGTTTCCAAACTGTTTCATTAGTCGACAGAATTTCTTGGGCATCAGCATAGAAAGAATTTCATGTCAGGTGTCATACACCAAACTATGTGAGACAGTTTTCATTCATCCTTCTTGGTAGATTGAACATTGAAAAATGTTTTGAGGTACGACATATAGACAACAAACTGAAAGAAGTACTTTAAACAGCTTGACGAGTTTTTACATGTGTTTAAACCCGTGTAATAACTACCTAGATTGTGATAACAAACACTTCCAACAATACAGAAGGTTCCTTTGTGCTCCTTTCCGGTCAATACCATCCAACCAAGGTAGCAACTATCTTTACTTTTCTGCATCTATGTTTTGCATCTATTTTCATGAAGAATCTTGGTCTGCAGTAGCTTACATTGTCTTTGTCTACCACTGGTATCAGGATAATAGTCTTATAAGATGAACTGGGAATTGTGCCCTCCTTTCTGGATGAGTTTATATAGAGTTGGTATTACATCTTCTTTAAATGTGTGGTAGAATTCTTCATGCAGTTTTCTTTGTTGAAAGATTTTAAACTATGAATTTAATTAATAGGCATAGGAGTATATATTTCTTCTTGAGGGAGCTATGGTAGTTTGTGACTTTCAAGAAATTAGTACATTTCACCTAAAATTCTAAATTCATGGACATAAAAGTGTTCATAATATTCTCGTATTACCTTTTAAAATGTCTGTAGGATCTCTAGTGAGGTCTCCGCATCTATTCCTGATATTGTTAATTTGTGCTTGATTTGCCTGGCTAGAGGTTTATCAATTGTATTGATTGTTTCAAAAGAAAAAAACTTTTGGTTTCATTGACTTTATCTACTGTTTTCTGTTTTAAATTTTATTGATTTGTGCTCTTATTTTTATTACTTTTTGCTTGATGGGGTTTAATTTGCTCATTTTTTTCTAGTTTCTTAAGGTGGAGACTTAGATTATTTGAGACCTTTCTTTTTTTTTTTTTTTTCTAATAGGAGCATTTAATGCTATACACGTTTGTCTAGATACTGCTTTAGTTGTATCCTAAACATTTTTATATGTTGTGTCTTCATCTTCATTCAATTAAAAAAATTCCTAATTTCCCTTGTTGCTTCCTCTTTGGCCCATTGGATTATTTTAAAGTATGTTGTTTAATTTCCAAATATTGGAAGGTTTTACAGATAACTTTCTATTATAGATGTATAATATAACTCTATTGTGGTCAGAGAAAATACTTGGATATTTCAATAATTTTATGATTTCAATACTTTTAAAGTTTTTGAAGTTTGTTTCGTGGTTCAGAATATGGCTTACGATGATGAATGTTGCTTGTGAATTTGAAAAAACTGTATTCTGCTGTTGTTGGGTAGAGTGTTCTAAATGTCAATTAGGTCAAGTTGGCTGATAGTGTTGCTCACGTCTTCTATATCTTTATTGAGTATTTGTTGACCTATTCTATTGATTACTAAGAAAGGAATATTGAAGTTTCCAAGTAGTTATGGATTTGTCTATTTCTCATTTTAGTTCTACCAGTTTTTGCTTTAAGTATTTTGAAGCTCTGAAAACAATTCCATTTACAATAGCATCAAAAAGAATAAAAACATCAATCTTATTCACAAGATGACATAATCTTGTGAATAAAATTCCTAGTGAATCCAGTAAAATGCCATTATAACTAATCAGCAAGTTCATCAAGATCAATATACAAAAATCAATTATTTATTTATTTATTTATTTATTAGAGACAAGGTCTCATTATGTTGCCCAGGCTGGTCTCAAACTCCTGAGCTCAAGTGATACTCTGGCCTTGGCCTCCCAAAGTGAGCCACCATGCCTGGCCAATTCTATATAGCAGCAATGAGTAAGCTGAAAATAAAATTGAAACAAGTCCCTTTATAATAGCATCAAAAAGAAGAAAACACTTAGAAATAAAGAACAAGGGCCAGGCACAGTGGCTCACAACTGTAATTCCAGCACTTTGAAAGACCAAGGCAGGTGGATCACTTGAGGCCAAGAGTTTGAGACCAGACTGGCCAACATGGCAGAATCCCATCTCTACAAAAAAAAAAAAAAAAAAAAAAATTAGCCAGGCGTGGTGGCACATGTGTGTAATTCCAGCTACTCAGGAGGCTGAGGCATGAGGATCACTTGAACCGGGAGGCAGAGGTTATAGTGAGCCGAGATTGCACCACTGCACTCCAGTCTGAGTAACAGAGTGAGACTCTGTTTCAAAAACAAAACAAAACAAAACAAACAAACAAAAAGGAAAGGAAAAGAATTAGTGTAAACATATAGTTTTTAGTGTAAACAGCTGGGATGCTGATAGGGATTGTGTTGAATCTACAGATAATTTTGGGGAGTGTTATCATCTTAACAATGATAAATCATCAAATCCATGAACATGGGATATGTTTCCATTTTGTTACATCTTGTTTATTTCAATGATGTTTTATAGTTTTTAGTGTATAAGTTTACCATCCAATGGGGGAAAGGACAGTCTTTTAAACAAATAGTTCTGGGACAACTGTATAGCCACATGATAAAGAATGAAGTTAGACCCTGACCTCATAGCATATACAAGAATTAACTTGAAATAGATCAAATATTTAAAGATAAGAGCTAAACTATAAAACTCACAGAAGAAAACAAAGGGGTAAACCTTCATAACTTTGGATTTGGCAATGGATTCTTAGATATGACAATGAAAGAAAAATAGATAAACTGGACCTCCTCAAAGTTAACAAATTTTGTATTTCAAAGGACCTGATCAAGAAAGAGAAAAGACAATTGACAGAGTGGGGCAAAATCAAGGCATATATCTATCTGATCAAGGACATGTATCTAGAATACATAAATAACTTTTGCTACTCAATAATAAAAGGCAGCCTAATGAAAAATTGGGAAAGGGTGTGAATAGATATTTCTCCAAAGAAGATATACAATGGCCAATAACCATCTGAAAAGATGCTCAACACCATTGGACATCAGGAAAATTAGTCATCAGGAAATCAAAACCATAATGAGATATCACTATACATTCACTAGGATGGCTAGAATAAAAAACGCAGGTAATACAAGTGTTGAGAAGGAAGTGGAGAAACTAGAAGCCTCATACATTGCTGGTGGAAATGTAAAATGATGCAGCTGCTTTGAAAAATACTCTGGCAGTTCCTCAAATGATTAAACACAGAGTTACCATATGACCTAGCAATTCCACTCCTAGGTATATACCAAAAAAAAAAAGTGAAAATAGGTCCACACAAAAACTTGTGCATAAGTGTTTAACAGCAGCATTATTCATAATAGCTAAAAGATGGAAACAATCCAAATGTCCATCAACTGATGAATGGATGAATAAAGCATGGTATGCCCAGGCAATGGAATATTATTTGACCATAAAAAGTAATGAAGTACTGACACATGCCACAACTGAATGAACTTTAAAAATATGCTAAGTGAAATAAGGTAGTCACAAAAGTCCATTATATAATTTTATTTAAATGAAGTGCTCAGAATATGCAAATCTATAGAAACAGAAAGTAGATTAGTGGTTGCTCAGGGCTTGTGGGAGAAATGCAAGGGTAACTAAAGGGTACATTTCTTTCTTTTTGAGGTAGTAAAATGTTCCAAAGTTGATTGTCGATGGTGGTTGCACATATCTATGAATATACTAAAGTGTATTGAATTGTACACTTTGATAGGTGAACTGCATGGCATGTGAGTCATATCTCAATAAAATTGTTTGAAAAATTGAATTTATATTGTGTATTCTTTTGGGACCAACTTCTTTTACTCATAATGTCTGTTATATTCATAAATATTTTTATATGCTATCAGAAGCTCATTCCTTTTATTGCTTTGTAGTATTCCATTGTATGAACATACCATAATTTATTTAATCTATCATTCTGCTGATGAACAGTAATGTTTCAAATTTTTAGTTCTTATGAATAGAGCTGTCTTGAACATTCCTGTACATACTCTGGTGAACAGATGCACTCATTTCACCTGAGTATATATATAAAAGGGAGATTTCATGGTCACTGCTGGGATAGAAACATGTTTGGTTTTAGCAGATACTGCCAAACAGTTTTCCAAAGTGGTTGTACCACTTACATTTCCACTCTGGAGTGCCAGAACTCCAGTTCCTTCCCATCCTCATTGACACTTGATTTTTTTTTTAGTCATTTCAGTGAGGGTGCAGCGGCTTCTCAATGTGCATTTTCTTGATGAATAATGATGCTGAGCATCTTTTCCTTTGCTTATTGACCATTTATATATATTTTTTGGTGAAATTTCCATTCAATTTTTTTTTTTGAGGTGGATTTTCACTCTTGTTGCCCAGGATGGAGTGCAATGGCATAATCTCAGCTGACCGTGACAGAGATGGGGTTTCTCTGTGTTGGTCAGGCTGGTCTCGAACTCCCAACCTCAGGTGATCTGCCCGCCTCAGCCTCCCAAAGTGCTGGGATTACAGGCACGAGCCACTGCACCCGGCCATTCAGTTCTTTTGTTCATTTTTTATTGGGTTATTTGTCTTTTCTTGTTGAGTTGTAAGAACTCTTTACATATTCTGGAAGTTGTCAAGCTTATGTATTGTCGTATCTTCTTCCTATCTGTGGCTTGTCTTTTTCTTTTCTCAACAGTGTCTTTTGACAGACCAAAGTTCTCACTTGTAATGAAGTCCACTTTATCAATATTTTCTTTTATAGTTGGTAATCTTTTGTCTCCACAAAGTCATGAAGATATTCTCCTAGGATTTTTTATTTATTTTATTTCATTATCTTTTGAGACAGGGTCTCACTTTGTCACCCAGGCTAAAGTGTAGTGGCGCAATCATAGCTCACTGTAACCTCAAATTCCTGGGCTCAAGTGATCTTCTTGCCTCAGCCTCCCAAGTAGCTGTGACCACAGGTGCATGCCACCACACTGGGCTTCTGTTTTTTTTGTAGAGATAGAGTCTCGCCATGTTGCCTAGGCAGTACTTGAACTCCTGGGCTCAACCAATCCTCCCACCTTGGCCTTTCAAAGTGCTAGGATTATAGTACTGTAAGCCACCACACACAGCCCCAGCTGCGATTTTGATTGGGATTGCTTTGAATCTATAGATCAATTTGGGAAAACTGATATACCTTAACAATACTGAGTTTTCTAATACATGAACATGGCATATATCTGCATTTATTTAGACTTTTAAAAATTTATTTCAGCCATGTTTCAAGGTTTTGTGGCTTTCAGTGCAGAGGTCTTACACATCTTTCATTATAGTTTACTAGGCATTTGATGGATTTTGATGCTATCAAAAACTGTATTTTAAAGGTCATTTTCCAATAATTTCTTGCTAGTATACAGAAATGCAATTATTTATATATAAACCTGGATCCAACAACCATACCAATTTCCTTTTTTTTTTTTTTGACAGAGTCTTGCTCTGTCGCCCAGGCTGGAGTGCAGTGGCATGATCTCAGCTCACTGCAACCTCCACCTCCTGGGTTCAAGCAATTCTTCTGCCTCAGCCTCCTGAGTAGCTGGGACTACAGGCATGCGCCACCATGCCCAGCTAATTTTTGTATTTTTAGTAGAGACGGGGTTTCACCATATTGGCCAGGCTGGTCTCGAACTCCTGACCTCGTGATCCACCCGCCTTGGCCTCCCAAAGTGCTGGGATTACAGGTGTGAGTCACAGTGCCCGGCCCAAATTTATTTATTTTTAAAACTTTATTCCAAATCACAGATAAAGAAAACCATATTATATGCATGTCTGTTTGCATATACATAATACATACATATATACACACACATACATACAGTTCCGTTATAATGTTTGTTTTGAAAATGTGAATTTGTTCCAACATGATTGATATATTAGGTAACGATTAATGTAAATTATGTAAATTAAGTATTTGCTTATGTGCAATTTAGTCTATGTGAAATAGTAAGTGAATGCAAAAAGCAGCATCTGGCTGAACCAAGCTGTATAGGAATATGAATAACACACACATGTGCACAACTCAAACTTCTATCCACTACCTCAGTTCACTGAATGTGTTATGGGCCACACTCATCACATCTGTTGCTATAACCTTCCATCAGATTTCAGACAACCGCCTCCCACCACTTCACAGTATCTCACAAGCTGCAGTCCTTCTGATATTCACTTCCATAAGCAAATGCCAGGTCTTTTTTAAGGTAAAAAGCCATATTTATTGTAGTATTCATGTATTTTAGTAATTTAACATATATAAAGCCATGCTGTCATTTTATTAGGTTCTTATGTTTTTTTAATATGTCACAGACCAAATTTTTTTAGTGTTATACCCCACCCCATTTTTTCCCATAAGCCCTGTGGTCTTTGTTACACAATTTTGGACACTGTAATAATTTTTAGGCACGCATATGCCATGTAACAGCAAAACTGACTAAACATGTAAAGTATTTTCATCATTGCTAACCCATAACCACATGAAAAAAGTTACCAACTAGAATGCGGTATTCTGCATAGTTCTTTTTGTCTTTAGCCTTGCATCTAATCAAAACAGAGTTTTTCAAAGTTACTTAAATCAGCTTCTTTCTTCCTCACCCCCTTCCATGTGGCTATGTAATTCATTCGTAATACAGTCAGATTCATTTGTCACAGTCTGAATTCCATCTGGGATTCCCTCCACATCCTGATTGATTTATTTTAAAATTGTATCCGGTAAAATCTACTCTTTGTGGCATATAGTTCTATTGGTTGTGAAAAATGCATAGAATTGTGTGTCCACTATCACTGCTCCTTATAGAACAGTTCATTACCCTAAAGGTTCTCTCATGTAACACCTTTATAGGGAACTCCTACTCCTATGTCCAACCTCTCACAACCACTGATGTGTTTTCTGTTCCTATGGTTTTACCTTTTCCAGGATATCATATAAATGGAATCATAGCCTTTCGGGTCTGTCTTTTTTCACTTGGCAAATGCATTAACATTCATTTACTTCTGAGTAGGATTCCATTATAGAGATGTACAGTTTGCTTATCTATTTCAGGTTACACTTGTTGGAATTATGTTGTCAGCTCCTGGAAATGGTAGATTGACTGGGTCTCTGCAGTGCTTTCAAAGTCATGGTTTAGAAATTGCTCCATTATTCTGAGTCCTTCAGATAGGCAAAATGCCCTTCTAATGCATACACAGGGCAGGGGTTATTAACCCCACTTTCCAGATGAGAAGATTATGGCTGAGAAACTAAATGCTGTTCCTACCCATAGAAACAGCAAATTAATGGAGAGCCAGGACTCTAATCCCACATGTTCTGATTCACAATCCACTACTGGAAAACATGTAGAGGAGAAGAATGGCTATGACTAGAAGGTTGGAAAAATAGAACCTATTTCTGAAATAGCTGGTCTGAAGAAGACAGAGCTTAACAAATGCTTTGGAAACTGTCTTAAAGCATATAAAGGGTTTACAACTGAAGTTAAAAAAGAACAGATCATCTTTAAGCAGCAGCATGGAGAGAGTGATCAATTAGACCTAAGATGTGAAATGGGTTACTAGGAGGCCTGGAATTATTCCAGTATAATGTTGAATGGAAGTGGTGATAGTGTATATCCATGTTTCATTCCTTGACATCAGTGAGAAGGTGTTCATATTTTACCATTAAATACAAAATAAGGAGTAGTTTGTTTTCAAGTAACGTTTATCAGATTGAGGAAGTTACTTTCTATTCCTAGTTTGTTGAGTGTTCTCATCATGAATGGGTGTGGAATTTTTTTCAGATGCTTTTTCTGCATCTATTGAGATTATTATATTTTCCTCTTTTATTTTGTTAATGTGCACTCATTTTTGAATGTTGAATTCCTGGGATAAGCAATATTGGTCATGATGCAGTATCCTTTTTATATATTGCTGGATTCAATTTTCTAAAATGTGTTTAGGATCTTTGCATCTATCGTTTAAGATACTGGCCTGAGGCTGGGTGTGGTGGCTCACACCTGTAATCCCAGCACTTTGGGAGGTCGAGGCGAGTGGATCACCTGAGGTCAGGAGTTCAAGACCAGCCTTGCCAACATGGTGAAACCCCATCTTTACTAAAAATACAAAAATTAGCCGGGCGTGGTGGTGCACACCTGTAGTCCCAGCTACTCGAGAGGCTGAGGCTGGAGAATCACTGGAAACAGGGAGGCAAATGTTGCAGTGAGCTGAGATCGTGCCACTGTGCTCCAGTCTAGGCGACAGAGTGAGACTTCGTCTCAAAAAAAAAAAAAAAAAAAACAAACAAAACCAAACAAACAAAAAAGACACTGACACTGACTTGTATTTTTCTTTTTAGTTTTTGGAATCAGAGTCATGCTGGCCTCATAAAATCAATGTATTACTTTTTCTCTATTTTCCATAAGAGATATTTGTATAATATTGCTATTATTTCTTTCTTATATATTTGGAATAATGTACTGGTAAAGTCATTTCCTTGTGAGAAGGTATTTAAGATTTCATTTCTTTAGTAGGTTTATGACTATTTAAAAGAGTGTAAATAGGACTACTCAGATTATTTTTGGGGGGACAATTTTGTACTTGATCTTAGCGAAAAGGCTGAGAAGTAATGGGGGGCAGGAAAGTAATTTTGGTAGCTGTACTTTTCAAAGAATTTGTCCATTTTGTCTAAACTGTCAAATTTATTGGCATAAAGTTGTTCACAATATCCTTTTTATTGTGATTTTAATGTCTGAAGGATTTGTAGTGATGCCCACTTTTGAATTACTGATATTGGTAATTTGTGTTCTTTCTTGATCCATCTTGCTAGACTTTTAGCAGTTGTATTAAATCTTTCCAAAGAAGCAACCTATGGCTTTGTTGATTTTCTGTGTTGTTGCTGTTGTTGTTGTTGTTGTTTTGAGACAGAGTCTTGCTCTGTCGCCCAGGCTGGAGTGTAGTGGCATGATCTTGGCTCACTGCAACCTCCACCTCTCAAGCTCAAGTGATTCTCGTGCCTCAGCCTCTTCAGTGGCTGTGATTACAGGCATGTGCCACCATGCCTGGCTAATTTTTGTATTTTCAGTAGAGACACGGCTTCACCATGTTGGCTAGCCTGGTCTCAAACTCTTGACCTCAGGTGATCTGCCCGCCTTGGCCTCCCAAAGTGCTGGGATTACAGGCATGAGCCACTGTGCCCAGCCTGATTTTCTGTGTTGCATGTTGTTTTTCATTTCTTTGTTTTCTGCTCTTATCTTTGTTACATTCTTCCTTCTACTATCTTTAATTTGCTGTTCTTTCCCTAGACTCAAGTTGGAAGCTTAGATCATCAATTTTCAACCCTTAATCTTTTCTAATAATATGCATTTAAAGTTATGTCTTTTCCTTTATTTTAGTTGTATCTAACAAGTTTTGATGTCACATTTCATTTTTGTTAAGTTCAATCTATTCCATCATTTTCATTTTGATTTTTTCTTTGACCGATGGGTTATTTAGAAGTGTTTCTTTTAGATTTCCAACAGTGGGGGTTTCCTAATCATCCTTCTGTTGTTGCTTTCTCATTTGATTATACTTTGGATAACATACCTTGTATGATTTCAGTCCTTTGAAACTTGTTGAGACTTGCTTTTTGGCCCAGCATATGCTCTATTTTGGTATGTGTTACAAGTGCACTTGAAAAGAATGTGTATTGTGCTATATATATATATATATATATAATCAGTTAGGGGTGGACTGAAGTTTAAAGCTTGGGAAATCTTGTGAAAATAAGTAATGAATGTGTAGGTGAGGTATAGTACATAACTTATTCTGATCAGGAGACATTGTGCTAAGATAACTGTACAAGAAAATTTCCAGATTCACATTTGTCCTTTGTAAAAGCAAACCATAATAAGATATATGTTGGGAACGGGGAGATTGGACTGACATTCCTAATTAGATCAGGCACTTGGGAGAAGGAATAGTATATATCACCGTAAGTATCTGGGAACCATAACAAACCTGTCTCCTCAACCTGGAACCCCTACTATATTTCTTCAGTGACTCTATAGCCCTGTATCAAAGTCTCTACTCACTGCCATTAAGGCTTTGGATTGCAACATTAGGGTAAGCTTATGCTGACTATGAGGCACAATTTAAATGGAATGCTGCCAAAAGTGAAGACTTTTAGGATCAATTTTTATCAGAGATGCTTGGGTATCTCCAGCTAATTGTTTAATTTCCTTCCAGGAAATAATCCTAAACTCAGGTTCTCCTATTTCTGTGGCCTAAGTTCTGGCTCAAAATGTACACTAGAAAATCTACTCAAGTTTTGCCATTCTGTTTAATGTGTCTGAGGATCAGCTCCAATTGCCTTTTCTCTTGGCTGATCTCAAAACTTTCATCTCTGAAAATTTCTTATCCACGAGAACTAATCTCTGAAACAAAAGTAATGCATGACTGATGGCTGTATTAAGCCAATGAAGGAACCAAGCAAAGACTGCCTGCAAAGGAATAAGCATTCAATCCTAGTTTTGGTGTGTACAATGGAAAAGACGAAAAATATTTCTATTTCTAGCATGTGCCATGTTAACTGGCAACTTTTATCAACTGTATTTGGATAAATTAGAATGAACTTTCCAGTTATGGGTTGAGGAGACCCTAATATACAAATATGTAATACGTAATATATAAAAATGTAGATAATCCTCTGCCCTGCCAGCTGAACTGCATTTCTGCTGGCAGAGCATCCATGCTTGGCTTTGTTCTAAAGCTCTCAGGAGGTTTGCCTTGTTTGTCATAACCACTAATAATTTCGATGATGACACTTGATGAATACTTCATACCAAAGTAAAAATTATAGTACTGGAGATAAGTGAAATTCTGCCTTGCAATGACCTACAAAAACTAAAGCCTTTTCTCTATCTTCCTGTTTTTGTGATAAATGTTTAACTCATGTTATAAAATAAATAGTTTTAAGAAACCAAATCACCAAGATTACTTCTAGCCCTAACATTTGATGATTCACTATATATAGAGACTCTGACTCCAAGGATGCTCTTAGCAACATCCAAAATGATAATCTTCAATGGAGACCCAAAAGAGGAAATCTCTTTTCACAGCCAGAAAGAGAGATTCAGAAGCTGTGAGCTTCTTCAAGTTAGAAAGGTTTGAGTTTCTTCTCACTATAAGCGAAGTCATCTTTGGTACAAACTCAACTTCCCCTTAAATTTCCTTTTTCCCCCTGCAAACCTGCCCTTCTCTGCTCTAAATCCCAAGTTCAGTCTCCATTAGGTATTTTTTCTAAATGTTCCTCTCCCAGAGTATACGCTGATAGTGACTAAATTGTGACCTCTCCCAAGGATCTTTGCATAGAGGGTTTTCTTTTCTTTTTTTTTTGAGACGGAGTCTCGCGCCCAGGCTGGAGTGCAGTGGCCGGATCTCAGCTCACTGCAAGCTCCGCCTCCTGGTTTAAGCCATTCTCCTGCCTCAGCCTCCCGAGTAGCTGGGACTACAGGCGCCCACCAAATCGCCCGGCTAGTTTTTTGTATTTTTTAGTAGAGACGGGGTTTCACCGTGTTAGCCAGGATGGTCTCGATCTCCTGACCTCGTGATCCGCCCGTCTCGGCCTCCCAAAGTGCTCGGATTACAGGCTTGAGCCACTGCACCCGGCCGCATAGAGGGTTTTCTAAGATCAAAATGCTCTAAACTAAAATAAATGACTCTCTAATGATAGAATTTCTGGTGTTATAGCAGGATTTCATTTAATAAATATTTATTGAGTCCTATTATATGCCAGGTAAAATTTAGGAGGTATGGATAAAGAATGAACAAGACAGACAACTTTTCTGCCTGCATGGAACTTAGATTCTATTTAGGGATACAAACAATAAACAACATAGAATATGTCAAGTAGTCAACACACAGGTTAAGGGGGCAAATAGTATTGAAAGTTGCTATTTTTGAAAGGGTGTGGTCTCTGAGGGGGTAAAACTTGAGCAAGTTGGGGAGCAAGGCATATGAATATCTAGGACAAGAGTGTTTGATGCAAAGGAAAGGGCAAATACAAAGGCCCAGAAGCAGGGAAGTACAAGGTGTTATCGGGACATAGTAGGGCTAGAGTACATTGAGCTATGAGGCAGAGTGGCAGGAGAGGTAGCAAGGGCCGGATTATCTATGGCCTTGTAGATTATGGTAAGGACTTGGGATTTTATTTTAAACCCATTTAAATGGGAAGTGCAAGGACACTGACATGAACTGACTTATGTTATAATACTCTGGCTGCTGTGTGGCTATTGAATGTATTAGGAGGGCAAGAGTTGCAGCAGAGAGGACGCTTGGGAAGCTATTGCAGTGTTCCAAGTGAGACATGAGATAGCTTGAAACTAGGTGATACTAGTGGCCTAATTTGTTATTGAGAATGGGCACATCACAAATCACACTACTTTCAGCCTACTGTGGTTTGAATGTGTCCCCTCCAAAATTCAGGTGTTGAAACTTAATGGCCAATGTGATAGGATAAAAGGTGGAACCTTTAATAGCTTATTAGGCCCACAGGGCTCCTCCCTCATGAACGGGGTTACAGATAGCCCTTATGGCCCTTAAAAAAGAGGCTTCCACACAGCACTAGCTTTTCTTGCCCTTCCACTTTCCTCCCTGTGAAGACACAGTGCTTCTTCCCCCTGGAGGATACAGCAACAAGGTATCATCTTGCAATCAGAGAGCAGCCCTCACCAGAAAACTGAACCTGTTGGAGCCTTGACCATAGACTTCCCAGCCTCCAGAAATGTGAGAAAATAAATTTTTCTCTTCTGTAAGTTACCCAGTCTGCATGAGGTATTTTGTTACAGCAGCAGAAACAGACTAAGATACAGACTCATCTCCCACTATATAACCCCTGAATAAGAGATAATCCCCAAACTAACAATGTTCTCCTGTACTACTCCTGACTTCTGTTCACTTGGTTCCTACCATTAAAATTCTATTTACTCTTGAAGAGTAAGTTCAAATATCACCTTTCGGAATAGATCATTTCTTCCTCTGTGGTCCCATATATTCTGTATCCCTATTAGTATAGTTATTTCATTTTGCCTTATATATGTGTAATTGACTACGTTTCTGACCTACTTTCTTTACTGTAAATTTCTTAGGGACAGAGACAGTAACACATTTCCTTATTTCTGCAATACATAGTAGCCCTTAGGAATTTAATAAATACTTTGCAGAATAAATGTGGTGAGCTGCTTTCCTTAGGTCACTAATATAGTGGCATGTCAGGGTTAATCCTTTTGTAAAAGCCAATTCGCATAGCACTAAAATTTTAATCACTGTTTATACAGCTCTTAATTAACTCTGATTTGGAGTAGATTTTTAAAAGGATGGCATTTTCCAATTTTCCCTCAAGAGTTTATGATTCACTGGCTTTGTAGTTTCCCTCAATGTATCTATTTGCAGTTGGTAGCTTAATCATTTATTTACATTGCTGACATACTGGGCTCATTATTTTAGGCAATAGTTCATTGGAAATACATAATCTCAAGAAACATAAACCTTTAACAAGTCAGAATAATTTTTCTAAATGTATCTTTCATTTTAATTATTAAAGTACTATATATTCATTGAAAAATTCAAATGCAGAACAAAATAAAAAGTGAAAGTCCCTTAAACACACTAATACTTGTTCCAAGAGCTATCAAGTGTTAAGTTTGGTGTGCATCCTTTCAAGGCTTTATAGGTGATATATACATTCATAAATATATATACATAGACATATATTTTATAAGAATATATATGTATGTTATTCTAAAGACCTATTATGTGCTAGGTGCACAATACAAAGGTAAGCAAAATCAGACACAGTATCTGTCCTTGTGGAGCTTACAGTCTAGGGTATTTGTGTATACATACACACATATGTTTTAAAAATAAAAATAGAATCAGAAAAAGTCAGCAAAAGTACATCACTCCAAGGGGAGGAGCACACCCTGAAGTGCAAATCCTTTATCTACAATAACAAGAAAAGAGTTTAGAGGCTGGTAAAGGGAACTTGTCTGGACTTGGTTTGGTTTTGACAAGCAGAGAAGAAAGAGTGAGCTACAGGTCAGTGAAGCAGTGGGGAGGAAAGAGTCTTTGTTATGAGAAGCCCATAGCTGACTATATCTACTACCTGAGAAGATGTGGAGCCTATCAGAACTCACATACACAACAACCTTTGATCTTAAGTAAAAATTTCTATTATCCTTGATCGGGTCCTGATCTCCTCTCCACATGTATCATCTCCAAGTAGAAGGTCTAAAGAGACCTCATTGCAATTAAAGATATTATCAAGCAAAGCAAAGCAAAGCAAAACAAAACAAACAACTCCAGCACAGTTTATACACAAACATACTACATGAAAATGGGATGGAAGAAACAGGAAAAAAAAATGGCAGATGGAGAATTCTCACCAGAGAAATGTTGCCACACGCAGATTAAAATTGTGACTAAACATATCAGCATAAATTCAGTAATATTAATTAAGTAATCATCCCTATAAAACAAAATATAAAGCAGAAATGCTAGAATTCAGGGAAGAGTTGGTAGACGCAAAAGCAAATGGAATATGAGCTATTTCAGAGACAAAGAAGGAAATGGAAAGAAAAAAATAAGCCATCACAGGAATAAAGGTAAAACTGGAAGCAGCAAAAGGAAGTGGAAGCAGCAAAAAGAAAACAGACACCACTGAATAAACAGTAAGAGACAGAAAATAGGAAAATGAAATGCCAATTGAAATTGGTTGTAACGTCTTCCTGGTTTCCTCATCAGTTAATGAATTAAATAAAATCCTTGATGTGTTCATTTAATATTCCTAAGAGAGTCCTGATTATATCTTTTTTTTTTTTTGAGACAGAGTCTCACTCTGTCACCAGGTTGGAGTGCACTGTCAGGATCTCTGCTCACTGCAACCTCTGTCTCCTGGGTTCAAGCGATTCTCCTGCCTCAGCCTCCCAAGTAGCTAGGATTACAGGTGCCCACCACAATGCCCAGCTAATTTTTGTATTTTTAGTAGAGATGAGGTTTTACCAAGTTGGCCAAGCTGGTCTCGAACTCCTGACCTCAAGTAATCTGCCTGCCTTGGCCTCCCAAAGGGCTGGGATTACAGGCATGAGCCACCACGCCCAGCCAAGGTTATATCTTAAAAGTACTGACTGAGATGCCCAACGGATACACCTGACAGGGCCAAGTGTATTGTAAATTGTAACACAAGTAAATTGTGTTACTGGAGAAATGTAAGTCATAGACTGTTTACATTATCTTTTCTTGACTTCCAGACTGAATCCAAAGTGGCAGCAGAACTTTGTTGAATCTCTGCTTCTTTCTTTTTTCTTTTCTATTGAGTTTATGTTTTGTTTTAGTTTCTGGTTTGTGTATAGTCAGTAAGTTATATTCTTCCTTGGTAGCAGCAATGACTGGGAATGTGATTATATGGTCTGACCATTTGGTGGTCTTTGCAGTTGGACTATTGGATCATCTAGTCACTTATCTAGTCACTGATGGGTGGTAAATAACAGAGAATTTGTCTTTTTTATTGTTCTATTTGTTCATTTTGGACTCAAATTAAACAGTAATTTCATGTCCACAGGGAAGGTGAACACTTTAATATCTGCACTGACTTATTTCTGTGTTTACTCTCAACTTGTAGCTGAAATTGTAGATCTGCATTCATAAGATCACTTTATCTATGTTTATGTGTCTACAACTGAAAAAGGCTTTGACCTCACATTGTGTAAGTATAAAATATTTTCCTATCTCTGGGGAGTATTAATAAGTTATATTATAAAGTTTCCTAAATTAAAGGAGCTCCGTTCTAATTTATAGACATAAATAAGAACTTACATACATATATATTTTTTTAATTCCAAGAAAAAAGAAGTTGAACTTCTTTTTTTTTTTTTTTTTTTGAGACAGAGTTTCGCTCCTGTTGCCCAGATTGGAGTGCAATTGCACGATTTTGGCTCACTGCAACCTCCGCCTCCCGGGTTCAAGCAATTCTCCTGCCTCAGCCTTCCAAGTAACTGGGATTACAGGCGCCCACCACCACACTCAGCTAATTTTTTGTATTTTTAGTAGAGACACGGTTTTGCCATGTTGGCCAGACTGGTCTCAAACTCCTGACCTCAGGTGATCCACCCACCTTGGCCTCCCAAAGCGCTGGGATTACAGGCTTGAGCTACTGTGCCTGGCCAGAAGTTGAACTTTTAACACTAAAATGTACTAAACTAAAAATATTTTTACAAAAATTCTGCTACCTCAAACATTTTAAGAATCCAAAATTAAGGTAAACCTTTGGCAAATGAGATTCGTTTAATAATTCTTGTTTAATCAAGAAACTGAAGAGACAACCCACAGAATGGGAAAGAGTATTTGCAAACTACCCCTCTGAGAAGGGATTAATAAGCAGATATATATACAGAGCTCAAACAACTCTATAGGAAAAAAATCTAGTAATCTAATTTTTAAAATGAGCAAAGGATCTGAATAGACATTTCTCAAAGAAGACATACGATCGCAAACAGGCAACTGAAAAGGTGCTCCGCATCACTGATCATCAGAGAAATGCAAACCAAAACTACAATGAGATATCATCTCATCCCAGTTAAAATGGCTTATATCCAAAACACAGGCAAAAACAAATGCTGGCGATGATGTGGAAAAAAGGGAACCCTTGTACACTGCTGGTGGGAACATAAATTAGTACAACCACTATGGAGAAGAGTCAGCAATCCCATGCTTAGGTGTACACTCAAAAGAAAGGAAATCAGTATATTGAAGAGATATCTGCACTCCCCTATGTATTGCAGCACTATTCACAAAAGCAAAGATTTGGAAGCAACCTAACTGTCCATCAACAGATGACTGGATAGAGAAAATGTGGTATATATGTACAATGGAGCACTATTTAGCCATTAAAAAGAATGAGATCTAGTCATTTGCAACAATATGAATGGGATTGGAGGTCATTATGCTAAGTTAAATAAGCCAGGCACAGAAAGACAAACCTTGCATGTTCTCACTTATTTGTGGAAGCTAAAAATTAAGCCAACTGAACTCACGGAAATAGAGAGTAGAATGATGGTTACCAGAAGCTGGGAAAGGTAGTAGGGGAGAATGTGGGGATGGGTAATGGATAAAAAAATATAGAAAGTGTGAATAGACCTAGTGTTTGCTAGCCCAACAGGGTGACCACAGTCAGTATTAACTTAATTGTACATTTTAAAATAAGTAAAAGAGTATAATTGGATTGTTTGTAACACAAAGGATAAATGTTTGATGTGATGGCTACCTAATGTACCCTAATGTGATTATCATGCATGGCATGCCTGTATCAAAATATCTCATGTAACCAATAAACAGATACACTTATAATATACCTACAAAAATTAAAAACAAAACATTAAAAAATAATTTTTATTTAAAAGAGCTATGTTGTTTTTGGTGATTTATTTATGTAATGTATAAAACAAGCAAACATTTTATTTTACTTGGGTCTGTTTTTCCTAAATGCATAGATTTACTAATCAAATAAGATAATGTTACTTATATGTAATATTTAAGATTATGAAAGATGTAAATTTGTGTTCAACTGAAATTGAATCCCTGTTCTGACAAATTTTCATTTCACCAGTAATTACATTCTGTGGTATGTTAGATTTAAGACAATCTAATTAACTTAAAGCACTGGTTTGATATTAAATTGAGCTCATTAATGAATAATCATTGGATACTTACATAAATTTTAATTAATAGACTGCTTAAATATTGATTACTAAGCATAGTTTTTTGTTTTTTTTTTTTTTTGAGACAGGGTCTCACTCTGTCACCCAGGCTGGAGTACAGTGGCACATTCATGGCTCACTGAAGCTACAGCCTTCCAGGCTCAGGCAATCCTCCTGCCACAGCCTCCCAAGTAGCTGGGAGTATAAGCATGTGCCACTATTCCTGGTTAATTCTTTAAAAAATTATTTATAGAGACGGGGTCTTCCTATGTTGCCCAGGCTGGTCTTGAACTCCTGGGCTCAAGCAATCCTCCTACCTTGGCCTCACTAAGCATAGTTTTAAGTTTATATACTGTTGCTTCTTCTTCTTCTTTTTTTTTTTTTTTGAGATGGAGTCTTGCTCTGTCACCCAGGCTGGAGTGCAGTGGTGTGATCTTGGCTCACTGCAACCTCCGCCTGCCGGGTTCAAGTAATTATCCTAGCTCAGCCTCCCGAGTAGCTGGGACTACAGGCATGTGCCACCACGCCCAGCTAATTTTTTGTAGTTTTAGTAGAGATGGGGTTTCACCATGTTGGTCAGGCTGGTCTTGATCTCCTGACCTCGTGATTCAAGTACCTCGGCCTCCCAAAGTGCTGGGATTACAGGCATGAGCCACCACACCTGGTCCTATATACTGTTGCTTCTTATTTTTATATGCTATAAAGCGGCAATATCTTTGGGTCATGTTAATGGTTGTGTTCATTTTCCTCTTTAAAAGGGATGGGTGTGTACATTGAAAGTGCTACATGTGTTCATGAGCTCTGTTAATCTGCTATAATGTTTGTGAGAGATAGTTCTCAATTGCACCCCTCAAATTTTCTCTTTGAAATAGATATTATTTTGGTTAAAAGTTAAAATTAAAACAAGTGTTGAGATTATATTATGAGCAAGAGTGACAAATGGGTATATGCTTCTGTTTTTAAAGGGATAGGTAGTTTGTTTCTAAGACAGTGGTTCTCAAACTTTCTGTTCTCAGGACCCCTTTGTACTCTGAAATATTACTAAGGACTTCCAAAGAGGTTTTCCGCATGTATGTTGTAACTATCAATACTTACCATATTATAAATTAAAACAGAAAAATTAAATATATTTATTGACTGAATTGATTTGAGATGAATCTGTTGCATGTTGATGTCAATTTTAATAAAAATAATTTTATTTTAAAAATAAGAAGATTGCTTCACATTTTTGCAAAGTTCCTTAATGCCCAATTTAATAGAAATAATTAGTCTCTACTATTTGCTTCTGCATTCAATCTATTACAGTATCACACATCATATTGCCTCTGGAAAACTACACATCTTAGTATTATTATGAAAACAGTTTTGACCTAGCGGATGCTCTGAAAGATGGTCAGTTTGTTCCAGAACATCAAAGAACATAATGAAGGACAAACTGGGAAAGTGAAATTTTTTTGCCCTGGTTTAAACCTAAGTCTGAAATAAAGCTATGCAATGTGTTAAAATCATAGCAACGTTATCTAAATTTTGATGGGCTTGCTTCCTTAGTTTACTGATTAATGCCTTCACCACAATGCAAAAGTTATTCTTTATCTTCTGTGTAATCTGCCTAGATAGCAGATTCTGTGTTTTACAAGCATAATAATTCTCTGAGCTTTATGTTGTCTTTTTCTTTATTTTTGATTATTTAGTGGCAAACTAACAAAGAACAAAGGTTTCTCACTTGTCAAAGAGCTAAAGTTCTTTAGAATTGTGTTACCTCCTATGTTAGAATGGTGTCCTCCTATGTACGTTTATTTATTTATTTATTTATTTATTTTTTGTGATGGAATCTCACTCTGTCTCCCAGGCTGGAGCGCAGTGGCACAATCTCAGCTCACTGCAACCTCCACCCCCCAGGTTCAAGCAATTCTCCTACCTCAGCCTCCCAAGTAGCTGGGATTACAGGCACATGCCACCACACCCAGCTAATTTTTGTATTTTTAGTAGAGATGGGGTTTCACCATGTTGGCCAGGCTGGTCTCAAACTCCTGACTTCAGGTGATCTGCCCACCTTGGCCTTCCAAAGCACCTGGCCCTATGTTTATTTTTAAATGTTTGATTGTTACTTTGTTTAGATAGATAACCAAGTATCATTTATTGGGCACTCATGATCCTATTTATTTATTTTATTTTTAATTTGTATAAATTTAAAGAACACAAGTTCAATTTTGTTACATGGATATATTAAGCAGTAGTGAAGTCTGGGTATTTACTGTAACCATTACCCAAATAATGTACATTGTACCCATTAAGAAATTTCTCATCCTTTAACCCCCTCCCACCATCTCACCCTTCCTAGTCTCCAGTGTCCTTTATTCCACCCTCTGTGTCCATGTGCGTACTTTATTTAGCTCCCACTTATAAGTGAGAACATGCAGTATTTGACGTTCTCGTTCTGAGTTGTTCCACTTAAGATAATGGCCTCCAGTTTCATCCACGTTACTGCAAATGACCTGATTTCATTCTATTTTTATGGCTGAGTACTACTTAATTGTGTATATCTTCATTCCACATTTTCTTTGTCCAATCATCCATTGACGGATACATAGGTTGACTCCATATCATTGCAACTGTGAATAGTGCTGCAATAAACATATGAGTGCTGGTATCTTTTCAATATATAATTTCTTTACCTTTGGGTAGATTACCCAGTAGTGGGATTGCTGGATTGAAAAGTCATCAGAGAAATGCAAATTAAAACCACAATGACATATCATCTTACACCAGTCAGGATGTCCATTATTAAAATGTCAAAAAATAACGAAGTTGGCAAGGATGCAGAGAAAAGGGAATGCTTTACACTGCTGGTGGGAATGTAAATCAGTAGAGCTTCCATGGACAACAGTGTGAAGATTTCTCAAAAAACTAAAAACAGAACTATCAGATCCTATTTTAATCAAGTGCCCAATTTGCCTCTAACAACTCTTGATTTTACCTTCCAAAAATTGAATCACAAATAGAGATTACTATGAACTATTGTACATCAAAAAGTTAGATAACTTAGACAAAATGACAAATTCCTAAAAGCACACAAATTACTAAATTGACTTTAGAAGAAATAGAAAATCTCAACAGACCTATAACAAGTAGAGATTAAATAAGTAATTTAAAACCTCCCAATAAACAAAAGTCCAGGACCAGATGGCTTCACTGGTGAATTCTTCCAAACATTTAAAGAAGAATAAACAGCAGTTCTTCTCAAACTCTTCCAAATAATGGAAGAGGAGGGAATATTTCCTAACTTCTTCTATGAAGCCAGCATCACCCTGATACTAAAGTCAAATGTAGACATTAAAGAAAAGAAAATTACAAACCAATATTCTTCATGGATATCAATAAAAAATGCCAACAAAATACTAGCAAACCAAATCTTACAGCATATTAAAGGATTATACAATCTGATTAGTGTGATTTATCCCAAGAATGCAAGGGTGGTTCAACATAAGCAAATCAATTATGTAATATACCACATCAATGAAAAAAAGGAAAAAAGATCATATTCATTGATGCAGAAAAATCATGTGATAAAATCCAAAATATTTTCAGATAAACTAGGAATGGAAGGGAATAGCCTCAACCTGATAAAGGGCATTAAAAAACTCCACAGTTAACATTATACTCAATGGTGGAAGCTTACCCCTAAGATCAGGAACAAGACAAGGATGCCCTCTCTCACTACCGCTATTCAACATTGTACAGGAAGTTTTAGCCAGATAAATTAGGCAACAAAAAGAAACAAAAGGCATCCAAAGTAAAAAGAAAGAAGTGTAACTCTCACTGTTCACAGATGACATGACCCTATGTATAGAAAATCCCAAAGAAACCACAAGAAAGCTACAAATTCGGCAAAGTTGCAGGTAAAAGATCAACATGCAAAAATCAATTGTGTTTCTATACATCAGCAATGAACAATCCAAAAAGGAAATTAAGAAAACAATTCATTTACGATAGTATTCAAAAGAATAAATTTAGCCAAGAAGGTGGAAGATCTGTACAATGATTACTATAAAACACTGATGAAAGACATTAAAGAAAACCTAAATAAATGAAAAGACAGCCTACATTCATGGATTGGAAGACTTAATATTGTTAAGATGTCAACACTTCAAAATTTATATTATGCCAAGCAATCCCTATAAAAATTCCATCAGCCTCTTTTTACAGAAATGAAAAAGTCAATTCTCAAATTTATATGGAATTGTAAGGTGCCCCAATAGTTCAAAACGAATCTTGAAAAGGAACAAAGCTGGAGGGCCAACACTTTTCTGTTTCAAAGCTTATTACAAAGCTACAGTAATAAAACAGTGTGGTACTACCATAAGGATAGACATATAGACCAACAGAATAGAACTGAGAGTTAAGAAATAAACCCATACATCTATGGCAGACTGATTTTCAACAAGGGTGTCAAGACCATTACATGGGACAAAGCATAGTCTCTTCAGGCTGGGCATGGTGGCTCACACCTGTATTCCCAGCACTTTGGGAGGTCGAGGTGGGTGACCTCAAAAACCTGAGGTCAGGAGTTTGAGACCAGCCTGACCAACATGGAGAAACCCTGCCTCTACTAAAAATACAAAATTAGCTGGGCATGGTGGTGCATGCCTGTAATCCCAGTTACTTGGGAGGCTGAGGCAGAAGAATCACTTGAACCAGGGAGGAGGAGGTTGTAGTGAGCCAAGGTTGTGCCATTGCACTCCAGCCTGGGCAAGAAGCAAAACTCTGTCTCAAAACAAACAAACAAACAAACAAACAAACAAGCAAACAAAAAAGAATAGTCTCTTCAACAAATGGTGTGGTGGCAACTGGATTTCCACAGGCAGAAGAATGAAGTTGGATGCCTACTACACCATTGAATACAAAAATGAACTCAAAATGGATCAATTACCCAAACATATGAGCTAAAACCATAAAACTCTTAGAAGAATATATAGGAATAAATCTTCATGACTTTGGATTTGGCAATGGATTCTTTGACATGACACTGAAAGCACAAGCAACAAAAGAAAAGGTAGATAAATTGGACTTCATCAAAGTTAAAAACTTTTTTATATCAAAGGACATTATCAAGAAAGTGAAAAGAAAACATACGGGAGAAAATATTTGCAAATCATATACCTGATAAAGGTTTAATATACAAAATATATAAAGAAATCCTAAAACTCAACACCAAAAAGCAACCCAATTTTAAATATGGGCAAATAACTTGAATAGACAAGTCCTTTCCCTCCCTCAAAGGTGAAATACAAATAACCAATAAGCACATGAAAAGATGCTCAACACTTTAGTCATCAGAGAAATACTAATCAAAACTATGAGATACTATTTCACCTACTAGAATAGCTATAATAATAAAAAATGGAAAACAACAAGTGTTGGCGAGGAGGTGGAGAAATTAAGATGCATTTGCTGGTGGGAATGTAAAATGGCGAGAATGGACTAATACAGTAAATTGGTACCAGTAGAGTGAGGTACTGCTATCAAGATACCCAAAAATGTGGAAGTGACTTTGGAACTGGATAACAGGTAAGAGGTTGGAACACTTTGGAAGGTTTAGAAGACAGGAAGATCTGGGAAAGTTTGGAACTTCCTAGAGACTTGTTGAATGGTTTTGGCCAAAATGCTTACAGTGATATGAACAGTGAAGCCCAGGCTGACATAGTCTCACATGGAGATGAGGAACTTCTTGGGAACTGCAGCAAAGGTCACTCCTGCTATGCTTTAGCAAAGAGACTGGTGGCATTTTGCCTCTGTCCTAGAGATCTGTGGAACTATGAACTTGAGAGAGATGATCTGAAATTGGAACTTATGTTTAAAAGGGAAGCAGAACATAAAAGTTTGGAAAATTTTCAGCCTGATAATGCAACTGAAAAGAGAAACCCATTTTCTGGGGAGAAATTCAAGCTGGCTGCAGAAATTTGCATAAGTAGCGAGGAGCCCAATGTTAATCACAAAGACAATAGGGAAAATGTCTCCAGGGCACGTCAGAGACCTTCAAGGCAGCTCCTCCCATCACAGGTCTGGAGGCCTAGGAAGGAAAAATGGTTTCCTGGGCCAGGCCCAGGGCTTCTCTGCTTTGTGTAATCTTGGAACTGTGACTTTTAGCCACATCCTAGCCATGGCTAAAAGGGGCCAACACACAGCTCAGGCCATTGCTTCAGAGGGTGCAAGCCCCAAGCCTTGGTGGCTTTCATGTGGTGTTGTGCCTGCAGGTGCACAGAAGTCAAGAATTGAGGTTTGGGAACTTCTACCTAGATTTCAGAGGATGTATGGAAACAAATGGGTGTCCATGGAGAAGTTTGCTGCAGGGGTGGCGTCCTCATGGAGGACCTCTGCTAGGGTAGTGAGGAAGGGAAATGTGGGGTTGGAGCCCCGACACAGAGTTCCCACTGGGGCACTGCCTAGTGGAGCTTTGAGAAGAGGGCCACCGTCCTCCAGATGCCAGAATGGTAGATCCACTGACAGCTTGCACTGTGCACCCAGAAAAGTCAAAGACACTCAATACCAGCCCTTGAAAGCAACCAAGAGGGAGGCTGTACCCTGCAAAGCCACAGGGGCGAAGCTGCCCAAGACCATGGGAACTCACCTCTTGCATCAGCATGACCTGGATGTGAGACATGGAGTCAAAGGAGATCATTTTGGAGCTTTAAGATTTGATGCCCTGCTGGATTTCAGATTTGCATGGGGCCTGTAGCCCCTCTGTTTTGGCCAATTTCTCCCATTTGGAATGGGTGTATTTACCCAATATCTGTACCCCCATTTTATCTAGGAAGTAACTAACTTGGTTTTGCTGTTACAGGCTCACAGGTGGAAGGGACTTGCCTTGTCTCAGATGAGACTTTGAACATGGACTTACGGGTTAACGCTGGAATGAATTAAGACTTTGGGGGACTGCTGGGAAGGCATGATTGTTTTGAAATGTGAAAGGCACATGAAATTTGGGAGGGTCCAGGGTGGAATGATATGGTCAGGCTTGTGTCTCCACCCAAATCTCATTTTGAATTGTAATTCCCATAATTCCCATGTGTTAAGGAGAGACTGGGTGAAGGTGACGGAATCACCAGGGCAGTTTCCCTCTTGCCCTTCTTGTGATAGTGAGTTCTCATGAGATCTGATGGTTTTATAAGGGGCTCTTCCCCTTCACTCGGCACTTCTCCTTCCCGTCACCTTGTAAAAAAGGTGCCTTGCTTCCCCTTTGCCTTCTGCCATGATTGTAAGTTTACTGAGGCCTCCCCAGCCATACTGAACTGTGAGTCAATTAAATCTATTTCCTTTATAAGTTACCTAGTCTCAGGTAGTTCTTTATAGCAGTATGAAAACGGACTAATACACCATATGATGGAATATAATTCAGCCTTAAAATGGGAGGGAATTTTGACACATGCTGTGACATGGACGAATCTTGAATACATTACACTAAGTGAAATAAGCCAGTTACAAAAGGAAATATTGTATGATTCACTTAAAGGAAATATCTAGGGCTGGGCATGGTGGTTCACTCCTGTAATCCCAGCACTTAAGGAGGTCGAGGTGGGAGGATAGCTTGAGCCCAGGGCTCAAGGCTGCGGGGAGCTACACTCCACCCTAGGCAACAGACCAAAACTCCTACTCAAAAAAAAAAAAAAAAAAAAAGAAATATCTAGAATAGGTAAATTCATAGAGGCAGTAAGCATATGAGAGGTTACCAGGGGCTGGAGAAAGGGGGAATGGGGAAATTATTCTTTAATGGGTACAGAGTTTCTGTTCGGGATGATGAAAAAATTTGAAAATAGTGGTAACGGTTGTAAAACTGTACACTTAAAAATACTTAAAATAGCATATTTTATGTTATATATATTTTACCACAAAACTTTCATGAAATAATGTACTGTTTTCCAATAGGGAATTTTACTTTCCTTCATTCTGATATTAGTCACCTTAATTAACTACAGTCATTAAATCTCTGTAATGTATAGACAGTAAAAAAAAAAAAAAAAAAAAAAAAACTCTGAAGATTACCTGAAGTCTATATATAGAATATATATATACACACATATATCTGTGTATAGTCTAGCTGTGTGTATATATAAAAATATGCTTAGACTATATATAATATGTATATATAGAGAGACCTTTATCTCTATCTCACTATATCTCTCTATCTACTCTATCTATAGTCTAGTTGTATTCCTAAAAAAGAAGAAATTCAGTTTTTTCGGTGGACAGTTGGCATTCTGATGTACTTTTTTATTTTTTATTTTTTTGGAAACAGTGTCTTGCTGTGTTGCCCAGGCTGGAGTGCAGTGGACAATCTAGGCTCACTGCAAACTCCACCTGCGGGGTTCAAGCGATTCTCGTGTCTCAGGCTCCCAAGTAGCTGGGATTACGGGCACACGCCACCATATTTGGTTCGTTTTTGTATTTTTAGTAGAGACAGGGTTTTGTCATGTTGGCAGGGTGGTCTTGAATTCCTGGCCTTATGTGATCCACCCACCTCGGCCTCCCAAAGTACTGGGATTACAGGCATAAGCCACTGCACCCAGCCCTGATATACTTGCTTAAAGAAAAATCACGGAGGCAATGAATTTCGCTCTGAGCACTGCTTTAGAGTTATTTTCATTACCATTAGATCCTAGGTATAGTGTAGTTTGGGTTTTAAAAAAATGTACAGGTGGTAGGGTTTTTCAAAAAAATGATTCCGTTATTAATTTCTAGTTTTTGCATTGTGGTCAGACGATGTTGTTTGTTTTATTTACATGTCTTAGAATTTATTCAGGCCCTCCTTGACACCAATTTTGTAAAACTTCAAAAGGCACATGAAAAGATGATATGTTTTCTGTTCTCAGGATACACAGTATATTTTCAGGCTACCTACAGAGTTTACTTCCATTAAATCTTCTATAATAAGTATTTTATTTGGATTTTCTCTATCCTTACTTTTTGTTGTTTTTATTCATTTAAATGACTGTCACAGACTAAGAGAAGTAAATTACATTTTATGTGTTTATGTTCTTCCTTATAATTCCTATAATTTGATACTCAAACTGTCAAAGACATAACACATAAGCAAAAACAAAGTGACAGACCAATAATTTCTAAATGTTGGAAAACAGAATTCATCAACATATTAAAATGATAACACACCATGACCAAATAGGGTTTATTCCAGGAATGAAATGATGACTTAATTTTATAAAATCTATTATTGTAACTCAGTATATTAATAGTTCAAAAGAGAAAAATATGATTATCTCCATAAAGTCTGAAAAAGCATGTAATTCAATGGAATATTCACTGATTTTAACAAATTCTGAAACAGGGACAGAAAAACACATTGTAAAAACTTCAGGTCTAAACCTAAAAGCCAATACCACATTTAATGAGGAAATAGTATCAAGATATTATATAACTTCCAACGGTTTACTACTGTTTAGATTATTTTATTTATCTATCTATTTATTTATTCATTTATTTATTTATTTTGAGACAGAGTTTCGCTCTTGTTGCCCAGGCCGGAATGCAATGGCGCAATCTCGGCTCACTGCAACCCCCGCCTCCTGAGTTCAAGTGATTCAAGGATGCCTCAGCCTCCTGAGCAGCTGGGATTACAGGCATGCGCCACCATGCCCGGCTAACTTTGTATTTTTGGTAGAGACGGGGTTTCTCCATGTTGGTCAGGCTGGCCTCGAACTCCTAACCTCAGGTGATCTGCCCACCTCGGCCTCCCAAAGTGCTGGGATTACAGACGTGAGCCACCATGCCCAGCCTATTTAGATAATTTTATAACAAAATATTAGCAGTATCTGATATCTTGATTGTGAAGACTAGCCTACATTTAGTCAAAGTTAAAGCTTGATTAAATTAGACATTAAATCTAGTGATCTAAGATTAATAATATGTTGAACAATAATAAAATATTTAATGCTATACTTTCATATAAAGCAAAGTAAAAAATATTCTTATTCTAAGTAGTGTGTTACGGAGTCAATACTGATATAGAGTGGGGAAAAAATCAGCTCTTAAGGAATCATTGGGGCTGGGAGTGGTGGCTCACACCTGTAATCCCAGTACTTTAGGAGGTCGAGGTGGGCAGATCACTTGAGGTCAGGAGTTCGAGACCAGCCTCGCCAACACGGTGAAACCCTATCTCTACCAAAAAATACAAAAGTTTAGCCAGGCGTTGTGGTGCATGCTTGTATTCCCAGCTACTCAGGAGGCTGAGGTGGGAGAATTGCTTGAACCCAGAAGGCAGAGGTTGCAGTGAGCCAAGATCACATCACTGCACTCCAGCCTGGTTGACACAGTAAGACCCTGTCTCAAAAAAAACAAAACAAAACAACAGAAAAAAAAAAACCATTTGACTGGTTATCAAGTACTGCAGTGGCACAAATTTCTGGTGACAAAAGACTTGTTTATTTAGATTCTAAGCTCCTTTCAAACTGTGTTACCAAACTTCCAGTTCCTACTGTACCTGTTTGTTTCAGGAAATTCTGGATGTCATTGCATATCTGGATCTCCTCAAGTGCACGACTCAGGAACATGGTCTGTTTGGCAACAATGCAACAAGATAATTAGTCCCAACAAAAAAGAACTTTAAGCAAATTAATATAATCTCATATAATTTTCATCAAAAACAGGTAAAAATAAATTAATAGAAAAATGATAGTTTAAACTGAACATTTTGGAGTTTATATAGAAATATTAGCCTCTATTTGCACATTTCCTTATCGTTTCAGAAAAATGAGGATTAAATAAAAAATCTTGAGCATTATCAATTTCTTTAACAATCTAGAACAGAAGAGAAACACTTCTAGAATAGTCCTGTGAGGAGCTCCACGGATCCTCTCCTCAGCAAAGCAATCATCATAACTAGTGAAAATTAGAAAACATAATCATGTAAAGGCTCAGGAAATTGCCCTGAGGGTGTAGAGAAAATGAAGAAACATTTATTCCAGGAAATCTACTAAGTCTTAGTAAGAACAGTAAGAGCCTGTGACATTTAAGCCATGATTCACTCACCATCCGCCAGCTCAGTGTGATGTAAGCACTACTTTAGGTGGGTGTGGCCAAGAAGATAGGACTCTCTCTACCTCCAGTTTCTGGGCTAGGGATTCTCTGAAGGGCCAGACTGCTGGCACTTCTCATCCCCCCAGATATCTATTGTAGAAGCTCTATTATAAACAAGCACAGCTCAGAAGCCTAGAACTCTCTTTCTCTACCCAGCCTCTACTTGTAAGGCAAAAGCTCTATCCCAGGCATTGCAAATTCAGGATCCTGGGTCTCAATCTCATCTCATCTCAGCTCTCATCTCAGCTGCTTATAGGATAGAGTGTCCACGCTGGGAGCAGCAAGTCAAGAATATCAGGGACTACAACTCTTGCCTACTCTTCCACTCATACAGTTGGACTGTCACTCTGACAGAAGTGGGCCACTGTCCCTGCCCCTAGCTCCAAAACAGTGGTTCAGTTTCTGCCCAGTAGGAGAGGCAGATCTATAGCACTCCCTATAGATCTATAGCACTCCCTAAAGGAAATGACTTTAGTTGGAACAGAGCATGGGGAAGTTCAAGTCTAAGGACACTGTAAAAAATCATGGAGATTTTGGTAGTGAGCAATTAAGAGGATATTGGTAGCTCAATGATATTAAGAAGAAAATAACAGACCAACTAGAAGTTTATAGAGAGAAGTATGTGAAGAGACAGTTAAGAAGATTTCTATTCCTTCAAAGGGGTCTTATTTTAATTGGAACAGGCTGTGGGGCAATTTATGCACAAGAGCACTTTAACACACACACACACACACAAACACACACACACACACACACACACATGCACACACAGTAATCACCTAGCAATTAGTCAAGACTAACAGCTGCATGTGCTACCAATAGAAGAAGGTCATCTAGAAGCTTAAGAGGTCAGATCAGGAAAAGAGTAATAAAGAACCCTCCTAAAATCACTGTCATCCTTTACCAGAGGGAGGTGTAAGCAGTCTTTGCACAGGAAAAGACTGTGCCTTCCAAGGAGTGACATCAGTTATGGGGAAAATAGACTTTGCTATTTCCCTATAGCTAATTCACTAAACAAATAAAGAAGTAAACATTGACATCCACAAACCCCATGGGGAGATCAGTACCCAAAGATACTACAAAATATTATCTAAAACGTCCAGTTTTCAACAGAAAATTACAAGATATGCAAAGAGACAGGAAAGTGTGACCTCTACATAGGAAAAAACAGGTAACAGGAACTGATTTTGAAAAGGCCCAGATGTTAAACTTAATAGACACAGAATTCAAAGCAGCTATTTTAAATATGTTCAAATAACTAAATGAAACCACACTTAAAGAAGGAAGGTATGATAAAAAAAATGTTCATCAAAAATGAATCTCAATAAAAGGATAAAAATTGTAAAAATCAGACAGAAATGCTGGAGTTGAAAACTACAATAAATGAAATTTTAAAACTCACTAGAGGGTATCAACATTAGGTTTGACTTAGCAGAGGAAGCAATCAGCAAACATGAAGATAGATTAGTAGAGATTATGAAATATGAGAGCAGAATGAAAAAGAAAAAAATAAACCAAGCGTCAGCAAAACATGAGACACCATTAGGCACACCAACATACCCATAATGGGATTACCAAAAGGAGAGAAAAAGAGAAAAAATATTTCAAACAAATGGCTGAAAATTCCCCAATTTTGATGAAAAACAATAATCTACACACTCAAGAAGCCCAAAAAACTCTAGGTGGGATCAAGAAACACAAAGATATCCAACCCAGATACATTATAAAATGGTAAAAGACAAAGAAAAATTTGAAAGTAGCAAGAGAAACATGACTTGCCACATATAAGGGTGATTAAGATTAATAGCTGATTTCTCATTAAAAACAATAAAGGCCAGAAGGCAGTGGGACAACATATCCAAAGTGATCAAACAAAAATAAAAATCTACTAATAATCTAATACCTAGCAAAACTATTATTCAGAGAAGGTGAAATAAAGATGTCCCTGGATAAACAAGAGCTTAGAGAATTCATTGCTAAGAGACAATCTTTCAGGTTGAAAAGCAAGTAATGCCAGACAGTAATTTGAATCCAGATGAAAAAACAAAGAGCACTGGTAACATTAATATATAATTATAAAAGATAGTATTAATATAAATGTATATTTCTTCTCTTGTTTTTTTTAAAAAATATATATAGACATATATGTGAATATGTATTTGTATTGTTGGGCCTCTGACATATAGAAATGAATATGTATTTGACAATAAAAAAGCTGTTTTGGAGTAAGAAAATGAGACTGATATGGTTTGGCTGTGTCCCCACACAAACCTCATCTTGAATTGTAGTTCCCATAATCCTCATGTGTGGTGGGAGGGACTAGGAGGGAGATAATTGAATCATGGGGGCAGTTTTCCCCATGCTATTCTCGTGATAGTAAATTCTCACAAGATCTGATGGTTCTGCAAGGGGCTTCCCACTTCACTCGGCTTTCATTCTCTTTCCTGCTACCCTGTGAAGAGGTGTCTTCCACCATGATTCTAAGTTTCCTGGGGCCTCCCCAGCCATGTGGAATTATGAGTCAATTAAACCTCTTTCCTTTATAAATTACCCAGTCTCAGGTATTTCTTCATAGTGTGTGAGAGAACAGACTAATCCAGAGACCATACAGTAACTCTAATCTACAGGAAAAAATGAGGAAAAGCATAAAAGGTAAGTAACATGTTTAATATAAGAAACCATAATATATACTTTCTTCTCTAAGTTTCTATTTTCTTTTGAGACGGAGTTTCGCTCTTGTTGCCCGGGCTGGAGTGCAATGGCACAATCTCGGCTCACTGCAACCTCCGCCTGCCGGATTCAAGTGATTCTCCTGCCTTAGCCTCCTGAGTAACTGGGATTATAGGCACCTGCCACCATGCCCAGCTATTTTTTTTGTGTATATTTAGTAGAGACGGGGTTTCACCATGTTGGCCAGGCTGATTTTGAACTCCTGACCTCAAGTGATCTGCCCACCTCGGCCTCCCAAAGTGCTAGGATTACAGGTGTGAGCTACCACGCCCAGCCTCTTCTCTGAGTTTCTTTAAAATACTTAAAATTCTATAAAGTGATACTATAAGATGTATTGTTGTGTTTGGAGCATATATAGATGTAATATGTATAACAACATAGCATTAAAAAAGAGGAGAGAACACAGCTAATAGGAATAGCATTGCTATATCTCACTGAAATTGGGTTTATAATCTGATGTAGATTCTGATAAATTAAGATCTATATTGTAAGCCCCAGAGTGACCACTAAGAAAATAACTCAAATATTGTGTAAAACTCATTAAAAGAACAAAAATGTTACATTAGAAAACATTCACTTAATGCAAAAGAAAAGAGTAAAGGTTCAGAAAATCAGGAATAAGAAATACATGAGATATATAGAAATGGAAAGGTAAAGTGGCAGAAGTAAATTCAACTAAGGGAAGAGACCGCCCCTCATATTGTCTGATGCCCAATTTCTGCCTCCAAAGAAAGAAGAAGTAAAAACTAAAAGGCAGAAATGAAATCCACAGGCAGACAGCCCAGCACCGCACCCTGGGCCTGGTAGTTAAAGATTGACTCCTGACCTAATCTGTTATGTTATTTATAGATTACAGACATTGTATAGAAATGCACGGTGAAAATCCCTATCTTGTTTTGTTCCAATCTAATTACCGGTGCATGCAGCCCCCAGTCATGTACTCCCTGCTTGCTCAATCAATCACAACCCTCTCACACGCACCCCCTTAGAGTTGTGAGCCCTTAAAAGGGACAGGAATTGCTCACTTGGGGGGCTCAGCTCTTGAGACAGAAGTCTTGCTGATGCCTCTGGCCGAATAAACCCCTTCCTTCTTTAACTCAGTGTCTGAGGAGTTTTGTCTGCGGTTCGTCCTGCTACACAACCATAAAAACACTAACATTAAATGTGACTGCATTAAACAACCCAATAAAAGGCAAAGATTATCATATTGAAACAAAGATGATCCAACTATATTCTGTCTACAAGAAACACATATTAGGTTCAAAGACAAATAAATAGGTTGATCATGAAAGGATAAAAAAAGTTATGTTATGGAAACATTGACCATAAGAATGTTAGGGTAACACTACTAATATCAGACAAAAATAGACTCTAAAACAAACAAACAAAAATTACTAGGGACAAAGAAGAAAATTTTATAATGTTAAAAGGGCCAATCCATTGGAAATATATAGCAATTATAAATATATATAACCTAACAACAGAGCCCCACAAATATAAAGCAAAACTGGGTAGAATTGAAGAAAGAAATAGACAATTCAACTTTTATTAGTTGGAGACTTCAATATCCCACTTCAAGTAATGAATAGAATAAGTAGGCAGAAAACCATCAAGGATATAGAACACTTGAACAACACCATTAACCTACGAGACCTACTAGCCATAAAACATTTCACTAACCCAAGTATAACGTACATTCTTCTCAAGCACGCATGCATGGCACTTTCTCTAGTATAGCTCACATGCGAGGCCATAATACAAACTTCAAATAAATTTAAAATAATCGGAGTCACAAAGTATGTACTCTGACCACAGTGGAATAAAATTAAAAACCAGCAAGAGAAGACAATTTGGGAAATTCACAAATATGTGAAAATTAAACAACAGATTCCTAAATAATAAATGGGTTAAATAAGAAAACACAATGAAAATTAGAAAATATTTTGAGATGAATGAAAAAATACAACATACCAAAATTTATGGGATGCAGTTAATGCAGTCCCTAAAGGGAAATTTATAGCTGCAAAAGTTGATATTAAAATAAAAATATCTCAAATCAGTAACTCCAAGTTTTACCTTAAGAAGCTGTAAAAACAAAAGCAAATTGAACTGGAAGTAAGCAGAAGGAAGATTTCAGTGGGAATTAATAAAATAGAGACTAGAAATGCAATAGAAAAAATGAAACCAAAAGTTGGTTCTCAAAAAGAGCAAAATTGATACACTTTTGTCTATACTGACCAAGAACAAAAAGAGAGAAGACACAAATAACTAAAATTAGGAATAAAAGAGGAGGTATCACTACTGACCTTACAAAAATAAAGAGGACTATAAGGGAATACTATGAACAACTGTAAACCAACAAATTCAATAACTTAGATGTAATGGATAAATTTCTAGAAAGATAAACTACTAAAACTGACTCAAGAGGAAACACAAAATCTGAATAGACTACAAAAAGTAGTGAAAAATTTGTAATCTGAAAACCACAAAACATTGTTGAAAGAAGTGAAAAACCTAAATAAATGGAAAGATATTCCATGTTCATGAATCAGAGGCTTTAATATTCTCCCTAAACTGATCTACAGTTTCAATGCAACCCCTATCAAAATCACAGCTGACTTTTTTGCAGAAATCAACAAGTTGGTCCTAATGGACATTCCAGGGACCTAGAATAGCCAGAACAATCTTTAAAAAGAAGAACAAAGAGGGAGGACTAACACCTTCCTATTTCAAAACTGACTACATAAAGCTATAATTATCAAGGCAATGTGGTATTGCCCCAAGGATAGACATAGATGTCAATGGAATAGAATTGAGAATAAACCTTCTCATTTATGGTCAAGTGATTTTCAACAATGGTACGAAGATAATTCAATGGGGAAAAAAATTGTCCTCAACAAATAGTACTAGGACAAACGGATATTCACATGCAAAACAATAAAGTTGGACCCCTATCTCATACCACACACAAAAATTAACTCAAAATGGATCATAGACCTACATGTAAGAGCCGAAAATATAAAAAATCTTAGAAGAAAACATCGAGGTAAACCTTCATGACTTTGGATTACAAAATGGTCTCAGATATTATAACAAAATAAATAAAATGGATATCATAAAAATAAAAAATGTATTTCAAAGGGCACTAGCAAGAAATGGAAAAGACAAACCACAGAACAGGAGAAAATAATTGCAAATCATGTATTTGATAAGAGTATAGTATAAAGAATATATAAAGAATTATTACAACTCAGTGGTAAAAAGACAAATAGGCTAATTTAAAATGAGCATGAAGCACTTTGGGAGGCCGAGGTGGGTGGATCACTTGAGGTAAGGAGTTTGAGACCAACCTGGCCAACATGGCAAAACCCTGTCTCTACAAAAATACAAAAATTAGCTGGGCACAGTGGCATGTGGCTGTAGTCCCAGCTACTCGAGAGGCTGAGGCAGGACAATCACTTGAACCTGGGAGGCAGAGGTTGCAGTGAGCTGAGATTGTGCCACTGCACTCCAGCCTGGGTGACAGAACAAGACTCCATCTCTAAATAAATAAATAAATGCAAAGAGATTTCAATAGATATTTTCCAAACAAGATATACAAATGGCCAATAAGCACATGAAATGATTCTCAACATCATTAGTCACCACAGAAATGCACATCAAAACCACAATGAGGTATCAATTTATACTCACTAGGATGGCTATAATTAAAAAGATATAATAACAAGTGGTGGCAAGGAGGTGGAGAAATTGGAATCCTCATTCAGTCCTGGTGGGAATGTAAAATGGTGCAGATGCTTTGAAAAACTCCAGCATTCCTCAAATGATGAAACAGAGTTACTGTATGACCCAGTAATACCACTCCTAGTATATTTCATATTGAAAGAAATGAAAACATATTTCCAGGCAAAAATTTGTACATAAATGTTCATCATGGCATTATTCACAAGAGCTGAAAATTAGAAACAACCCAAAAGTCCATCAATGGATGAATGGATTTTCAAAATGTGATATATTTGGCTGGGCGCGGTGGCTCACGCCTGTAATCCCAGCACTTTGGGAGGCCGAGGCAGGCGGATCACAAGGTCAGGAGATCGAGACCATCCTGGCTAACACAGTGAAACCCCGTCTCTACTGAAAATACAAAAAATTAGCCGGGCGCGGTGGTGGGCGCCTGTAGTCCCAGCTACTCAGGAGGCTGAGGCAGGAGAATGGCGTGAACCCGGGGGGTGGAGCTTGCAGTGAGCCGAGATCGCGTCACTGCACCCCAGCCTGGGTGACAGAGCGAGACACCGTCTCAAAAAAAAAAAAAAAAAAAAAATGATATATTTATACAACAGAATATAATTCAGCCATAAAAGGAAATGAAACACTGATATATGCTACAACACGAAGAACCTTGAAAATGTTATTTAGGCATTTATAAAAGGAGCCAATCAGAAAAAAGTACAGAACAAAAAACATTTGACATTTGTATAAAATATGATGATGATGACATTTATATGAAATATCTGTAACAGGCAAGTCTATACAGACAGAAAGTAGATAGTTGCTTAGTACTGGTGGCAGGCAATGAGAAGTGACTGCTAAATGGATAAGGGGTTCCTTTTTGGGGTGATAAAATGTTCTAAAATTAGATTGCATCAATAGTCGCACAATTCTGAGAATATTCTAAAAACCAATAGATTGTGCCGGGCGCGGTGGCTCAAGCCTGTAATCCCAGCACTTTGGGAGGCCGAGACGGGCGGATCACGAGGTCAGGAGATCGAGACCATCCTGGCGAACACTGTGAAACCCCGTCTCTACTAAAAAAATACAAAAAACTAGCCGGGCGAGGTGGCGGGCGTCTGTAGTCCCAGCTACTTGGGAGGCTGAGGCAGGAGAATGGCGTGAACCCGGGAGGCGGAGCTTGCAGTGAGCTGAGATCCGGCCACTGCACTCCAGCCTGGGCAACAGAGCAAGACTCCGTCTCAAAAAAAAAAAAAAAAAAAAAAAAAAAAAAAAAAAAAAAAAACCAATAGATTGTATACCTAAGTGGGTGAACTGTAAGGTATGTGAATTATGCCTCAATAAGTCTGTTAAAATACAATCAAGGACAGGGATCAGGACACTTTTTGTATAAAAGGCCAGACTGTAAATATTTTAGGCTTTCCTAGCCATATACACTCTCTTTTACATATTTTTCTTTATTTTCAACTACATCCCCCAGGGGCCTGATTTGGCCAGTTAGCAGTAGTTTACCCACTCCTGCTCTAGGAAAAGATGTGGTTTCTTGACAAATTACAATTACTATATGTTTTTACCTATCCCTCACTTTCCCCTAACTCATACTCAGAAGGGTAGAGGCAATGTTGATAAAACTATGCAGTCCATCTATATTCCTTCATCAGTTACTTATTTGGAAATATTCCCATTTATGAGGGTTTAGAGAACAGGGAGCAGATGTATACAACAGAAATCAACAAGTATTCTTTAGAGAGACAGAGTACCACGGTCTGATTCATAGGGACCACACTTAGATGATAAAAGGCAGAAGTGCATCTTCAATTATCTAAATAGACATCCTTTCAAAAGGAAAAAAGATTATAGAAAGGTTACTAGATTAGAAAGTTCTGAGGAAACACAGAGGTGTACATGAGAAAGAACACAGAATAAAAAAGAATGGTAGTTAGAAACAAACAAAATGATTGTACTTAAGAGTTTGTGAAATTTCCCTCACATCAATTTGATCTCTTTTCACTAAGATAAAAAATTAAACTCAGGATTACCAACCAAAAAGGAAAAACTTTTAGAAATTGAAAAGCACTATATAAAAATAAGATGTTATTACTATTTTTTAGTAAAGCAAAAGTCCCTATTGAGAATTAAATTACATTTACCTTTGTCTGTTAAGTAGAATTTTTGTTTGTTTATTTTGCTTTGGGGCGGGTAGAGTCTTTTCCCACCTTCTTTTAAAATAAAAACACTTCTCAAAAGAGGGCCTCCTCTACTCCTCAGAGGCAAGGACTTTGGCTTCTTTATCTCTGTATCCCCAGTACCTAGAAAAGTATCTGGTGTGCCAATGTTTTTTGATCTGCGCTCAACAATGGAAGGGAAAAGAAGCAAAATAGTTGGCATAGATCTGGTGAGAGTTTGTTCCAGATCCAAAGAACAATATGAAATAAGAGATTAGCAGGAGGAAGAGAATAAACAGCAAGGGGTTTATATCTCTTGGAGAGGAGAGAAGGTGACAAGTATGGGAAATTAGGAAGTTTTCTTTGTCCAGGTAAGAGAAACCAAGCAGAGCGATCTAGATCTTAAAAATCATACAAAAATGCTATTGATCTGATTTAGAGACAATTTTCTTAGATTGAAAGAAGAAAGGTAAACAGCTAAAAGCAAACCAATAATCTGGTGTGTGGGAGATGGTGATATTGATAGCTCCTAAAAGGGGTAACATTTAAGAATCTGATAGGGGAATTCAGGCAAAGGTAAGGAATTCTGTCTTGTAGAAATTAAGGTAATGAGATATTTAAGAATGTGGGAAAAAGAAAGCAAATGCAATTGAGAGAAGAAAAACAAGATAAGTAATAATTTCAGATGGCTATTAAAGCTATGGAAATAGATGAGTTCTTCCTTAGAATATGTGATAAGAAACAAAAGTGGAGTCCAAACCCGTATATAATCACAGGCAGACAATAAAGATAAAAGATATTTAAAAACATTTTTGGAAAGAGTGGTCCATAGGAAGGGGAATTTTAAAAGAAGAGATATCTAATCTTCTTAAAAGAAGAGGCTATGCCAAAAGTAACTTTGCTTAGGAAGGAATTAGCCATTACAAACTTTTGAAATCAAGATGATGCTGGAGTGGAGAAAAGGATTCTCTAAAGAGAATCAAAAAGAACTGCATCGGGGAAGGCAAACATACCAAATAGCACACTGAACTCTTGTCTTTTCTTTGAAGGTTGCACATTACCTGTTCAAAAGCTGTTGAAGCTTGTCTGCCTTGCTCTATATCAACTGCAGCTGCCATCAATAAACATGTTTTCCGTGCAATCAGAATTACTTGATCAGAAGGACAAAACTGGGACATCTGATAAGAAGTAACCAGAACATCAATGAATAGTGAGAATTCTGCCAGGTGAACACAAACAATCGGAATGAAAATCAGCAACTTCCTGTTTGAATGAGAAAATTCAGCTGGAAAAGCACATGTCACCATAGAAATGATATGAATTATAATACTGATTTATGCTTTCAATTTTATATTATTTTCCATTGTTTTTAGTACCTTCCTAGAGATAAAAAGCTTCATTTCTTCATAGTATTCCTATCTTTTCCAGTGACAAGTAGTATCATTTGCCCTTGTATTTCTATCTAGTGATTTACTTCTTGGTTTATGTTGTAATTTCTAAGTGATTTTTCCCCTGGCAAATAGATTTCCCCCTTTGTATTGAATAGAGCCAAAATTAGTATGTATATTGTCATGGTTGAAAGAGGCATTGGCAAATCTTGACAGGCATTAGGCATGACCTCACCACTAACATTATCTAGTTTTAGGAAAAACTCCCAGCTACTACAATAAAACTCTAGGCCATTTGGATTCTTACACGCCAATCCTACAAGTCCCATCACAAATGCCAAAACTAAAACCATTTATTTCACTTAATTAAAATGGCAGTTACGCCTAAACTTGCAAAGACTATTTCTTAATCTCCCCAAATATTCAGTGATCATAATTATCATTGTTATTAAATTAATAGCATTTTAAGACACCCAATCTCTTTAGGTCTTTGATTACTCTTATGTGAGATGAAGGAGTTGTGCTAGATTGTCTTTATAGTTCTTTCTAGCTCTAAAATTCTTAACATTTAATTGATCTCAACATATCATACCGTGTATTCCTGAATGTGTATGAAGGATATTCTTTAGCCCTTCTCCTTTTATCCTCCTGTCAATACTTGGTCCTCTTTCTGGCATTTAACCTCTACCTTGGAGGCCAACGACTATTTAAAATGCTTATAATTAAATAACAACTCACAAATCACTACACTCAGACCTGCTATAGGAAAGTTATAAAGGAGGCCTAAGTTTCTTATCTCTTTCTTCAGCCCCTGCTGTCCCCAGATACTTATTCTATGTTCTTGTAGACTTATTTCCATAACTCTTCATAATGTGTTGGTAATTAACAACTACTTAGAGTATTCCCCTCCTAAAGATATTGACATTTTAATATAGGACTTTGGGAGGCTGAGATTCCTTCAAAGTCAAAGAAATAAGTCTTAAATGGTAGAACTTTAGCCTCCCTGATGAATGTTTCTGATATTTTGGTATAGAGAGATATGCCCCGCGTTCTTACGCTATACCCTACAAGGAACAAATTCTTCTTAGGTCATTCCCACTTACATATATATTAAAAGTTCCTAGATCAAGAGACAATCCTAGTCTATATTTAGCCCTTTACTATAGCCATAGTGGTTATAGCTTGTTGTGGTCCATACATGAGATACTTATTAAAAGAAACTTACCTTATAAGAAAGTAGGAAAAACTCTCTCATTGTCACTGGATCTTTGTCACATTGCACAGCCAAGTTCCAAGCTGGAAATTAACACGAAATAATATAATAATATGAAATTATGAAAATCTACCATTTAGTCTGTACCATTACAATTTCTGATACTTACGCCTTTGATATTAATATACCAGTAAGGGGGGGCGGAGCAAGATGGCCGAATAGGAACAGCTCCAGTCTCCAACTCCCAGCGCGAGCGACACAGAAGACCGGTGATTTCTACATTTTCTACTGAGGTACTGGGGTAATCTCACTGGGGAGTCGGACAATTGGTGCTGGTCAGCTGCTGCAGCCTGACCAGCGAGAGCTGAAGCAGGACGAGGCATCGCCTCACTGGGAAGCGCAAGGGGAAGGGAATCCCTTTTCCTAGCCAGGGGAACTGGACACACCAACACTGGAAAATCAGGTAATTCCCACCCCATACTGCGCTTTTAGCAAACGGCACACCAGGAGATTATACCCACACCTGGCGGGGAGGGTCCCATGGCCATGGAGCCTCCCTCATTGCTAGCACAGCAGTTTGCATCTAACCGAAACAGCAGCAGCGAGCTGGGGGAGGGGTGCACGCCATTGCTGTGCTTAAGTAGGTAAACAAAGCCGCTGGGAAGCTCAAACTGGGTGGAGCTCACAGCAGCTCAAGGAAACTGCCTGTCTCTGTAGACTCCACCTCTGGGGACAGGGCACAGCTAACCAACAAAGGGGAAGGAGCAGAGGCCTGTGCAGACGCAAACGACTCTGTCTGAGAGCTTTGAGAGAGCAGTGGATCTCCACAACGGAGGTTGAGATCTGAGAATGGACAGACTGCCTGCTCAAGTGGGTCCCTGACCTCTGAGTAGCATAGCTGGGAGACATCCCCCACTAGGGGCAGTCTGACACCCCACACCTCACAGGGTGGAGTACACCCCTGAGAGGAAGCTTCCAAAGTAAGAATCAGAAAGGTACACTTGCTGTTCAGCAATATTCTATCTTCTGCAGCCTCTGCTGCTGATACCCAGGCAAACAGGGTCTGGAGTGGACCTCAAGCAATCTCAACAGACCTACAGCTGAGGGTCCTGACTATTAGAAGGAAAACTATCAAAAGGAAGAAACACCTATACCAAAACCCCATCAGTACGCACCATCATCAAAGACCAGAGGCAGATAAAACCACGAAGATGGGGAAGAAGCAGGGCAGAAAAGCTGGAAATTCAAGAAATAAGAGCGCATCTCCCCCTGCAAAGGAGCGCAGCTCATCGCCAGCAACGGATCAAAGCTGGTCAGAGAATGACTTTGACGAAATGGAGAAGAAGGCTTCAGTCCATCAAATTCTCAGAGCTAAAGGAGGAATTACGTACCCAGCGCAAAGAAACTAAAATCTTGAAAAAAGAGTGGAAGAATTGATAGCTAGAATAATTAATGCAGAGAAGGTCATTAATGAAATGAGAGAGATGAAAACCATGACACGAGAAATACGTGACAAATCCACAAGCTTCAGTAACCGACTCGATCAACTGGAAGAAAGAGTATCAGCGATTGAGGATCTCAATGAATGAAATGAAGCGAGAAGAGAACCAAAAGAAAAAAAGAGAGAAAAAGAAATGAACAAAGCCTGCAAGAAGTATGGGATTATGTAAAAAGACAAATCTACATCTGATTGGGGTGCCTGAAAGTGAGTGGGAAAATGGAACCAGTTGGAAAACACTCTTCAGGATATCATCCAGGAGAACTTCCTCAACCTAGTAGGGCAGGCCAACATTCAAATTCAGGAAATACAGAGAACGCCACAAAGATACTCCTCCAGAAGAGCAACTCCAAGACACATAATTGCCAGATTCACCAAGTTGAAATGAAGGAAAAATCTTAAGGGCAGCCAGAGAGAAAGGTCGGGTTACCCACAAAGGGAAGCCCATCAGAATAACAGCAGACCTCTCGGCAGAAACTCTACAAGCCAGAAGAGAGTGGGGGCCAATATTCAACGTTCTTAAAGAAAAGAATTTTCAACCCAGAATTTCATATCCAGCCAAACTAAGTTTCATCAGTGAAGGAGAAATAAAATCCTTTACAGATAAGCAAAGCTTAGAGATTTTCTCACCACCAGGCCTGCCTTACAAGAGACCCTGAAGGAAGCCTTAAACATGGAAAGGAACAACCGGTACCAGCCCTTGCAAAAACATGCCAAAATGTAAAGACCATCGAGGCTAGGAAGAAACTGCATCAACTAACAAGCAAAATAACCCGTTAATATCATAATGACAGGATCAAGTTCACACATAACAATATTAACCTTAAATGTCAATGGACTAAATGCTCCAATTAAAAGACACAGACTGGCAAACTGGATAAAGATCAAGATCCATCAGTCTGCTGTATTCAGGAGACCCATCTCACATGCAGAGACATACATAGGCTCAAAATAAGGGATGGAGGAAGATCTACCAAGCAAATGGAGAACAAAAAAAAAGTAGGGGTTGCAATCCTAGTCTTTGATAAAATAGACTTTAAACCATCAAAGACAAAAGAGACAAAGAAGGCCATTACATAATGGTAAAGGGATCAATTCAACAGGAAGAGCTAACTATTCTAAATATATATGCACCCAATACAGGAGCACCCAGATTCATAAAGCAAGTCCTTAGAGACTTACAAAGAGACTTAGACTCATACAGTAATAAGGGGAGACTTCACACTCCACTATCAACATTAGACAGATCAACGAGACAGAAAGTTAACAAGAATATCCAGGAATTGAACTCATCTCTGCACCAAGTGGACCTAATAGATATCTATAGAACTTCCACCCCAAATCAACAGAATATATATTCTTCTCACACCACATGGCACTTATTCCAAAATTGACACATAATTGGAAGTAAAGCACTCCTTAGCAAATGGAAAAGGACTGAAATTATAACAAACTGTCTCTCAGACCACAGTGCAATCAAATAGAATCAGGACTAAGAAACTAATCAAAACCGCTCAACTACCTGGAACTGAAAAACCTGCTCCTGATGACTACTGGTACATAACGAAATGAAGGAGAAATAAAGATGTTCTTTGAAACCAATGAGAACAAAGATAAAACACACCAGAATCTCTGGGACACATTTAAAGCAGTGTGTAGAGGGAAATTTATAGCACTAAATGCCCACAAGAGAAAGCTGGAAAGATCTAAAATTGACACTCTAACATCACAATTAAAAGAACTGGAGAATGTTAGAGGAGGGCGGAGCAAGATGGCCGAATAGGAACAGCTCCAGTCTCCAACTCCCAGCGCGAGCGACACAGAAGACCCGTGATTTCTGCGTTTTCAACTGAGGTACTGGGGTCATCTCTCTAGGGAGTGCCGGACAATCGGTGCTGGTCAGCTGCTGCAGCCTGACCAGCGTGAGCTGAAGCAGGGCGAGGCATCGCCTCACCTGGAAGCGCAAGGGGAAGGGAATCCCTTTTCTAGCCAGGGGAACTGAGACACACAACACCTGGAAAATCGGGTAACTCCCACCCCAATACTGCGCTTTAAGGAAACAGGCACACCAGGAGAATATATCCCACACCTGGCGGGAGGGTCCCACGCCATGGAGCCTCCCTCACTGCTAACACAGCCGTCTGCGGCGATCTATCCGCAAGGCAGCAGCGAGGCTGGGGGAGGGGCGCCCGCCATTGCTGAGCTTAAGTAGGTAAACAAAGCCGCTGGGAAGCTCGAACTGGGTGGAGCTCACAGCAGCTCAAGGAGGAAGCCTGCCTGTCTGTGTAGACTCTACCTCTGCGGACAGGCACAGCTGCAGTCCCAGGGAAAGAGCGGGGCCGGTGCAGAGAGGAACGACTCTGTCTGACAGCTTTGGGGAGAGCCGTGGATCTCCTAAAGCGGAGGTTGAGATCTGAGAACGGACAGACTGCCTGCTCAGGTGGGTCCCTGACCCCTGAGTAGCCTAGATGGGAGACATCCCCCACTAGGGGCAGTCTGACACCCCACACCTCACAGGGTGGAGTCACCCCTGAGAGGAAACTTCCAAATAAAGAATCAGACAGGTACACTCACTGTTCAGCAATATTCTATCTTCGGCAACCTCTGCTGCTGATACCAGGCAAACAGGGTCTGGAGTGGACCTCAAGCAATCTCCAACAGACCAACAGACAGTCCTTCTGACTGTCAGAAGAAAACTATCAAACAGGAAGGACACCTATACAAAACCCCATCAGTACGTCACCATCATCAAAGACCAGAGACAGATAAAACCACAAAGATGGGGAAGAAGCAGGGCAGAAAAGCTGGAAATTCAAAAAATAAGAGCGCATCTCCCCCTGCAAAGGAGCGCAGCCCATCGCCAGCAACGGATCAAAGCTGGTCAGAGAATGACTTTGACGAGATGAGAGAAGAAGGCTTCAGTCCATCAAACCTCTCAGAGCTAAAGGAGGAATTACGTACCCAGGCAAAGAAACCAAAAATCTTGAAAAAAAAGTGGAAGAATTGACAGCTAGACTAATTAATGCAGAGAAGATCATAAACGAATGACAGAGATGAAAACCATGACACGAGAAATACGTGACAAATGCACAAGCTTCAGTAACCGACTCGATCAACTGGAAGAAAGAGTATCAGCGATTGACGATCAATGAATGAAATGCAGCGAGAAGCAAAACCAAAAGAAAAAAGAAGAAAAAGAAATGAACAAAGCCTGCAAGAAGTATGGATTATGTAAAAAGACCAATCTACGTCTGATGGGGTGCCTGAAAGTGAGGGGGAAAATGGAACCAATTGGAAAACACTCTTCAGGATATCATCCAGGAGAACTTCCCCAACCTAGTAGTAGGGCAGGCCAACATTCAAATTCAGGAAATACAGAGAACGCCACAAAGATACTCCTCCAGAAGAGCAACTCCAAGACACATAATTGCCAGATTCACCAAAGTTGAAATGAAGGAAAAATCTTAAGGGCAGCCAGAGAGAAAGGTCGGGTTACCCACAAAGGGAAGCCCATCAGAATAACAGCAGATCTCTCGGCAGAAACTCTACAAGCCAGAAGAGAGTGGGGGCCAATATTCAACGTTCTTAAAGAAAAGAATTTTCAACCCAGAATTTCATATCCAGCCAAACTAAGTTTCATCAGTGAAGGAGAAATAAAATCCTTTACAGATAAGCAAATGCTTAGAGATTTTGTCACCACCAGGCCTGCCTTACAAGAGACCCTGAAGGAAGCCCTAAACATGGAAAGGAACAACCGGTACCAGCCATTGAAAAACATGCCAAAATGTAAAGACCATCGAGGCTAGGAAGAAACTGCATCAACTGAGCAAATAACCAGTTATATCATAATGACAGGATCAAGTTCACACATAACAATATTAACCTTAAATGTCAATGGACTAAATGCTCCAATTAAAAGACACAGACTGGCAAACTGGATAAAGAGTCAAGACCCATCAGTCTGCTGTATTCAGGAGACCCATCTCACATGCAGAGACATACATAGGCTCAAAATAAAGGATGGAGGAAGATCTACCAAGCAAATGAGAACAAAAAAAAGCAGGGGTTGCAATCCTAGTCTCTGATAAAACAGACTTTAAACCATCAAAGATCAAAGGAGACAAAGAAGGCCATTACATAATGGTAAAGGGATCAATTCAACAGGAAGAGCTAACTCTCCTAAAATCTATGCACCCAATACAGGAGCACCCAGATTCATAAAGCAAGTCCTTAGAGACTACAAAGAGACTTAGACTCCCATACAATAATAATGGGAGACTTCAACACTCCACTGTCAACATTAGACAGATCAACGAGACAGAAAGTTAACAAGGATATCCAGGAATTGAACTCATCTCTGCACCAAGCGGACCTAATAGACATCTATAGAACTCTCCACCCCAAATCAACAGAATATACATTCTTCTCAGCACCACATCACACTTATTCCAAAATTGACCACATAATGGAAGTAAAGCACTCCTCAGCAAATGTACAAGAACAGAAATTATAACAAACTGTCTCTCAGACCACAGTGCAATCAAACTAGAACTCAGGACTAAGAAACTCAATCAAAACCGCTCAACTACATGGAAACTGAACAACCTGCTCCTGAATGACTACTGGTACATAACGAAATGAAAGCAGAAATAAAGATGTTCTTTGAAACCAATGAGAACAAAGATACAACATACCAGAATCTCTGGGACACATTTAAAGCAGTGTGTAGAGGGAAATTTATAGCACTAAATGCCCACAAGAGAAAGCAGGAGAGATCTAAAATTGACACTCTAACATCACAATTAAAGAACTAGAGAGGCAAGAGCAAACACATCCAAAGCTAGCAGAAGGCAAGAAATAACTAAGATCAGAGCAGAACTGAAGGAGATAGAGACACAAAAAACCCTCCAAAAAATCAATGAATCCAGGAGTTGGTTTTTTGAAAAGATCAACAAAATTGACAGACTGCTAGCTAGACTAATAAAGAAGAAAAGTGAGAGGAATCAAATAGAAGCAATAAAAAATGATAAAGGGGATATCACCACCGACCCCACAGAAATACAAACAACCATCAGAGAATACTATAAATGCCTCTACGCAAATCAACTAGAAAATCTAGAAGAAATGGATAATTTCCTGGACACTTACACTCTCCCAAGACTAAACAGGAAGAAGTTGAATCCCTGAATAGACCAATAGCAGGCTCTGAAATTGAGGCAACAATTAATAGCCTACCCACCAAAAAAGTCCAGGACCAGATGGATTCACAGCTGAATTCTACCAGAGGTACAAGGAGGAGCTGGTACCATTCCTTCTGAAACTATTTCAATCAATAGAAAAAGAGGGAATCCTCCCTAACTCTTTTATGAGGCCAACATCATCCTGATACCAAAGCCTGGCAGAGACACACAAAAAAGAGAATTTTAGACCAATATCCCTGATGAACATCGATGCAAAAATCCTCATAAAATACTGGCAAACCGGATTCAGCAGCACATCAAAAAGCTTATCCACCATGATCAAGTGGGCTTCATCCCTGGGATGCAAGGCTGGTTCAACATTCGCAAATCAATAAACGTAATGCAGCATATAAACAGAACCAAGGACAAGAACCACATGATTATCTCAATAGATGCAGAAAAGGCTTTTGACAAAATTCAACAGCCCTTCATGCTAAAAACGCTCAATAAATTCGGTATTGATGGAATTACCTCAAAATAATAAGAGCTATTTATGACAAACCACAGCTAATATCATACTGAATGGGCAAAAACTGGAAAAATTCCCTTTGAAAACTGGCACAAGACAGCGATGCCCTCTCTCACCACTCCTATTCAACATAGTGTTGGAAGTTCTGGCTAGGGCAATCAGGCAAGAGAAAGAAATCAAGGGTATCCAGTTAGGAAAAGAAGAAGTCAATTGTCCCTGTTTGCAGATGACATGATTGTATATTTAGAAAACCCCATTGTCTCAGCCCAAAATCTCCTTAAGCTGATAAGCAACTTCAGCAAAGTCTCAGGATACAAAATTAATGTGCAAAAATCACAAGCATTCTTATACACCAGTAACAGACAAGCAGAGAGCCAAATCAGGAATGAACTTCCATTCACAATTGCTTCAAGAGAATAAAATACCTAGGAATCCAGCTTACAAGGGATGTAAAGGACCTCTTCAAGGAGAACTAAACCACTGCTCAGTGAAATCAAAGAGGACACAAACAAATGGAAGAACATACCATGCTCATGGATAGGAAGAATCAATATCGTGAAAATGGCCATACTGCCCAGGGTTTTATAGATTCAATGCCATCCCCATCAAGCTACCAATGACTTTCTTCACAGAATTGGAAAAAACGGCTTTAAAGTTCATATGGAACCAAAAAAGAGCCCGCATTGCCAAGACAATCCTAAGTCAAAAGGACAAAGCTGGAGGTGTCACGCTACCTGACTTCAAACTATACTACAAGGCTACAGTAACAAAACAGCATGGTACTGGTACCACAACAGAGATATAGACCAATGGAACAGAACAGAGTCCTCAGAAATAACACACACATCTACAGCCATCTGATCTTTGACAAACCTGACAAAACAAGAAATGGGGAAAGGATTCCTATTTAAAAATGGTGCTGGGAAAATTGGCTAGCCATAAGTAGAAAGCTGAAACTGGATCCTTTCCTTACCCCTTATACGAAAATTAATTCAAGATGGATTAGAGACTTAAATGTTAGACCTAATACCATAAAAACCCTAGAAGAAAATCTAGGTAGTACCATTCAGGACATAGGCATGGGCAAGGACTTCATGTCTAAAACACCAAAAGCAACGGCAGCAAAAGCCAAATTGACACATGGGATCTAATTAAACTAAGAGCTTTTGCACAGCTAAAGAAACTACCATCAGAGAACAGGCAACCTACAGAATGGGAGAAAATTTTTGCAACCTACTCATCTGACAAAGGGCTAATATCCAGAATCTACAAAGAACTCAAACAAATATACAAGAAAAAAACAAACAACCCCATCAAAAAGTGGCAAAGGATATGAACAGACATTTCTCAAAAGAAGACATCCATACAGCCAACAGACACATGAAAAAATGCTCATCATCACTGGCCATCAGAGAAATGCAAATCAAAACCACAATGAGATACCATCTCACACCAGTTAGAATGGCAATCATTAAGAAGTCAGGAAACAACAGGTGTGGAGAGGATGTGGAGAAATAGGAACACTTTTACACTGTTGGTGGGATTGTAAACTAGTTCAACCATTATGGAAAACAGTATGGCGATTCCTCAAGGATCTAGAACTAGATGTACCATATGACCCAGCCATCCCACTACTGGGTATATACCCAAAGGATTATAAATTACTCTACTACAAAGACACATGCACACGTATGTTTATTGCGGCACTATTCACAATAGCAAAGACTTGGAATCAACCCAAATGTCCATCTGTGACAGACTGGATTAAGAAAATGTGGCACATATACACCATGGAATACTATGCAGCCATCAAAAAGGATGAGTTTGCGTCCTTTGTAGGGACATGGATGCAGCTGGAACCATCATCTTAGCAAACTATCACAAGAAGAGAAACCCAAACACCGCATGTTCTCACTCATAGGTGGGAACTGAACAATGAGATCACTTGGACTCGGGAAGGGGAACATCACACACTGGGGCCTATCATGGGGAGGGGGGAGGAGGGAGGGATTGCATTGGGGAGTTATACATGATATAAACGTCATGCACATGTACCCTAGAACTTAAATTATAAAAAAAAAAAAAAAAAAAAAAGACAACTGGAGAAGCAAGAGCAAACACATTGAAAAGCTAGCAGAAGGCAAAAAAGAAATAAAACTTAAGATCAGAGACAGAAACTTGAAGGAGATTAGAGACACAAAAAACCCTCCAAAAAATCAATGATCCAGGAGTTGGTTTTTTGAAAAGATAAAACAAAATTGACATGAACGCTAGCAAGACTAATAAAGAAGAAAAGAGAGAAGAATCAAATAACGCATAAAAATGATTTAAAGGGAGATATCACCTGGAACCCACAGAATCAAACTAACCATCAGAGACTACTTAAACACTCTACGCAAATCCACTAGAAAATCTAGAAGAAAATGGTTAATTTCCTGGACCTTACACTCTTCCAAGACTAACCAGAAGAGTTGAATCCCTAAATAGACCAATAGCAGGCTCTGAAATGAGGCAGATAATTAATAGCCTACCAACCAAAAAAAGTCAGGACCAGCTGGATTCACAGCTGAATTCTAACAGAGGTACACCAGGAGGAGCTGGTACCATTCCTTCTGAACTATTCCAATCAATAGAAAAAAAGAGGGAATCCTCCCTAACTCATTTTATGAGGCCAACATCAACCTGATACCAAAGCCTGGCAGAGAACAACAAAAAAAGAGAATTTTAGACCAATCTCCCTGATGATATCGATGCAAAAATCCTCAATAAAATACTGGCAAACCGGATTCAGCAGCACATCAAAAAGCTTATCCACCATGATCAAGTGGGCTTCATCCCTGGATGCAGGCTGGTTCAACATTCGCAAATCATAAACGTAATCCAGCATATAAACAGAACCAAGGACAAGACCCACATGATTATCTCAAAGATGCAGAAAAGGCTTTTGACAAAATTCAACAGCCTTCATGCTAAAAACGCTCAAGAAATTCGGTATTGATGGAACGTACCTCAAAATAATAAGAGCTATTTATGACAAAACCCAGCTAATATCATACTGAATGGGCAAAAATGGAAAATTCCCTTTGAAAACTGGCACAAGACAGGGATGCCCTCTCTCACCACTCCTATTCAACATAGTGTGGAAGTTCTGGCTAGGGCAATCAGGCAAGAGAAAGAAATCAAGGGTTCCAGTTAGGAAAAGAAGAAGTCAAATTGTCCCTGTTTGCAGATGACATGATTGTATATTTAGAAAACCCCATTGTCTCAGCCCAAAATCTCCTTAAGCTGATAAGCAACTTCAGCAAAGTCTCAGGATACAAAATTATGTGCAAAAATCACAAGCATTCTTATACACCAGTAACAGACAACAGAGAGCCAAATCAGGAATGAACTTCCATTCACAATTGCTTCAAAGAGAATAAAATACCTAGAATCCAACTACAAGGGATGTAAAGGACCTCTTCAAGGAGAACTACAAACCACTGCTCAGTGACATAAAAGAGGCACTAACAAATGGAAGAACATACCATGCTCATGGATAGGAAGAATCAATATCGTGAAAATGGCCATACTGCCCAAGGTTATTTATAGATTCAATGCCATCCCCATCAAGCTACCAATGACTTTCTTCACAGAATTGGAAAAAACGGCTTTAAAGTTCATATGAACCAAAAAAGAGCCCACATTGCAAAGACAATCCTATGTCATAAGAACAAAGCTGGAGGCATCACGCTACCTGACTTCAAACTATACTACAAGGCTACAGTAACCAAAACAGCATGGTACTGGTACCACAACAGAGATATAGACCAATGGAACAGAACAGAGTCCTCAGAAATAATACCACACATCTACAGCCATCTGATCTTTGACAAACCTGAGAGAAACAAGAAATGGGGAAAGGATTCCCTATTTAATAAATGGTGCTGGGAAAATTGGCTAGCCATAAGTAGAAAGCTGAAACTGGATCCTTTCCTTACTCCTTATACGAAAATTAATTCAAGATGGATTAGAGACTTAAATGTTAGACCTAATATCATAAAAACCCTAGAATAAAACCTAGGTAATACCATTCAGGACATAGGCATGGGCAAGGACTTCAAGTCTCTAAAACACCAAAAGCAATGGCAGCAAAAGCCAAATTGACAAATGGGATCTAATAAACTAAAGAGCTTCTGCACAGCAAAAGAAACTACCATTCAGAGTGAACAGGACAACCTACAGAATGGGAGAAAATTTTTGCAATCTACTCATCTGACAAAGGGCTAATATCCAGAATCTACAAAGAACTCAAACAAATTTACGAGAAAAAACAAACAACCCCATCAAAAGTGGGCAAAGGATATGAACAGACATTTCTCAAAAGAAGACATCATACAGCCAACAGACACATGAAAAAATGCTCATCATCACTGGCCATCAGAGAGATGCAAATCAAAACCACAATGAGATACCATCTCACACTAGTTAGAATGGCAATCATTAAAAAGTCAGGAAACAACAGGTGCTGGAGAGGATGTGGAGAAATAGGAAACTTTTACACTGTTGGTGGGATTGTAAACTAGTTCAACCATTATGGAAAACAGTATGGCGATTCCTCAAGGATCTAGAACTAGATGTACCTATGACCCAGCCATCCCACTACTGGGTATATACCCAAAGGATTATAAATTACTCTACTACAAACACATGCACATGTATGTTTATTGCGGCACTATTCACATAGCAAAGACTTGGAACAACCAAATGTCCATCTGTGACAGACTGGATTAAGAAAATGTGGCACATATACACCATGGAATACTATGCAGCCATCAAAAAGGATGAGTTTGCGTCCTTTGTAGGGACATGGATGCAGCTGGAAACCATCATTCTTAGCAAACTATCACAAGAAGAGAAAACCAAACACCGCATGTTCTCACTCATAGGTGGGAACTGAACAATGAGATCACTTGGACTCGGGAAGGGGAACATCACACATCGGGGCCTATCATGTGGAGGGGAGGGGGGAGGGATTGCATTGGGAGTTATACCTGATATAAATGATGAATTGATGGGTGCTGACGAGTTGATGGGTGCAACACACCAACATGGCACAAGTATACATATGTAACAAACCTGCACGTTATGCACATGTACCCTAGAACTTAATGTATAATAATAATAAAAAAAATTTCAATTAAAAAAAAAAAAGTACAAAAAATTAGCCGGGCTAGGTGGTGGGTGCCTGTAGTCTCAGCTACTCGGGAGGCTGAGGCAGGAGAACGGTGTGAACCCCAGAGGCGGAGCTTGCAGTGAGCCGAGATCGCGCCACTGCACTCCAGCTTGGGTGACAGAGCGAGACTCCATCTCAAAAAACAAAAAAAAAAAAAAAAATTAATTAATTAAGTATTCTAAACAAAGTTTAGCAGCACAACTTGGGGATCTGTAGTTACAGTTCATTAGTTTAATCTTAGACCCATTCTATAGAAAAGGAACACAACTAATGTCCATTGAGTATCTGCTATGATACAAAGTACAAATGCCGTTTCATTTAAAACTCTAATAACTGCATGAAGTATATATAACTATTTCCATTTTATAAGTAATAAAACAGATTATTATCTCTGTACCCACAGCTACAAATGAAAGATCCAGAATTTGAAATCACATCTGTCTGATTCCACCATCCCACAATGTTTCCCACAGCCACAGAATTTCTTCTTACCTGTTTTTCGAAACCACTGAGCTTCATTAGCTCTTGACTCCAAACTTAAGTCTTCTTCGCCACAGGCTGAGAAAGTTTCACAAAGGCTGCATCAACAGGAAAATTTGATACTGATGGTTTTATTTTACACTCTAGCAAAGTTGTTTAATCCTGCTTTAAGAACAGTCTCACAGGAGTTTGAATTTAGAAAGTTCTTTTTTGTGTATGTGTATATGGGTGCATACCAAAGTAATTAAAATGACAAAAAGCATTACCAAGTTCCAAGAAGTTGTTAACTCAAATTCTGGGAAACAAACATGTCTTTGGAGAGATTTATAATTTTAATTAGTGCAATCATTCACTACCTAAGGTAGAAAGATATGATTTATATGTGAGGAAATAAAGAATAGAAACAATCATTTAAAAGACTAAACCGGAGATTGAGAATTAGAAGAGTATCAACATGCTGGCATAATATTTACTAGCCAGCAAGCTCAGGACAGAACCAGAATGTGCTATCACTATCAGAAGGCATTTACATATCCCATGTCCTTCTGAGATATAAGAATGCCAACCAGCAAAGTTTTTCTCTTTTGAAAAGAAGGGTTTGGTTTCTATACCACTTTGCTATGTTTAACACCCTGTTGACAGGTATTTGAGGTATAAAATTGAACTACCGCAATAAGCAGGATAGAATTTCTAAGATATGAATTTTTTGGTGTGTTTTGGACATAAGGAAAGAGGTACATGGACAGTAAAAATGGGAGATCTGTTAAAAGGGATGCCATGTAAAAAACCATGTAGCTAGAAAAAGAAATGTGATATAACTAGAAGATTAGCTTGAATAAAGTGGACATGGAAAAATTATTAGTAGATAAGGGAGATGGCACAGACTTGGGTGGACAGCTTCAAAATAAGAGAATATACAACCTGAATTTGATTCAGAGGGTATGAAGAAAAACAGCAGGGCTCAGAGTATTTTTATTTGTCTTGATCCTTTTTCACTTGTTCAATTCTTAGGTTAGGATCAAGTGGCTACTAGAAAAGAAAGGTAGAGGGACCGGGAGTGAGAGAAGGGAAGAAGGGAGAGAAGGAAAGGAAAGGAGGGAGGGAAGGGGAAAGGAGGGAAAGAAGGAAGGAAGGAAGGAAGGAAGGAAGGAAGGAAGGAAGGAAGGGAGAGAGAGAGAGAGGAGAGGGAGGGAGTGAAGGAATAAAGGGAGAGAGGGAAATGTCCTTAAAACAAATAGGAATTAAAACAGAACTGAAATCACATTTGGAGATGAACGCTAATGATGACACACTTTTCTCTGCTTGTGAATGAAGAAACCAAAATAGATTCCTGTGGCAAACATTAATAAGGAGCATGAAGTTTAACTCAAACATAAGGTTAAAGTCAGTGTGCTCAGTGTACTTGGAGAATTCAACAGAGAATAGAGGCAAGATGAAGAATATAACCAGGGAGATATTTACCTCTATTCAGGCAAGCCAAAAGTCGATCCATTTCTTTCTTCCTAAAAATAAAGAAAAGAATATTTTCCAACCGTTCCAAATCTTTACTATAAAACGTAACTAAAAAGGGACACCATTTGTGCCTGAGAATTGAACTAAGAAAATGCGAAATTGTGAAGTTTTTTGCTCAGGACTCCAATCTACCATTTCAACAATCTTCTTCCCCACTGTAGGATACAGTTACTCATTCCCAGTGCCCTCATATTTTTTCTCTCTTCTACTTCTTCATATACCCTCAGGAAAGGATTTCATGACTGTCAAGGTTTTATATTGTAGGGTCATAATACTTGAGAGAAGGTGGTGATCTCTGTGATTTATAAGCTTTTTTGAAGAGGGGGAACTAGAATCCTTATTTCAAATAAAATTGTATAAAAGTCTAATATACAAGAAAAATAAAAGATAAAAGTTGAGCTGCTGTGGTTGAACGAGGAGTGGGTGGAGGCTTGGAGCTTCACCTTCCTGGAAGTCCCTGAGGCAGTGCCACAAAATTTCCAGGGTTCTGAGGAATGCGGTTTAAAAAACAACTTATCTTGTACAGACACATCATTTGACAGATGAAGAAAAGAGTAGACCCAGGTTTCTTGACCCCTCTGTCAAGCTTCTTTAAGCATATAAAGTTTAACAGAGAACTTCCGGTTCCTAGTTGTGCATGTAAGGAGCTTGGGAGTTGCCAGCATCTCCTAACAAGTAAAACGATGAACACACTGAAAAATTAGTAACTCTTCTTGGACCTATAAGAGAGGAGAGGAAAAAGGGAAAACCACTGCCACAAAGATTGGAGAGACAGGCAAAGATAGGGAGTCACAGCTTACTAGAGCAGAGATTCAAAAGTGGAAACTACCATGCTACCCAGTGCTGCAGAGGAAAACCTGAAGCATAACTGACAAATCACTGGAGGCTCAGTGTGGACAAGTCTGAATTAAAAGACTCAGGAGGACCCAGTCATAGGGGGGCCTCCACAGCTTTGTGAGTTTTGCCTCCAGGAGCTTGGTTAGCTACTCAGAGAATACTGGAGCAAAATCTCTTTATGCATCTTGCAGGGGGCAGAGGAAACAAAACACTTTAAAACACGCCAGAGCACCCTGTTCTTAACAAGTCTTGCCCTCAAGAGAAGCTGCTTAACTACAGCCTGACCTTCTGGGGTGTTATCAGAGTCTAACTGATCTCGGAGAAACGAAATACTCAAATTCAGTCCATTCTAGCCATCCTGTCCCACTAAATGGGGGAGAAAAAAACCTGAGAAGCACTTGTGAAGTTCACAGTCCAGAGGTATAGGCTTACTAAAAGACCAAGACCTAACCATAGGACTAAGAATGTTTCCCAGCCAGGTGCAATGGCTCATGCCTGTAATCCCAGCATTTTGGATGCCAAGGCAGGAGGATTGCTTGAATCCAGGAGTTTGAGACTAGTCTGGGCAACAGTGAGACCACATTTCCACAGAAATGTAAAAATCAGCCAGGTGTGGTTGCACATGCCTGAAGTTCCAGCTACTCTGGAGGCTGAGGTGTGAGGATCACTTGGGCCTGGGTGGGGGTCAAGGCTATAGTGAGCCATGATCATGCCACTGCACTCCAGCCTGGGTGACAGAAAGAGACACCATCTCAATAACAATAATAATAATAATGCTTCCCCTCTCCCCATAATTCACCACCACATTGTTAAAGGCCTATTTATAGTAGTTCCTTTTACCTGGTACATCATGTGCAGCTTTTAAGAAAAAATTAGAAGGCATACTAAAAGGCAGAAAATACAATTTAAAGACAAAGCACAAGCATTAGAACTAGACATAGCAGGAACGTTGGAATTGTCAGACTGGAAATTTAAGACAACTATGATAATTGATCATGATTATGATAATTATTGTAAGGGCTCTAATGGATAAAGCAGACAGCATGCAAGGGCAGATCAGCAAAGTAATCAGAGAGATGGAAATTCTAAGAACCAAAAAAGAATACTAGTGATCAAAAACACTGTAACAGAAATGAGAAAACCTTTGATGGTCTTATTAGTAGATTGAACAAAGCTGAGGGAAAAAAGTCTCTGAGCTTGAGGGTATATAAACAGAAACCTCCCAAACTGAAAAGCAAAGAAAACAAAGACTAAAAAAAATAGAACAGAATATCCAAGGACTGTGAGACAACTACAAAAGGTGTAACATATGTGTAATGGGAATACCAGAAGGAGAAGAATAGGTAATGGAACAGAAGCAGTACTTGAAATAATATGACTGAGAATTTCCCGAAATTAATGTCATATATATAAAATCACGGATTCAGGAAGCTCAGAACATCAAACAGGACAAATGACAAAAAAATGACATCTAGACATTTCATTTTCAAACTATAGAAAATAAAATATACAGACAAAATTCTGAAAAAAGTCTGAGGAAAAAAATACCTTACCTAAAGAGGAACAAAGGTAAGAACTACATTCCACTTCTGCTCAGAAACCACACAAACAAGAAGAGACTGAAGCAAATTATTTAAATGTTGAGAGAAAATCCCACTAACCCAGAATTTGTACCTTGTGAAATTATACTTCAAAAGTGAAGGAAAATAAAGACACAGGGGTGGAGCAAGATTATGGAACAGAAGGCCCACCCATCATCCTCCCCCACTGCAGGAACACCACATTTAACCACTGTCTACACACAAAAAGGACTCTCATAAGAACCAAAAATCAGGTGAGCACTCACATTACCTGGTTCTAACTTCACATTGTTGAAAGAGGAACTGAAGAGAGTAAGAAAGACAGTCTTTAATCACCAATGCCACCCCTTTTCTATCCCCCAGCAGCTGCCTGGTGCAGAGAAATCTGTGCACTTGAGAGAGAGAGTGCAGAGACTATCAGACTTTGCATTGAACTCAGTGCTGCCCTGTCACAGCAGGAAGGAAAACTGGGCTAAACACAGCCAACTTCCGCTAACAGAGGGAGCATTTGGACCAGCTGTAGCAAGTGGGGAATCTCCCATCCCAATCGTTGGAATCTGAGTTCCAGCAAGCCTCGTCATCATGGGCTAAAGTGCTCTGGGGCTCTAAATAAACTTGAAACACAGTCTAGGCCACAAAGACTGCAAGTCTTAGTGCTGAGCTGGGCTCAGAACCAATGGACTTGGGGGCATGCAACTTACTGAGACACCAGCTGGGGTAGCTAAGGAGGTGCTTTGCTTGTTCCACCCCTCCCAACCCTGGGTAGCATAGCTTATGGCTCCAAAGGAGACCCCTTCCTTCTGCTTGAAGAGAAGAGAGGGAAGAGTGAGGAAGACTTAGTCTTGCATCTTGGATATCAGGTCATCCACAGTAGGATAGGGCACTGGGCAGAGGCATGAGACCCCTATTCCTGGTTGTAGCTCCTGGATGACATGTTGATGCACACCCTGGGCCAGAAGGGAACCCACTGCCTTGAAGGGAAGGACCCAGTCCTGGAAGTATCCATCACCTGTTGACTGAAGAGCCCTTGGGCCATGAATAATCAGCAGTGTTCCCAAGTAGTACACTGTGGGCTTTGGGTGAAACTCTGAGATGTGGGGGCTTCAGGTGAGACCCACCACATTCCCAGCCATGGTGGCTATTGTGAGAGACTCCTTCTGCTTGAGAAAAGCAGAGGGAAAAGTAAAGAGGACTTTGTCTTATGCCTTAGGTACCAGCTCAGCTACAGTAGGGTAGAGCATCAAGCGGGATCTTAGGATCCCCAATTCTAGGCCTTAGCTCTTGGGTGGTATTTGTGCACCTGCCCTGGGCCAGAGGGGACCCCACTGCCCTGAAAGGTGAAATAAGGCCTGGCAGCATTTACCACAAGGTGGCAGCATTTACCACAAGGTGACTGAAGAATCCCTTAGGCTTTAAGTGAACATCAGCGGTAGGCTGGCAGTACTCCCCATGGGCTTGTGGAAGCGGGAGGGAAGAGTGGGAAGGACTGTGTCTCATGGTTTGACAATCAGCTCAGCCACAGTAGAATAGAATATCTGAGGTAGACTTCTAAGGTTTTTGACTCCAGTCCCTGGCTCCTGGACAGCTTCTCTGGACTCACCTGGGGCCTGGGGGAACTTGCTGCCCTGAAGAAGACACAGGCCTAGCTGGTTTCACCACCTACTGATTGCAGAGCCCTAGGACCTTGAACCAACAACATAGGTGGTAGTCAGGTAAGTGGTTACAGTGGGCCTTGGGTGAGAACCAGGGCTGCATTGGCTTCAAGTCTGACCCAGTGCAGTCCTAGTGGTAATGGCCATGGGGTACTTGTATCAACATACCCCCAATACCAGACAGTTCAGGAGAGGGAGAGGGACAGAGAGAGAGAGAGAGAGAGAGAGAGAGAGAGAGAGAGACTCCATTTGTTTCGGGGACAGTAAGGGAAGAGAACAAGAGTTTCTGCTTGGTAATCTAGAGAATTCTTCCGGATCTTATTCAAGACCACCAAGGTAGTACCTCTATGAGTCTACAAGAACCATAGCATTACTGGGCTTGTGGTGTCCCCTAATGCAGATACAGCTTAGATCACAGCACCCAAGTACTTCTGAATACCATGAAAGCCCTCCCAAGAAGGACAGGTGCAAATAAGTCCAGAATGCAAAGACTACAATAATACTAATTATTCAATTCCCAGATACTGATGAACACCCACAAGCATCAAGACCATCCAGGAAAACATGACATCACCAAACGAACTAAATAAGACACCAGGGACCCGTTCTGGAGAAACAGAGATATGTGACCATTCAGATAGAGAATTCAAAATAGGTTTTGAGGAAATTCAAATTCAAAATAACAGAGAAGAAATTCAGAACTCTATCACATAAATTTAACAAAGAAATTGAAATAATAAGAATCAAGCAGAAATTCTGGAGTTGAAAAATGCAACTGAAGAATATGTCAGAGTTTCTAAATAGTAGAACTGATCAGGCAGAAGAAATAATCAGTGAACTCAAAGACACACTATTTGAAAATACACAGTGAGAGGAAAAAAGAAAAAAGAATTTTAAAATGATGCACAGCTACAAGATCTAGAAGACAGTTTTAAAAGAGCAAATGTAAGAGTTAATGGCCTTGAAGTAGAGGCAGAGAGACATGGGTAGAAAGTTTCTTAAAGGGATAATAACAGAAAACTAAAGAAATCTAGAGAAAGATATCAATATCCAAGTACAAGAAAGTTATAGAACACCAAGCAGATCTAACCCAAAGAAGACTACCTTAAGACATTTAATTATCAAACTCTCAAAGGTTCAGGATAAAGAAAGAATCCTAAAAGCAACAGAAAAGAAACAACATACAATGGTGTTGCAATATGCTTGGCAGCAAACTTTTTCGTGGAAACCTTATGGCAGGGAGACAATGGCATGACGTATTCAAAGTGTTGAAGGAAAGAAACTTTTACCCTAGAGTAGTATATCTGGCAGAAATATTCTTTAAACATGTAGGAAAATTAAAGGCTTTCCCAGACAAACAAAAGCTGAGGGATTTCATCAACACAAGACCTGTCCTAAAAGAAATGTTAAAGGGTGTACTTTAATCAGAAATGAAAGGATGTTGATGAGCAAGAAAAAAATCACCTGAAGGTACAAAACTCACTAGTAATATACAAATACACAGAAAAAAACACAATATTATAGCACTGTAAGTATAGTGTGTAAACTACCCTTAAATAGAAAAAACTAAAAGATGAATCAACCAAAAAACAATAAATATAACAACTTTTCAAGACATAGACAGTATAAGATATAAATAGAAACAACAAAAAGTTAAAAAGTGAGGGGAAGAAGTTAAACTGTAGAATTTGTATTAGTTTTTTTTTGCTTGTTAGTAGTTAATTTGTTTACGCAAGCAGTGTTAAGTCATCAGATTAAAATAATGGGGTATAAGATATTATTTGCAAGCCTCATGATAACCTCAAATAAAAAAATACATAAAACAGATACACAAAAAAATAAAATAAAGAAGTTAAATCATACCACCAGAGAAAATCACCTTCACTAAAAGGAAGACCGGACAGAAGGAAGGAAGAGATAGTTAGTATATCAACTAGATATGTGCACTCCCATGTTTGTTGCAGCACTATTCACAATGGCCAAGATTCAGAAGCAACCTGAGTGTCCATTAACAGATGAATGGATAAAGAAAATGTGGTACATATACACAATGGAGGACTATTCGGCCATAGAAAAGACTTGAGATCCTGTCATTTTCAACAACTTGGATGGAACTGGAGGTCATTATGCTAAATGAAATAAGCCAGGCACAGAAAGACAAACTTCACATGTTCTCACCTATTTGTGTGAGCCAAAAGTTAAAACAATTTAGCTCATGGAGATAGAGAGTAGAACGATGGCTACCAGAGGCTGGGAAGGGTTGTGGGGGGTAGAAGGAAGGGAGGATGGTTAATGGGTACAAGAAATAGTTAGGAAGACTGTAAAAGACCTAGTATTTTCTAGCACAACAAGATGACTATAGTAAAAAGTAATTTAATTTTAAAATTTAAAATTTTAAAAATAACTAAAAGTGTATAATTAATAAATGTTTGAGGTGATGGATACCCCATGTACCCTGCAGTGATTATTACACATTGTATGCTTGTATCAAAATATCACAAGTAGCCCATAAATATATACATCTACTATGTACCCAGAAAAAATTAAAAATAAATTAAAGAAAAAAAACCTCTCTGACAAAGAAAGTTGAAGGAATTTGTTGCCAGTAGATTTCGTTGTAAGAAATGTTAAAAGAAGTTATTTAGAGAGAAGGAAAATGATATAGGTCAGAAACTCAGATCTACATAAAGAGAGGACAAGCATCAAAAGAAGAATAAGTGAAGGAGATACTACTCAGCCATAAAAGGAATGAAATCATGTATTTTCCAGAAGCATGGATAGAACTGGCGGCCATTGTCTTAAGTGAAATAACTCAGAAGCAGAAAGTCAGATGCCGCATCTTCTCAAGTGTAAGTGGGAGCTAAATAATGTGTATACATGGACACAGAAAGGGATAAAATAGACATTGGCGACTTGGAAGGATGGGAAGGATGGTGGAGGAAAATAATCCTGAAACTTGAAACACCCATAATGCCTTGGGTGATATTGGAAAAACACTCTAACGGGGAGGGCAGTGCCCAGAAAAACTACATAATAAAATGGAAGTGGTTTATACATGATCATGCTACCTGTGAATGCGAGGAGGAGGTACTCATGAGCAGAGAGTCTCATTTCCCCTAGGACTGACTTTGGAAATGCATGAAGAGCTGCTGGATTCTATGTCATTGGGACAGTGCCCTATAAACAGTTCTTAACTGATTGACAAGGAGCTGCTTAATTTATGGATAGCAGTTCCAAGGTGAACAAACAATATTCTGTTTGGAAGGCTACCATCTGATCAAGGAAGGTAAAAACAAATCATCTTAGCAGGCTGAACTGCATGCCGGTTTCCCAGCAGTGAAGGAAGAACTGAACAGTGGTAAAAGCCCCTAGGTTTGGGTTTTGACTGACTCATTGGCAGTGGCCAATGACCTGGCTATGTAGTCTTACAGAAGGGAAATGGAATACTGGCCCATTAACAGGATGTTTGTATGGTGTATGACTCTATGAAAAATCACTATGGAAATCTGAGGGGTGCATTAATGTAGAACATATTGATACCGATCAGAAGAATCCCCTTTCAGGTTTGGAAGGTGATGAGAATCAACAAGTGGATATCCCTGTGTGCTCCCTTGAGGCGGCCCCCTGGGTCCATGAAATTAGTGGGCATCTGGGGACTCAGCAATACAGAGATGGGTTGAACCTAGACATATCCCTCTTGTACCCTCTGAAGTTGAACCTGGACATATTCCTCTTGTACCCTCTGAAGCACAAAATGCCAATAACTGTTCTGTTTTCCAACAAAAGAGACAGAGACTTAAGGTGGCTGTGTGACAGATTCCTCAGGGGGAAGGCCTTGAACACAGCTAGCAAGTCAGACTGATGCTGATAGCCCCAGGGTATGAGTTTCAACAGGAATAGACACTAACTCTGGATTGGCCTTTGCTTACGCAGTGGTAGATGCAAATGCTCAGAATGTAATAAAAGAACTGGAAGAGAATATACTGCACCAATTTGGGCTGCTGAGTCACATTTTTTTCAGACCAAGAAACACACTTTACAACCCATAATGTCCAACAACGGGCAGAGCTATATCCTCCTTAGAATAATAGTTAGAAAGGGAAGTCGGAACAAGTAATTGAAACATTGGTTGTCTAAAATGGGGGCAGACACAGGAATGAAGGATAGGCTTACATGCCTCCATAAGCTCACACTCAATATTGGGGTGTGGGGCTAAGGAAGTGTCCCCACTAGATAGACTCCTCTGTTTTTGTGCTGAGTCTGAGGAAGAGGAGTTGGGGAAGGATGCTAGTAGGACTGCAATTCTTCCCAAGGGTGTAGGACACTGGTATGATGACAATATTTTCTTTCTTTCTTTCTTTCCTCCTCATATCACCTCAACTTTGTTTTCCTACCTGACGAAACATGAGCAAGACCATGGCTGCAACTACAAATGTTGGAAACAGGGCTGATTCCTCAGCAAGAAACCTAACTATATTTTTAAATCTTTATGTCAGAATTCCTAAGGGCCTCATGGGGGCAGGTTGTGTCTTTACCCTATCTAGCAAAATTGGGGTTAAGAGTAAATGCAGTTGTATTGCTTAATGGTCAAGATAGTCCACTAATTCTGTATCTATAAAACCCTACCTTATATAAATGGGAATGGACTGAGCAGGAGGCATTCGCTAGATTAGTAGTGCTGCCTGTAATCTGGACTAGCACCTAATATTCTTTCAAATGTGGAAATGTTTGGTTATAAATAGAAAAAAGGAGGAATAGTAGATGAGAGTAAGAAATGGAGATCGAGACCATCCTGGCTAACACGGTGAAACCCGTCTCTACTAAAAAATATAAAAAACTAGCCGGCGAGTTGGTGGGTGCCTGTAGTCCCAGCTACTCGGAGGCTGAGGCAGGAGAATGGCGTGAACCCGGGAGGTGGAGCTTGCAGTGAGCTGAGATCCGGCCACTGCACTCTAGCCTGGGCGACAGAGCGAGACTCCGTCTCAAAAAAAAAAAAAAAAAAAAAAAAAGAAATGAACAAATGGGTTATGTAGTAAGGGAAATCCAATATTACATCAGTACCTCGAAAGAGTCTCAAAGCAAAAGATGATATGTCTCTTAGTTCAATTATACCAGATGCCTGAAAAGGTGAAGCCATATATTGTGGAGACCACTCCTGCTTTTGGAATCTGACCAAACAGAAGCCTGGAAATCTCAGTGGCCTTGCCCTGGGGAACAATTTCATGATATAATGATGGACTGGACAAATTATTAATGACTGAATGGGACTCCAGTATTGTGCCAGTATCTTTTTTTTTTTTTTTTTTTTTTGCGATGGGTCTCACTCTGTCACCCAGGCTGGACTACACTGGCGCGACCTCGGCTCACTGCAAGCTCCGCCTCCTGGGTTCATGCCATTCTCCTGCCTCAGCCTTCCGAGCAGCTGGGACTACAGGCGCTCACCACCATGCTCGGCTAATTTTTTGCATTTTTAGTAGAGACGGGGTTTCACTGTGTTAGCCAGGATGGTCTCAATCTCCTGACCTCATGATCTGCCCACCTTGGCCTCCCAAAGTGCTGGGATTACAGGCGTGAGCCACTGCGCCCAGCCATGTGCCAGTATCTTTTAACCGTTATGATCCTTTTGTTGTATTTGGGATCTGTGGTCAAACACCAGGGATCTTTACACTGTGGTATTATACTGTGGTATAATTAGAAGTGTATTTGGTCTGAGGTTGCTGGTACAAGGGTCCTAAAACCCTTGGGAGAAAAGAATAGGCCAAAGACCTTGACAGAAATCTTACCAAAGCAGATATACGATGACAAACACACATAAAAAAGATGCTCCAAATCATACATCATCAGAAAAATGCAAAATAAAACAATGAGTTACCACTGCATACCTATCAGAATAGCCAAAATCGCAAACACTGACGACATCAAATGCTGGTGAGGACACACAGCAACAGGGACTCTTATTCCTTGTTGGCAGGAAGGAATGCAAAAGGGTAAAGCCACTTTGGAAGACAGTCTACCAGTTTCTCACAAATCAAAATACATAGTCTTACCATATGACCCAGCAATCATGCTCCTTGGTATTAATATTTACCAAAGGAACTAAAAAGTTACCTGCACATGAATGCTTACAGAAACTTTATTCACAATTGCCAAAACTTCGAAGAAATCAAGGTGCCCTTCAGGAGGTGAATGGATAAATAAAATGTGATACATTCATACAATACAATATCATTCAGTGCTATCAAGACACAAAAATACATGGAGGAACCTAAAATGCATATTACTAAGTGAAAGAAGCCAATGTGAAAAGGCTACATATTGTATGATTCCAACTGTATGACATTCTGGAAAAGACGAAACTATGGAGACAGTAAGGGGTTGATGAAGGAGGAATGAATAGGTGGAGCACAGAGAATTTTTAGGGCAGTGAAAATACTCTGTATGATATTGTAATGATACACACATGCCATTATACTTTTGTTCAAACCCATAGAATGTACAACATCAAGAGTGAACCCTAATATAAATTATGGACTTCAGGTGATTATGATATGTCAATGTAGCTTCATCAATTGTAATAACTGTACCACTCTGGTGGGGAATGGAGGAGGCTATGCATGTGGTGGAGAGAGGGGACATATGGGAATCTCTGTGCCTCCTATTAGTTTTTTTGTGAACCTAAAATTTAACTAAAAAAATAAAATATTAGGGCCAAGCACAGTGGCTCACACCTGTAATCCCAGCACTTTGGGAGGCTGAGGTGGGAGGATCACGAGGTCAGGAGTGTGAGATCAGCCTGGCCAACATGGTGAAACCCCGTCTCTACTAAAAATACAAAAATTAGCCGGGTGTGGTGGTGAATGCCTGTAGTCCCAGCTACTCAGGAGGCTGGGGCAGAAGAATCACTTGAAACCAGAAGGTGGAGGCTGCAGTGAGCCAAGATCACGCCACTGCACTCCAGCCTGGGCGAAAGAGCGAAACTCCATCTCAAAATAAAAAAAAAATATTAAACTTAAAAAATAAAGTGAAGTAAAAACTTACAGCAGACAAAGGAATGAATGTGGAAGTATTGGCAAACTCAACTAAAGAAGTTTACAGGAAGAAGGGTAGAACATACTATAAGACTGGCCTTATCAGTAGGGGTCTAACATATAAAGACTGTGGTCAGGAAAAGTAGCAGAATTTTCAGGGATAAATCTTAGAAGTCTGGTTTATATAAAGTAACTTCTTAGAGTAAATTTTATTAATTTGAATTTCAGCTGAGCTAAAGTTGATTTCTTTACTATTTAATTCGGTGACTCCATATCAAATAATCTAGGAAGGGTCCATGAATAAAAATATACAGTACAAATAAGAATGAAGACATACAAAGGAATGTATAATCTATTTAGAGAAAAACTGCTTTTAAAAAATTTAGCATATGACTTGTTAGTACTTAGGTAGATACTGCTCATTTATAACCACAGGAATTTTGGAACAGAAAAGGCCTATAAAAATTATCAGTCCAGTTTTTAAAATTGTACAGATGAGGAAAATAAAGCTTAGAGAAGTTAAAGAAGTTGCCATTGCCTACGGTAAACCAAAAGTTATTGAAATAGTTGAACTTATAATTCAATTCTCTTGAGCCCTCTCATTGAATTAGGTGCTTATATATTTTTTTTTTACAAGTTAGTCTAATCTATTTGTTAAATCAGGTTCTAACCTCTACCTGAAAACATTGCTAGAGGATATTCTCTATTACTACATTTACTTGAAAACAATGAAGGTATATATTCAAAAGTGTTTTGTAATTTCTCATTAATTCAAACAGGATTCCCTCCCTTACCCCATTTCCAATTGGTTTTAATGTGTGTGGTTTGACTGTATGCCACAATTATGAGGAATATGAAGCACCTTTAAGTCCAGTGCTGGAGATATTATAAATAACTAATATTCAGTCATTTAAATAAATTGAGTGGCAATTATGTGTCAGATACTGCCCTAGGTTTCAGTGATGCAAAGATAAATAAAGTCCCAGCCCTCAAGGCACTCTTACAATCTAGTAGCTATCATGGTTTAGTCTTTTTTTAAAAAGCTTCTTATTGTTGAAAACTTCAAAGATGTCCAAATGTTAACAGACAAGCATAATGAATCCTCATGTACCTATCACACAGCTTCAATAATTATTAACTCATCACCAGTCTTATCTCCTTGATACCTCCACCCACTTCTTCCTCTCCCATATTATTTTGAAGCAAATTCCAGACATTATATTATTTCATCCATACATATTTCAAGATGTGTCTGTAAGAGATAAGCAATCTTTTAAAAAACCAACCACACTACAATTATCATGTTTAAAAGTTAATAATTTCTTAGTATCAGCAAACATTTGGTCATTATGCAAAATTCCAATTGCTTCATCTTTTGTTTTGTTTAAGTTTGTTTGAATTCCCTTCTAATGGATTTATGAAGCCTATAAAGAAAAGGCAAAACTTATAATATGCAATTGGGTAAAATTTGCATTACGAAAATGACAGTTATAAATATCTGTCCTATGTTATCTCAGTCAAAGACATTTCCAAAAGAATTTATTTGAAAAAATATATTGCCTCTGGTGAAGTAGAAGGAACTATTACAGACTTCTTGTCTAAGAAGAGAATGCAGAGATGGGTGATATTTCTCTGAAAGTTATCCCTAAATCAACACTCTGAGTAGAGTTTTCTTTCAAATAATCAGGAGGTAGTAAGTTTTGTGAATGAAAAATTGGTGACCAAAGTCTTCAACGAATTGTTAAGTTTTAATATCTTATTCCAAAGATATTGTGCACAGAGATATATTTGAATACTCTCAGATGACCTGATAGAGAATCATAACCAACAAGCCATCCAGGTTATATGTTCTGTGGGAAAGTAAAAGATATGTCTGTATTTGAGTCATCTGTAAGAAAGGGGAACAGATGTAATATTATAATTCTATCATAGATAACATTATTGAGGGCTTATTAAGTTCCTGACACTCTAAATGTTTTACATGTATTAACTTATACTCTGGTTTCTCTGCAGATCACATAAGTCTTTTGCCTTTTAGATGTTTTAACTCACTGAGTCATCACAGCAACCCAATGACATAGGTATTATTATTTTTCCCACTTTACGGATGGGGAAACTGAAGGCCAGAGACGTTAAGAAACTTGCTCAAGGTTACACATCTGATAAGTAGCAGAGCCAGGATATGAACCCAGGAAGACTGGCCCCAAAACCTGTACTGATCTTACCCACTACACGAAGTATCTCTTAATATACGATTTATATTTTAAGTTACTATAATTTATCTAATGGAGAATACATCATTTTTGTTGGAATAACTCACTTATCTTCAGATTCCGGCATTTCAGCAATTTTTGGAAGAACAACACGAAGCAAACACCTATATGACAAAGTAATATTGGAAGTGATTCTTAGGAAGAAACGTGTGAATGAATACATACCAAGTTACAACCCTGATTACTCTGGGAGGGAGAAGTGAGAAAAGAGAGGGTAAAGGGGAGATTAATCTTAATATATATATATATATATTATTGTTTTAACAGTTGCAATGAAAACATACCAATTTTATAATTTTGAAAGAGGAATTTAATAAAATAATTTTAAAACAAAAGCGTTGCTTAGAACAAATTCTTAAATGGTTCCACAGTTTGTATCATTGCTCAAAAACACTGGCTAGAACATCAGGTATGGTAAATTAGTCTTTATATTTTTCTTTCTGTAAAGGAACTGGAACTGGCCTTTGGGTCTCAAACTGGGATCACTATGCTTTGAAGGGATCTGGCAGCATAATGGCAAATTGACAAAATAAGGTAGTTGGTAAAGTTTTAAAACCTAAAAAGCTTTAAAAAATACTATCTGTCCTGAATGATTTTTAAATATTTACCTTACTGAAGGGATGCAAGTATCTCAAGACTCCTCTGACTCTTTTATTTATGTGACTCCATTTCCCTTTTGGAAATGTGGCCTCAAGTGTAACTGACCAATAGGAGAACCACTCTAGAATCCTGCTGGTTTCTCATTTCTCACAGTGGCATTTTCTCAGTCATACCATTAAGTACTTATCAAGTCCCAACCTCACCCTCCTCTGCTTCGCTATTTTATGCAAAAAACTTTATGCAAAAGTTTCCTTGATCTCAACAGCACGATTTTGGCAAAGTTTATTGACCAAGAGCAAGATGAGCAGAGGAAATACTTTCTCTTCCACAGGATGTAGGTTACTTACTTGATAGCTGTAAGAACTTGTTCCTGGTCTTCTGAATGTTGAGCTAAATATTCCAAAGCTTTTTCTGCCACAATTTGTTGTCCATTCTAAAAAGAACAAATATAATATGTTAAATTACATCTCAAAGTGATACTGCAAAATGTTATCTATATTCCTGTTCATTAAAGATAAGAGAAATATCTAAACATGTTCCTTTTGTATTCTCAAAAAAGCTACTGCAAGATAGTAGAATGAAGATACAATTCACTGACAAAAACAGAACACATTTGTATTAGCCCCAGAAACCGAATCCTCCCTATTCACAAACACTCAATACTTGCCAATATTACCCTTAGTCCACTAGGACTAATCTTATTGTGCTCTTTATCCCCCACTTATTAGCAGTAAACAAAAGAACCCCAGATTGTCAGGTCACCCTCATTTCTAGCACTCTATTCCCAAAAGTCTCCATATATCCCCTCTTTTGTCCTCTTTTTCTATCTCTCCCCCACTCCTCCAACCATTCCACTATGCTCTCTGAAATTCAGTCCACTCTCAGCAAAATCTCCTCTACCAGCAACCTCTTCCCTAAAAGTTTCCTCCACATTCTTGCTCTAATGGAAATCTAGGTTTCTGCCAAGGATGCTGCTTCCACTGAAGCCCTCTTAAGTGGTGGCTGTTTTTGCTCTCACTAGCTTACCCATAGGCCTGGAGATGGAGTGGGTGTCTTTCTTGCTCTTCATGCCATTTTAAAATTATTCTTCCATTCTATTCCCTAAAATCCTCAACTTTGAATTTCCTGTAACCAGACTATATCACCCACTACCCTTCATTGTTGCTGTGGCCTACTAGCTCCCAGGTTATTTCTTCTCATTTTTTGGTGACTTACTTATTGCTCAGTTACATTTTCCAAAAACTGCTCCTGTCTTAATTTTTGGCATTTTCTTTTTCTTTTTTCTGTCTTTTTTTTTTTTTTTTTTTTTTTAAAGTTGGATTCTTGCTCGTCACCCAGGCTGGAGTGCAATGGTATGATTTCGGCTCACTGCAACCTCCGCTTCCTGGGTTCCAGCGATTCTCCTGCCTCAGCCTCCTGAGTAGCTGGGATTACAGGCGCCCGCCACTATGCCCGACTAATTTTTGTAGCTTTTTTAGTGACGGGGTTTCACCATGTTGGCGAGGCTGGTCTCGAACTCCTGACCTCAGGCGATCCACCCGCTTCGGCCTCCCAAAGTGCTGGGATTACAGACGTGAGCCACCACGCGCGGCATATTTTAGGCATTTTCAATATATAGGTAGAGGATCCTCCCAATATTCTAGTTTCCTGGTTCCTGAAATTTTACTCTAACAATTACCTTAGCCGTTCATTCCCATAGTCATTCACTAGACTCTGTCATTACTAACAATTGCAATCATTTCATACTCTCAGTCAGGGCTAGGACTAGGTTAGGGCAGGTGAGGTGAGTGAAGCACCTAGAGTGAAAAATTTAAGGAGGCTCTCAGTGTTGTTCAAGTACCAAGCCTTTACTTGTACCACCCAGAGAATAAGTTCCTCCTTAAGTTTTGTGCCCTAGGTGTCTCCCTCCCTCCCCCTAGTTCTCCACCCCAGTTCTTACTTTCACATATTCTACTTTCTGTCTACTGCCTCTTACGTTTCCAACTTGATACCTCTATTATCCTGACTCCAGCAATCCTTCAACTGCAGTAAGACCCCCAACCCACTGATGCCGCCAGTTTTTCACTGTCCCTCATCCCTCTGATGTTCTACTGCATACCCAGTTTAAATTCCATGGAGACTAATTATAACCACTCGCTTGTTCCTTGATTTTCCTGCCCTTCTTTTGCTTTGTTGTATTCATCTGGCAAAACCCCAACTCTGATTAAGTCCAACTTTCTGATTTTGGTGCTTACATCCATTCAGCTGAATGTGGCCAGAAAAAAAATACATACAACTACTTGTTTTTTTTTTTTTTTTTTTTTGAGATGGAGTCTCACTCTGTCGCCCAGGCTGGAGTATAGTGGCCGGATCTCAGCTCACTGCAAGCTCCGCCTCCCGGGTTTACACCATTCTCCTGCCTCAGCCTCCCGAGTAGCTGAGACTACAGGCGACCACCACCTTGCCCTGCTAGTTTTTAAATATTTTTTAGTAGAGACGGGGTTTCACCGTGTTAGCCAGGATGGTCTCGATCTCCTGACCTCGTGATCCACCCGTCTCGGCCTCCCAAAGTGCTGGGATTACAGGCTTCAGCCACCGCGCCCGGCCAACTACTTGTTTTATTTTAAAACTTAATCAAATAGCCTTAGTGCTACTGGCAAGCATATCACACTTCCGTAGTCATTCACTTTCTTACTTTCCTGGATGAATAGTTAATACCTTATCCCTTCTTCTCAACTCCCTAATACCTCCTCTCCTGAGCTCAGAATTTGAGACCGAGAATGGTTGAGAAGAAAAGTGGAACTAGCAAAGGAGAAAGAAAGAGTGACTCACGAGGTAGGATAAAAATAAGGATAATGTGGTGTCCTGGAAGCCGACTGTGTTTCAGGGAGGAAAGAGTGATCAACAGCATTGAATGTTGCTGACAGGTCAAATACAATGAGGACTGAGAATTAACCACTGCAATTTACAATACAGAGGTCATTGGTGACCTTGACAAAAACAGTTTTGTTAGAGTGGTGGGGTAAACGCCTGATTAGAGTAAGCTCAAGAGAGAATTGGAGACAGTAAATATAGACAAATCTTTAGAGGAGTTTAACTACAAAGGGAAGAAGAGAAATTGGGAGTAGTTGGTGAGAGAAGGAAGGTCAAGAGGTTTTCTTCCTTTTTGTTTGTTTGATATGGGATAAATGAGCATGTTCATATGCTGATGGGAATAAACCAGTAAGAGAATAAAAAGTTGACAAAATGAGTGAGAAAAAGGCAAGAGGTGATAGAAACAAGTGTGTAAGCTTAGAGACTGGCTTTAGGAAGGAACATGATAGCTCATCTATGGTGGCAGTTGAGAAGGCAGACTATGTGGTGTGATTGCTGGTGTGTGAGTCGAGGTGGTAGTAGGAATCTGTGGAAGTCTCTTCCTGACTGCTTCAGTTTTCAGAACCTAGAATATCCACATTTTCTCTTGGGAGGTGGGGGAATGAATTTTGTAAAGGGATTTAAAGATAAGGTAGCTTATTTTAAAAGAAGAGAACGCAATGTTTTGCCTGCTTAATACCCCACTCTCACTCCCTTGTCTAGACTCTCATTATTTTAAAACTGGATTATTATCACCGTCTCCCATTCTGTCCTACGTATAATTTCTCCCCATTCATTTCCTCATGCACAACCCAAATTATTTTCCTAAAGCACTACTTTTACATAAATTACCATCAATATTTTCTTATTATTTAGAGAATAAAATGTATACTAATCTTGTCACAGCTACTTCTACTTTATCTCATACTCCCCCTATAGCATCAACATAATAATAAAAGTCATGGCGGGCGCAGTGGCTCACGCCTGTAATCCCAGCACTTTGGGAGGCTGAGGTGGGCAGATCACTTAAGGCCAGGAATTCCAGACCAGCCTGGGCAACATGGTGAAACCTTGCCTCTACTAAAAATACAAAAATCAGCCAGGTGTGGCTGGCGCACACCTGTAATCCCAGTTACTTGGGAGGCTGAGGCACAATAATCGCTTGAACCTGGGGGGCAGAGGCTACAGTGAGCTGAGATTACGCCACTGCACTCCAGCCTGGGTGACAGAGTGAGACTTTGTCCAAAAAAAAAAAAAAAAAAGCCACTATTACATCAGGTAAAACATCTGGAATAGTGGAAACATAAGCCCTCCAGCACTTTAACCAAACACTGTGTCTCTCAAGTCCTTTTTCCATGTCTTGTTTATACCATCTCTTCCTTTAAAAAACATTCTTACTTATGTAAATGCTACCCTTTCCAAAGCCCAACTTAAGTTTCCTTCCACTGTAGAGACTTCCCAAATCAATTTTGGTTCTCAGTGCTCTCTTCCTACTCTGAATTTTGGTAACTTTAAACATATACATTAGCTATTGGTCTTTATTCTATATACTTACATAGAATTCTATATTCTGTAGACTTACTTTCCTAATGCATAGCTTGTCTGTTCAAATGACTCGTGAGATCCTGGAGGAACATATTTCTAGCATCTAGCCCAATATCTTGCCCAAAGTAGTTGCTAAATACAGTTTGAATGATATGTATTTGATGTCAATGAGTAGGGTAATAGAACTCTGAAGGAAGAAAAGTATTTGCAGATGCAGATATGGATTGTATTTGTGAAGAATGGGAAGAAGATGAAAGAGAGGAAACCCAAAGGCAATTATCTTTTTAAAGGAAGGTTTATAAATATACATTTGATGTAGAAAGCCGAAGAGAGCTGCTGGAAGAATTATGGAACTGTAGTTCTGATCAGGAAGACGGTTTTCCTATTTAAAGTAGTTTTAAAAAGAAGATAAACTTAACAGTTTATAAATCACATTTTCAGCCCATTTAATCAATCTTCGTAACAATCCTGGAGGTAGGTATTATCTTTATTTTGCAAAGGATGAAATTAAGACTTGAGGAAGTTAAGCACATATTAAATGGCAGAGCCAGTATTCAAACCTAGTCTAAGAGCTCCACAGATGCTACTATGCTTTTCCTAATTCAATATATTAATAAAACCAGAATTCTGTAAGTATTCTGTAACAAACAGGATACAATTATTTATCACTTCTAAACTAACATTGTTTTGTGGTTATGAACTCAAAGGATTCACAGAAATTTAAACCACTTTGTTTAAATTGATGAGAAAGATAAGTTTCTATATAGATAGCTATTTATTGACATGGTATGGCATTTTGAATTTGGAGTTTCTTTTACAAATTAATGTTTTGCTATGTTTATTTTATGTTGTTTTGAGCACAACTCTGTTACCTCACTGTTTCATTTACTTCAGTCTGCATTATAGCGAAATGAGAAGAAATAAAGCAGTTCTGCAACCAAGTCTGGCCTGAAGTATGAGGCAAAACAAAGGGTAAAGGTCTCTCCTGTGTCTAACTGATAATGATTCTATTAATTGTCTTTCAAAATGGAAAAGGGATAAAAATCTAGTAGATGAATACATATGAATTACCTCTAGAGCAAACTGGGCAGCTAAACTTAGAAGCATGGTAGGTGAATCTCTCTCTGCAACTAGAGCATTATCTTCTGACTCTTCATCTGTTAATACATTCTCTAAAGTAATTATTGCCTGCAAAGCTGAAAAACAAGAAAACAATTACAAAATGATATACTCTAATAAAAGAAATTACATATCTATGGTTAATTATGCCACAATGAATTTGGAATTTATTTTAAGAACATTAATATCTTTAAAATATTAGTATTCTTAAAGTAATGTGAGTTGATAAACTTTCAAGGAGGACTCGAACACCAGAAAAATGCCCAACTGGGCAACTGCACTTCTGTGAATTTATCTTATGGATATTTGCAAAAGTAAACAAATATATATAAGGATGTTCATCCAGCATTGTTTGTAAGAGTAAAATATGAAATCAGCCTAAATTCCATCATAATGAATGGGCTAAACACACTTTGGTACATCCATAATTTGAAATATAATACAGAATAAAATAAAAATTGAGTAGCTGTGTGTGTATTCCATTATATTCTTAAAGGTGGAATACGACAAGTTAAATGTGTGTACTATAGACAAATAATATTTGTTCAAATTAATAATCAAAAAGAGAGATAAATGTAAACATAAAAATTCAATTAATCCAAAATAAAGCAGAAAAAAGGAAAAAAGAACAAATGGGACAAACAAGATAATTAATAAGATGCTAAATTTAAATATAAGTGTATCAATAACTATGCTAAATATAAATGACCAAATGACCAATTAAAAGGCAGAGATAGTAAGACTGAAAACAAAACAAAACACAACTTTTAATATATGCCCCCTACAAGAAATACACTTGAAATATAAAAACAAAATTGATTGAAAGAAGAGGATGAGATAATATATACTAAAGTGAAGGTAATCAAAAGAAAGTTGGAGTGGCTATATTAATATCAGATAAAGTGAATTTCAGAGCAAAGAATATTATTGGCAATAAAAGGTTATTTCAAGACAATAAAGGAATCAGTTTATCATGAGGACATAACTCTAGATGCTTATGCACCCAATAAAATTTCAAAATATAAGAAGCAAAAGCTGGTAGAACTGCAAGAAGAAATGAACAAATCCACAGCTATAGTCAAAGATTTCAATATCCTCTCTCAATAACTGATAGCACAGAAAATCAGCAAGGATTCAGTACACTTAACACTAAATCAACTTGATGTGACTAACATTTATAACACACTCAACTCGACACCAGCAAAATGTACATTCCTCTCAAGTGCACATGAAATATTTACCAAGAAAAACAATATTCTGGGCCCTAGAACAAGTCTCAATATATTTAAAAGGATTAAAGTCATACAAAGTATAATCTTTGACTACAATGAAATGAAATTAAAAATCAACAAAAGAATGTTCTCTGGAAAATCCGCAAATATTTGGAAAATAAGTAACACATCTAACTAATCCACAAGTTTAAAAAGGAATCAAAAGTTAAATGGAAAGTATTTTGAACTGAATTAAAATGAAAACATCACATATCAAAATTTGTGTATCGTCACTAAAGCAGTAATTAGGTGATAATTTGTAGCATTAACTGTCTAGATAGACCAGAATAAAGGTCTTAAATCAATGACCTCAGTATTCACTTTTGGAAATAGGAAAAAGAAGAGCAAATGGAACTCAAAGAAAGCAGAAGAATGGATATGATAAAGATAAGAATGTAAATAAATTAAATAGAAATCAGATAAAAACAATAGAGGCCAAGGTAGGAGGATCGTTTGAGCCCTGGAGTTTAAGACCAGCCTGGGCAACATGGTGAGACCCTATCTCTACAAAAAAATTTCAAAATGAGCTAGGTGTAGTGGCATGCACCTGTGGTCCCAGCTACTCGGGAGGATGAGGCAGGAGGATAAACTGAGCCTGGGAGGCCAAGGCTGTAGTGAGTTGTGTTTGTTTTTTTTGAGACTCTATCAAAAAAAACCAAAACCAAAAACAACAACAACAACAACAAAAACTGATAGAGAAAAATTAGTAAAACCAAAAGCTGGGTTCTTTGAGAAGATCAATAAAATTGACCTTCTACATTGATTGATCCTCTAGTTACACTGACCAGGAAGAAAAATACAGAAGACATAAATTGCAAATATCAGGAATAAGAAAGGTGACACCACTGTAAGTTTTACATATGTTAAAAGGATAATATGTGGATATTATGAACAACTTTAGGCCATAATTTCAACAACTTAGATGAAACAAATTTTTGAAAGACACAAACCACCAAAGCTAAATCAATAAATAATAGATAACTTGAATAGCCCTGTATCTATTAAAGACATTTAATTTATAATTAAAAACCTTTCCATAAAGAAAACTCCAGTCCCAGATGGCTTCACTGGTGAAATCTACCAAAAACGTTTGAGGAAGAAATAATATCAATTCAACACAAACTCTTCCAGAAAACTGAAAAGGAGAATATACTTCCCAATTCATCCTATGAAGTCAGTATTACTCTGATAGCAAAACAAAAATGATTACAGGAATATAAAACTACAGACCAATTTCATTCATGAACACAGATACACATATTCTAAACAAACCATTAGCAAATCAAATTATATAAAAAGGAGTATACATCATGATCAAGTGGGGCTTGTTCCAGAAATACAGCATTGGTTTAACATTTGAAAATCAATTAATATAACTGACTATATTAACAAATTTTTTAAAAATTGATCATTTCAACAGATACAGAAAACCATACAACCAAATTCAACATCCATTCCTTACCCCTCCCACCACCAAATGGAACTCCCTCAACCTGATAAAGGATATCTGTGAAAAATCTACAGCTAACATATTTACTGGTAGAAGACTGAATGCTTTCCCCCTAAAATCAGGAAAAAGATAAGGATGTCCATTCTCATCAGTTTTATTCAAATTTTACTGAAGAATCTAACAAGAGCAACAAAGAAAGAAAAAAATAAATTGCACCCAGAGTGAAAAAGAAGTGAAATTATCTTTACCCACAGGCAACATTATTGTCTATTTAGAAAATCTGATGGGGCTGGTGCAGTAGCTCATGCCTGTAATCCCAGCACTTTGGGAGGCCGAGGTGGGAGGATTCCTTGAGGCCAGGAGTTCGAGACCAGCCTGGCCAACGTGGTGAAACCCCATTTCTACTAAAAACACAAAAATTAGCCAGGCGTGGTGGTGCATGCCTGTAATCCCAGTTTCTTGGGAAGCTGAGGTAAGAGAATTGCTTGAACCCAGGAGGTGGAGATTGCAGTGAGCTGAGATCACGCCACCACACTCCAGCCTGGGCAACAGAACAGGTCTCGAAACAGAACAGGTCTCAAAAACAAACAAACAAAACAAAACAAAAATAAAATAAAATTTAATGGAATCTACAGGGAAGGTACTGTACTGCAACTAAGAAGTGAGTTTACCAAAGTTGTAGGATATAAGATCAATATACAAGAAATCATTTTTATTTCTACATATCACCAATATAAGCAATTGGAAACCAAAATTTTTTAAAAATGCCATTTAAGATAGCATAAAATATAGTGTACTTAGGGATAAATCTGACAAAAGATGCACAAGACAGGTACAATGAAAAGTAGAAAACATTGCTGAGAGAAATTAAAGACCTAAATAAATGGAGGTATGTAAGTTACTCATGGTTTGGAAGACTCAGCAATGTTGTTAAATGTCAGTTATCCCCAAAGCTGATCTATAGATTCTATGTAATCCCAATCAAAATTCATTTATGCAAAACTTAAAATAATGATTCCAAAATTCATATGGATATACAAAGGCCTTGGAATTGTTTTGGCTATCCAAAACAATTAGAAAACAGAACAAAGTTGGAGTTCAAATTTATTACATAGTTACACTAATAAAGACAGTATGGGAATAGTGTAAGGATGGATCTATTAAAGTTGACTTCAAATTCATTACATAGTTAAACTAATAAAGACAGTATGGGAATAGTGTAAGGATGGATGAATAGAAGAATGGAATGGAATAGAGTCCAGAAAGAGATCCACACATATATGACAACTAATTCTGATAAAGGCACAAAGGCAATTCAATCGAGAAAGAATAGTTTGTTAAACAAATGATGCTGGAACAATTGGATAGTCATGTGCAAAAAAATAAAAAAAATTTCAATCCATACCTTGAGCCAAATACAAAAATTAACTAAAAATGGTTCACAGACATAAATGTAAACCTAAAACTGTAAAATTTCTTGAAGAAAACATGAGACATTTTCTGTCACCTTGCACTAGGCAAAGATTTCTCAAATACAATGCCAAAAGCACAATCCATAAAAGAAGAAAAATAAATAGGACTATGTCAAAATTTAAAACTTCTGTTCATGAAAGATGGTGTTAATAAAAAGAAAAAATCTGCAAAATACATGTCTGATAAAGAGCTTGTGTCCACTAAACATCAACAAGATGGTGGAATAGGACTTTCCAGCGCTCATTCCCCACAAGAACATCAATTTGAAAACTAGGTGAGAGATTTCAGCAGCTGGCTGTGGCACAGAAATAGAAAAGATGCATTGAAGAGTGTAGAAACAACAGCTTTTTAATACCCATGTCACCCCTCCCCGAACCCCAGGCCATAAAGCATGAAGATAGACACCCTCCACTTAGGGGAAGAAGGGGAAAGTGAGTACTGGAATTTACCTCAGACCACAACAATGGGCTGGCGGCAGTAAAACTCATCACTGGGCAGGCTCCCATGGCCCCAGACTCCAGGTCATATCCTGCACACCCAGCTCCAGACCTGCCCAAAGGACTTGGTCTCTAGGACTGCCACATCACCAGGCCAACCCCAGCAGATTCAGGCTCCAGACTGGCCCCAGTGCTGGACCAGACCTATTATCCCCAGGCTTTGGACCTGTTCCAGTGCCATAGTAGTCCTAACAGACTCAGGCTTTAGACGCAGCCTCCATCCCTAGGACGAGGCTGACATCAGTAGTTCCAGGCACCAGATTGCTGCCAGTAGGAAGCTGGATCCCCCATAGCCCCAGGCTTCAGGTCTGCCTCAGCACTAGGCCAGCCCCACAGCCCTTGTCATCAAGTCAGCACCCATGGACCCAGCCTCTAGGCTGGTCCTTGTAGATATAGGACCCAGGCCTACTCAGTGCCAGGCCAGCCCCTGCAGTCCCCAGGATCCAGGCATACTCCAGGTTTTCAGACCACCTCAGAGCTAGGTCAGCCCACACAGCCCCAGGCTGCACGACTGCCCCAGTACCAGGTCTGTACCACTGGCCATAGGTACGAAGCTGGCACTCATGAACACAGTCTTCACGCCTGCTTGTGTCACTCCACACTCCAGTGAAGCCAGGGTCCAAGTCTGCTCCAGCAGACCAAGGGTCCAAGCCAATTCAAATACACCCTAGGGCTGGGCTGTTCCCCATGGATCAAGGCTTCAGCACTTCCCCTATGCAGCCAGGTTCCAGGACAGCTCCCGCAGCTCCAGGACCCAGGTCGGATCTCACAGACCTAGCCTCCAGGCTAGCACACACATACCCATCCTCCAGGCTGACCCCCACAGACCCAGGCCCCAGGCAGATCCCCACATTCTCACACTCTAGGCCAGCCAGTGTGTCTCCAAATAGCAATTTAGTACCCACAATCCCAGGTTTCAGGCCAGTCCTTATGGCCCGAGACTCCACATCTGCCCCAAAACCAGGCCAGCTCCAGGCTCTAGGACTGTCTCAGTGGCCCCAAGCTCCAGTAGACCCAGGGTTCCGGTCTGCTGCAGTAGGCCAAGGGTCTAGGACCACCCCAGTAGACCCAGGTGCCAGGCTAGCCCCCACGGACTGAGGCTCCAAAACCACTCCTACAAACCGAGGTTCCAGGCCAGCACCCATTGACCTAGGGTCCTCAGGCTTGAGGCCCACCCCAGTGCCAGGCCAACCCCTACAGACTCAGGCTCCAGGCCTATCCTAGGGGACCTAGGCACAAGGGCCATTCCAGTACCTGGCTGGCTCTTGCAGATTCAGGCTCAAGGCCCACTTTAGTGTTTGGTCAGCCAATGGGGACCTAAACTTCAGGCCAGCCCCACTGGATACAGGCTCCAAACCCAATCCTTCAGACCCAATCAAGAAGTCCACCTCAGTAGATATAGGCTCCAGATCCAACCCCATGGACCTAGGCATCCAGGCCCACCTGGCTGCTAATCTAGGAACAAGGCCAGGCTACCAAAAGACTCCAGGAGTCAGCCCACCTGTGAACCATGCAAAACAGCCTACCCATAGTTCCTTGATAGGCCAATAAAGTGCCCTCCAGACTAAAGAGCTGTTGCACAGCAGAAGAAACCATCATCAGAATGAACAAATAACTATAGAATGGGAGAAAATTTTTACAATCTATCCATCTGACAAAGGCCTAATATCCAGCATCTACAAGGAACTTAAGCAAATTAAAAAAAAAGAAGGCTGGGCATGGTGGCTCACACCTGTAATCCCAGCACTTTGGGAGGCCAAGGCGGGGATCACGAGGTCAGGAGATTGAGACCATCCTGGCTAACATGGTGAAACCCCGTCTCTACTAAAAATACAAAAAATTAGCTGAGCATGGTGGCAGGCGCCAATAAGTTCCAGTTACTCAGGAGGCTGAGGCAGGAGAATGGCGTAAATCCAGGAGGCGGAGGTTGCAGTGAGCCAAGACCATGCCACAGCACTCCAGCCTGGGCGACAGAGCAAGACTCCATCTCAAAAAAAAAAAAAAAGGAAGAAAACCCACTAAAAAGTGGGCAAAGGACATGAACAGACACTTCTCAAAAGAGGACATACACGTGGCCAACAAACATATGAAAAAAAGCTCAACAACACTGATAATTAGGGAAATGCAAATCAAAACCACAATGAGATATCATTTCACACCAGAGAGAAAGACTACTATTAAATAGTCAAAAAACAACAGATGCTGGCAAGGTTGTGTGTGGAGGAAAAGGAATGCTTTTACAATGTTGGTGGGAATGTAAATTAGTACTTCAACCATTGTGGAAGACAGTATGGTGACAGCAACAAAAGGGCAAATATCTGAATTATAGGAGTTCAAGAAGGAGAAGAGAGATATGAAGGGCTGGAAAACACATTTCAATCAATAGCAACAGAAAACTTTCCAAACCTGGGGAAAGATAAATATACAGGTACAGGAAGGTCATAGGTCTCCAATAAGATTCAATCCAAACAAGACAACACCAAGACATATTATAATCAAACTGTCAAAAATCAACATAAAAGAGAGGATCCTGAAAGTAGCAATAGAAAAGCAGCATATCACATATAAAGGAGTTCCAATAAAGCTAGCAGTGCTCTTCACAGCAGAAACATAGGCCACGAAAGAGTGGGAAGATATATTCAAAGTGCTGAAGAGAAAAAACCCTATCAATTAATACTTTACCCAGTAAAGCTATCCTTCAGAAATGAAAGAGAGAGAAAGACTTACCAAACAAAAGCTGAGGGAGTTCATTGCCATCCAGACTTGTCTTACTAGAAACTAACAGTTAGTTTTTTTGAAAAGATAAACAAAATCACCAGGTATGGTGGCTCACGCCTGTAATCCCAGCACTTTGGGAGGCTGAGGTGGGGGATCACTTGAGGTCAGAATTTTGAGACCAGCCTGGCCAATGTAGTGAAACTCCATCTCTACTAAAAATGCAAAAATTAGCCGGGCATGGTGGCATGTGCCTGTAGTCCCAGCTACTCAGGAGGCTGAGGCAGGAGAACTGCTTGAACCTGGGAGGTGGAGGTTGCAGTGAGCTGAGATGGCACCACTGCATTCCAGCCTGGGGGACAGTGACTGTCTCAAAAAACAAAATAATAATAATAATAATAATAATTTAAAAATTAAAAAATAAATAAAATTGACAACTTTTATTTAGACTAAGAAAAAGATAAGCACAAATAAAACAAGGAATGAAAGAGAAGTGTTACAGCTGATACCACAGAAATATAAAAAATCATGAGACTACTATCAACAATTATACACCAAGAAATTGGATAATCTAGAAGAAAGAGATACATTCCTAGACATATAAACCCAGACTGAATCATAAAATAGAAAATGTGAACAAATAATGAACAAAGAGATTAAATGAATAACAAAAAATCTTCATGTAAGAAAAGCTTAGGTTCTGATGGCATCACTCCTCTTACCAAACGTTGAAGAACGAATACAATCCTTCTCAAATTCTTCCAAAAAATGTAAATCATTTCACAAAATTCAACATCATTTCATGATTTTAAAAAATTCAACAAATTAGGTACATAAGGAATGTACCTCAACACAATAAAGGCCATATATGACCAATGGACAAATAACATCATACTCAGTGGTGAAAAGTTGGGAGCGTTTCCTCTAAAATAAGGAAGAAGACATGGATGCCCACTCTCACTACTTCTATTCAACATACTACTGGAAGCCCTAGTCAGAGTAATTAGGCATGAGAAAAATACAACGCATCTAAGTTGGAAAGGAAGGTGTTAAATTGTCTGCTTGTAAATAACATGATCTTATATATAGAAAGCCTTACAGATGCAATGAAAAAAAATTTAGAACCAATAAGTGAATTCAATTAAGTAGCAAGATAGAAAATCAACATACACAAAGTAGTAGCATTTCTACATACTAACAACAAACTATCTGAAAAAAATATCAAGAACATGATTCCATTTACAATAGCTACAAAAATATTTGGAAGCAAATTTAATGTTGAAGTGAAAGACATGTACACTAAAAACTATAAAACACTGATGAAAGAAACTGAAGAAAACACAAAGAAATGGAAAGATATCCCATGTTCACAGATTGGAAAAATATCGTTAAATGTCCATACTACCCAAGGCAATCTACAGATTCAATGCAATCCCTATTAAAATTCCAATGACATTTTCCCCAGAAATTAATAAAAAAAAATACTGAAGTTTCCATGGAAGCAAAAAGACCCTGACTAGCTAAGCACTCTTGAGCAAAAATAACAAAGCTGAAGGCATCATACTACCTGAAGTCAAAATAAACTACAAAGCTATACTAATCAAAACAGCATGGTATTGGCCAAAAAACAGATACATAGGCCAATGGAAGGAAATAGAGAGCCCAGAAATAAATCCGCACATTTACAGTCAATTGGTTTTCAATAAAGGTGTCAAGAACACACAATGAGAAAAGGACAGTTTCTTCAACAAATAGTGTTGGTAAAACTGGATACCCACATGCAAAAGAATAAAATTTGACCCTTTTCTCACAATATATGAAAAAGCTATTAAAAATAGATTAAAGATTTAAACATAAGACATGAAACGGTAGAACTACTAGAAGAAAACATAGGAGAAAAGCTCCATCACATTGGTAAATGTGAAAGTAGACACATGGGATTACATCAAACTAAAAGCTTCTACACAGCAAAAGAAACTGTCAACAAAGTAAAGACACAATGTATGGAATGGGAGAATATATTTACAAAACCAGGCATTTGCGAAGGGGTTAACATCCAAAAATATATGAAACTCAAACATTTAATAGGAAGGAAACAATAACCTGATTTTAAAATGGGTAAACGACCTGAATAGACATTTCTCAAAAGGAGATGAGCAAGTGGTCCACAAGTATATGAAAAAATGTCTAACATCACTAATCAACAGATAAATGCAAATTAAAACCACAATGATAACATCACCCCACATCTGCTAGAATGGCTGTGATAAAAAAGACAAAAGACAGCAAGTGTTGGCAAGGATGTGGAGAATAGGGAACCCTTGCATATTGTAGGTGGGAATGTAAATTAGTATAGCCATCATGGAAAGCAGTATGGAGGTTCCTCAAAAAATTAAAATAGAACTATCATATGATCCAACAGTCCCACTACATGGTAGAATATCCAAAAAAAAAAAAGTGAAATCCATATGTCAAAGAGATATCTACACTCCCATATTCACTGCAGCATTATTCACAATAGCCACACTATGGAATCAACTTAACTCTACATCAGTGGAAAACGGGTAAAGAAAATGCGGTGTGTATATATACACAATGGAATACTATTCAGCCTCAATAAAAGGAAGAAATCCTGTCATTTACGAAAACAAAGTATGGGCCTTGAAGACATTATATTAAGTGAAATAAGCCAGGCACAAAAAAATAAATACCACATGATCTCATATGTGAAATCTAAAAAAGTTGACCTCATAGAAGCAGAATAGAATGGTCATAGAAGCAAAGTAGAATGGTGGTTACCAGGGACTAAGGCGTCAGGGAGATTAGGGAGATGGTGAAAGAATACAGAATTTCAGTTGAGTAGAATGAACAAGTTCAAGAGATCTATTGTACAACATGGTGACTAAAGATCATAACAATGTATTCTATTCTTAAAAATCACTGAGAGTTTAAGTGTTCTCACCACAAAAAAATGCTAAGTATGTGAGGTAGGGTTGGGTGTGATGGCTCACGCCTGTAATCCTAGCACTTTGGGAGGCTGAAGCAGGAGGATTGCTTGAGCCCAGGAGTTTGAGGCCAGCCTGGGCAACATAATGAGACTCCATCTGTACAGAAAACAAAAAAAGATGAGGTGGAGGATCACTGAGCCTTGGAGGTCAAGGCTGCAATGAGCCATGATCATTCCATTGCATTTCCACTTGGGTGACAGAGTAAGATCTTGCTTCAAAAAAAAAAAAAAAAAGGATATGAGGTAATGTATATGTTAATTAGCTTGATTTAGCCATTCCACAATGTATACATATCTTTAAAACACCATGTTGTCATGATCAATATATGTAATTTTATTTGCCATTAAAAAATAAGTTTTTTAAAAAGGCAACTTGCATCCAGGATATATAAATAACTGTCAAAAATCAATAATAATAAAACAAAGTACCCTATCTTAAACTGGGAAAAAGATTTGTATAAACACTCCCCCCAAAAAAGATACTTGGATATAAAATATTAAACATTAGGGAAATGCTAATGCCACAGCAAAACACTACTACCCACTATCAGAATAGCTAAATATTTGTTCTTTTTTATTTTTTTAAGTTCTAGGATACATGTGCAGAAAGAGCAGTTTTATTACACAGGCATACGTGTGCCACGGTGGTTTGCTGCACTTGTCAACCCATCACCTAGGTTTTAAGCCCCACATGCATTAGCTATTTGTCCTGATGTTCTCCCTCCCCTCCCCACCCCTAACAGGCCCCACTGTGTGTTGTTCCCCTTCCTGTGTCCATGTGTTCTCATTGTTCATCTCCCACTTATAAGTGAGAACATGTGGTGTTTGGTTTTCGGTTCCTGCATTAGTTTGCTGAGGTTGATGGCTTCCAGCTTCATCCATGTCCCTGCAAAAGACATGATCTTATTCCTTTTCATGGCTGCATAGTATTCCATGGTGTGTATGTACCACATTTTCTTTATCCAATCTATCATTGATGAGCATTTGCGTTGGTTCCATGTCTTTGCTATTGTGAATAGTGCTGCAACATACATGTGCATGTATCTTTATAATAGAATGATTTATATTCCTTTGAGTATATACCCAGTAATGGGATTGCTGGGTCAAATAGTATTTCTGGTTTTAAATCCTTGAAGAATTACCATGCTGTCTTCCGCAATGATTGAACAATTTACATTCCCACCAACAGTGTAAAAGCATTCCTATTTCTCTACAGCCTCACCAGCATCTGTTGTTTCTTGACTTTTTAATAATCTCCCAGAATGGCTAAATTTTTTTAAGTGGACAATTTCAAGTGCTGATGAGGATGTAGATCAGCTAGAACTCTTAAACATAGCTGGTTCACATGTGAAATTGTATAGCTGCTTTAGAAAACAGTTTTGCAGTTTCTAATAAAGTTAAACATATATTTACCATATAAGTCCACAATCCCACTAATAGATATTTACCCTACAGAAATAAAATATTATCATCGAATTAACTGAGCGTGGTGGTGCACACCTGTAGTGCCAGCTACTCAGGAGGTGGAGGCAGGAGAATCGCTTGAACCTGGGAGGTGGAGATTGCAATGAGCTGAGATCATGCCACTGCACTCCAGCCTGGGTGACAGAGCGAGACCCCATCTCAAAAAAACAATATTATTATCACACAAAAAATGTAAAGAGATGTTTTATAGCACCTTTATTCACAATTGTCAAAACTGAAAACTTTGAACTTGTCTCAGAGGTGAAAAAATAACCCTGAAAACCATTCAAATATCCTTCAACTGGTGAATGAATTTTTCCATACTGTGGTATTTCCATACTATGGAATGCCACATAGCAATAAAAAAGACAAACTGTGGATAAACACAATATGGGTGAGTTTCAAATGCATTAAGCTAAGTGAAAGAAGCTCAAAAAGATTCATACTATATGATTTCATTTATATGACATTCTGGAAAAGACAAAACTAGAGATAGAAGAGATCACTGATTTCCAGGGCTGAAAGTGGTGAGAAGGAGTAACAGTAAAGGGGCCTGAGGTATATTTTTTCTACATTGTGGTGGTAGTTACATGACTGTATGCACTTATCACAACTCATAATTTTTAACATATATAAACCTCATACGACCATACACTAGCAAGAATAAATTTATTATATATATCTTCAATATACATGACTTTTAAAAAATGGTCACAGACAACTGAAGAAGAAATAAAAGGGTTGATCTGATGTTGTATTTAAAAAGTAAAATAATTTTTTAAAAATAATGTTAAAACAAAAGATTTAACAGGAAATTACTAATATTTTTGCCATTTTTACTGGCAAAAGGCTTCAAGTTATTTTATCCTTAAACATAGTATATCAAGTAAAACAAATGCCTAAAAGTCTCTAATGAAAACTTTGATGATGAACACGACAGCAATATTAACCTCTAATTTACTATTCCTTAATTATTATACAGGTATACTTTACTATTTTGGAACATTTATTTTTAATGTAAAATAAATGATCTTTTTTCTTATGGAGTGAATAATAGAGTCCCTTGCACCTAGTAGGTGTCCATAAACAGTTGCTTAATTGGATTCGTATACATTTTGTTTGGATCCATTAATTTAAGCTTCTTAACTTCTGCCAAACAAATGGCAACCAGTCTGGAGCTCAGACTCCTTCAGGATTAGTTCAGCTACCTGAGGGCTAAAGGTATTAATATCTGAGCAAAGGCATATCTATAACCAATTCAACATATATGTGCCTATGCAGACACACCAGCTAGGAAACTATGCTTAACTTAATGGAAAGGCCTCAACATTAATGGGATGAGGGTCATGTGTGAAATTCCAACACTGTCCACTCTGTGGACAGAAACTCCATTTCAAGGCCAAATCTCTCACCAATCACCTTCCAAATAAGTGAAAACAATTAAAAGGTACCCCAAGTTTCATTTTTTGAAGACAATTCTTAACTGATATGGGTTTTTAGTATAACCTCACCCACACACAGCTTTTTAAATTTAATTTTTGAATAGGTTGGTTTAAATAAAAGTATAAAAAAGTACATAGTGATAAGACTTTCCCCCAATTCTTGTCCGGTGTTTGCCCAGTTCCTATTCCCTCAATAGGTAACCACTGTTCTTTTACTTTTATATAACCTTCCACAGTTTCTTTTTGCATTATTGTATCATCTTTACATATATATCTTTACATATACAGAACGTATATTCAATTCTATTGTCTTAAAAACAATGTTCTTTTCCCATTGTGGTTGAAGAGGATTATTTATTATTTGTGTTAATAGCCAAATATAAGTTACAAATAAAATTTATACCTCTTTCAGAGTTGCCCTCTATGACTGCAATCTTGAATATATAAAATTGAGTGAAAACATTTCTAGGATCATGTCGTTCAGCTTCTGCCACTGCCTCTTTGGCTGAAAAGAAAAACATTGGGTCCTTTTAATAAAATCTATAAGGAAGGATTTACCATATTTTACTAATATCAATAAGGTAGTCAAAATGGCTGAGGGATACTCACAATGAAAATAATGAATCTAAGAAAAATACTTGCAGAACTGCTCTTCTAGAATGCTAATATAACAGTGAGTTATACTTCTGGAAATAGAGTAAGTTAGATATGTCAGACCCACCCCCCTGCTGAAAACAGCCAAAAATGTTGGATGATATATTTATTTTTTCCAGAAAGAATAAAAGAACTGTAAATGAATTTACAGTAAAAGATAGTAAAATATTACCAAGTAAAAGAATAGTAAAAGAACTACCAAGTAAAAGATAGTAAAAGAATTACTAAGGCAAAATCTAAGGAAAACTGAGGTCTCAGAGAGGTAAACAGAAAAGTAAAGTCACTTTTATCTGGTAAGCATTTGCAAATGTAACCAAATGTTAACTTCCGTTTTGAGGGACATCACTAGGTCAGGGGAACAGACATCAAGTTCGAAGGGATCACACTCCTAGACTAGGGAAAAGCCAAAAGTAAACCCACTCCTACCCACATTCCTAGAAAACTAACTGCAAATAAAATTACCTTAGTGCTGGATAGAAGGCAGCACAATGGGGTGGAGGCAAACAATCCATGAGGTGTAATACTAGGAGATTCATGTATTCATTGACCCAAACTATATTATACAGGAAGCTAAAAGACCTAAAGCTGAGAATTTAGTTTAGATAGTTCCCAAACATCTACAGAAGCAAATGTAAATCTTCTCTGGGGGAAAGCACCTTATCTTAGCCTTCAAAATAATTCCATAAATAATTTTTCAAGAATCATGAGTTGTACACGTTACAAAAATAACAAAGCACACTCGTAAACAAGGTACCATAAACAGCAGAAACAAGAGATAGCAGAAGCGGACCCTCAAGATGCAGATACTAGAATTATGAAAAACTGGTTATAAAACATCTATGCTTTCGAAGTCTAAAGAAATACAATGTATGCTCAAAATATATTTATGTGGGTTGATACACAGTGGTACAAATTAATGCAGTTATAGTGGTTGTTCCTAGATGGTATCCATTCTGTCTCATTATTGCCTGTGCCATACAAGTTATTAAATACTTTGCGTATCAGTGAAGTTAGTAGTAGGAAACAGAGACCATAAAATGTGACCTTGGGGATTTGAAACAAAGAAGCTTTTTGAAATGAGAAACCCAATTACCCAAATTAAAACATAATAGACAGGTTTAGCAGCAGATTAGAAACAGGTGAAGAGAAAATTAGTGGGCTGAAAGATAAAACAGAATAAAATAGCCAAAGTGTAGCACAGAGCGATTACAAACATGGAAGACAGTAAAGAAAGGATTCTATACTTTCTAGGATAGCCACTAAAAGATTAGAAGCAGTAAATAATTTTCACACTAGTAGAAGGGGAAGACTGGAATGAAAAAAAAACCGAAAATAGTATTTTTAACAAATGGTGCTGGAACAACTAGACATCCACATGTAAAAAAGTAGATCTAGACATAGACCATAAACCTCTCACAAAAATTAACTGAAAATGGATTATAACCTAAATATAAAACCCCAAACTATAAAACTCTTAGACGATAACATAGAAATTTTAGGTGAACTTGGGTTGGCAATGACTTTTTAGACACAACACCAAAACCATATCTATGAAAGAAAAAACTGGTAAATTAACTTAAAATTAAAAACTGCTCTGTGAAAGACATCATTAAGAGAATAATGATAAAAGCCACATATTGGAAACAATACTTGCAAAACACATATCTAATAAAGGACTGGTATTCAACATGTATGAAGAATTCTTCAAACTCAACAATAAGAAAACAAACAACCCAAGTATAAAATGGGCGAAAGACATGAAGAAACACTTCACTAAATAAAATATACAGATGGCAAATAAGTATATGAAAAGATGCTTAACATCTTATGTCATTAGGGTTTTGCAAATTAAAACAGCAATGAGATACCACTACACATCTATTAGAGTAACTAAATTCAAAACACTTTAACAACATATAATGCTGGCAAGGATGCGGTGCAACAGGAACTCTCATTCATCACTGGTGGGAATGAAAAATGGTATAGCCAACTTGGAAGACAGTTTGGCAGTTTCCCACAAAACTAAACACACTCTTGCCATACAATCCAGCAGTTGCACCTTTGGTATTTATTCAAATGTGTCAAAACTTTATGTCTACACAAAAATCTACATAAAGATATTTATAGTAGCTTTATTCATAACTGCCAAAATTTGGAAGCAACCAAGATGTTCTTCCATGGGCGAGTGTATAAACTAATATATCCAGATAGTGGAATATTATTCAGCACTAAAAAAATGAACTACAAACCCATAGAAGGACATGAAGGAATCTTAAATGCATATTGCTAAGTGAAAGAAACCTATTTGAAAAGGCTACACACTGCACGATTCCAATTATGTGACATTCTGGAAAAGGCAAAACTATGGAGACAGTAAAAAGATCAGTGGTTGACACTAGTTCAATGAGGGGGAGGAACGGATGAATAGGTCAACCACCGGAGGTTGAACTATTCTGTATGGTATTATAATGGTAGACACGTTTTTATACATTCATCAAACCACATATGATGTACAACACAAAGACTAAACTATAATGTAAAATACGGACTTTAGTTAAAAATAACATATCAATATTGGCTTATCAATTGTAACATATATAGCACACTAGTGCGAGATGTTAATGACAGGGGAAACTGAGTATGTGAAGAATGGTGAGGGAGTATATGAAAACTCTTTCTGTTTCCTACTCAATTTTTCTGTAAACCTAAAACTGCTGTAACAAGTAAAGTCTATTATTTAGAAACATTGATCCCAAAGAAGGCAAGTGAGGAGAGAAAAAGAAACAGGATAGAAACGACAAATAGAAGCCAGGCACGGTGGCTCATGCCTGTAATCCCAATAGTTTGGGAGGCTCAGGCGGGCAGATCCCCTGAGATCAGGAGTTTGAGACTAGCCTGGCCAACATGGTGAAACCCCATCTCTACTAAAAATATAAAAATTAGCTGGGTGTGGTGGCACACATCTGTGATCCCAGATACTTGGGAGGCTGAGGCATGAGAATCACTTGAACACGGGAGGCGGAGGTTGCAGTGAGCAGAGATTGTACCACTGCACTCCAGCCTGGGCATGGAGTGAGATTCTGTCTCAAAAAAAAAAAAAAAGAAAAAGAAAAAAGAAATAGGAAAAAGAAATGACAAATAGAAAGCATGAAGTAAGTTACAGATTTAAACTCAAATATACCAATATTGTATTAAATGTATAAACACGAAATGCCCTAGTTAAAAAACAAAAATGGTCAGACTGGATTAAAAATATGTAACTATATGTTCTTTAGAAGTGTCACACCTAAAATAAATATATCAAAAGTTCAAAGTAAAGGGATTAGAGAAGATCTATCTGGAAAATATTAACCAAAGTGTGGATATATTAATATCAGACAAAAATGACTTTAAGGCAGAAAATAATACTAGATATAAAGATCACTTCATAACAATAAAACTTGAACAAACAAATATATTACAATACCAATTTTGTATGTATAAATAGTATGGCCTAAAATATATAAAGCAAAAATGATAAAATTAAATAAAGAAATAGATCAATTCAAACCATAAAGGGACATTCCAGCACCTCATCTCAGTAAGTGATAGAGTAAGCACACAAAATATGAGTTTGGATACAGAAGATTCAAACAAAATGAACAAACAATCTAAATTTATACATGTATGTATACAGGTGGTCTCTGTCTTATGATTTTTTGACTTTACCACGGGTTTTTCAGGATGTAACCACATCATAAGTCTGGGAGCTCCTCACAACTAGTGATGGGGTTATGGTTTCTACTAAACGTATATTGCCTTTACATCATTATAAAATCAAAATATCATTAAGTCAAACCATCATAAGTTGTAGATGCCTGCCATTTTGCCAGCATTAACTGCATTTTCACCTTACTATATTTTCAACTCACGATAAATTTATTAGGATATAACTCCATTGTAAGTCAAGGAACATTTGTACATATATGTACATACACAGTGCCTAAAAACTGCAGAAAACACATTCCTTTCAAGCACACACAGAATATTTACAAAAACTGACCATTTACCTAACTATTAAGCAAATCTCAACTTATTTCAGTCTAAAATCAATTACAATGTTGTAATTAAGCTAGAAATCAATTACTAAATAAATTACTCTAAAAATGCCGAGAAAATCCCCATAGGTTTCAACATTCAGAAATAACATTTTTACATCATTCATGAGTCAAATAAAAAATCACAGGGGAAATTGGAAAACATTTTGAATTGTATAATAATAAAAATATTACATGTATTAGTGTTCTCCAGAGAACACGAATTTTTCATTTTCCATTAAGTCTCTGTGTTGGTATCTCCACAATAGATGAAGTAGCCACCTCTCCTAGGCTTCATGAACTTTCCTTGTACAGGAAAAGACCCCCACCAATCAACACAGTCAGAGATTCTGGGGGTCTCTCAAACCTTCATGCTAGTCCAGCCTGCTTGCTTTGTTCTTTTCAGCCCCTAGGCATGTAAGGTATGCCTGGTCACATCAGTGCACTGGGACAAGTTATACTGAAGCTGGTTCCATGGGTGATTCCCAGCAAAGTTGGATGGTTAGACACTTTGTCCAACTCTTTCTCTTCCCCAGGGAGAAGCTGAGAGCTGGAGATTTTTGTCTACTTGCTCTGCGCTGAACTTAGGAGAGGGAGGTCTATGGTGACTGCCAGCTAAAATCTCCACCTCTGGCCAGGTGCGGTGGCTCACGCCTGTAATCCCAGCACTTTGGGCGGCCAAAGTGGGTGGATCACTTGAGGTCAGGAGTTTGAGAACAGCCTGACCAATATGGTGAAATCCCGTCTCTACTAATAATAAAAAAAAAATTAGCTGGGCGTGGTGGTGCATGCCTGTAGTCCTGGCTATTCAGGAGGCTGAGGCAAGAGAATCGCTTGAGCCCAGGCGGTGAAGGTTGCAGTGAGCCGAGATTGTGCCACTGCCCTCCAGCCTAGGCGACAGAGCAAGACTCTGTTTCAAAAAAAGAAAAAAAAAAAATCTCCATCTCTGCTCTCACTTGCCTCCAAATGGCTAGATAATGCCAGGTCCTGTCACCACTTTGGGATAGGCAAGTCAGAGGCCAGTCATTTCGGTAGCCCATGGAAAAGTAATGGTGTTAGATGCCTGGACCAACTCTTTCCCTCCTGACAAAGAAGCAGGGCAGCTGTGGTTTTTGTGTGTTCACTCTGTAATGAGCTGGGGGGTAGGAACCATGATATTTACCAGCCCGAGCCACTGTCTTCGTTCTCCCCAGCCAGCTATACTATGCTAAACCTGTCAGAGCTTCAAGACTAGCAAGATAGATGCCAGATCTTGGGGTAACCCCAGAGAAGCTGGGGCATTGAATACTCTTCCTCTCCCCAGATCAGTTCTTTCTCTCCACAGAGGGAAGCTGAGAGCTGGAATTTTTAATCTGCTCACTCTGTGCTGCCTAGGGCAGAGAAGCATGATGTCGACCAGTCCAAGCTGCTATATCTATTTTCCTCCAGGTGGCTAGACTGTGCCAGGCCTGTGAGAGCTCCAACACTGGCAGGACAGAAGCCAGTCCTCTGGTGAGTCCCCTCAGAAAAGTTGGAGTTCTGTACACATGAACCAATTTTCTCTCTCCCATGGTTGAAGTTGGGAGCTAAAGGGTCTCTTTCTGATCATATGTGTGCCCAGGAGTAGGGATTCTAGTAAGAGAGTTTCCTGAATCTCCATGCAGGCTTTGGTGAGTCTGGTTTTACATTTACCCAGAGAGCAGGAGTCTTTTGATCAGTTTCTGGATTTCTCATAAAGAGAATTTGTCCATGAATTATTGCTGAATCAGTATGCTTGTTGAGGGAAGGGGCGTTCAGGGCTTCCTACTCCATCTTACTGGCATCACTATCCAGATAGCTTTACATTTTAGGGAAGAATGACTCAAGTTTTACAAACTTTTCTAGAGAACAGAGAAAGGAATGCTCTGCAACTTTTTATAAAATTGGCATGACCTTCATATAAAAACCGAATAAGGACAAACATGAAAAATAAAAATTAGAGACCAATTTCACTCACAAAGAGAAATGCAAATATCCTAAACAAAATATTTACAAACCAAACCAAGTAAAGTAGGAAAAGAATAACATCATGACTGAGTTTTCTCCAGGACTGAAAGGTTGGCTTAAACCAAAAACTGGCTGAGCGCACTGGCTCACACCTGTAATTCCAGCACTTTGGGAGGCGGAACGCCTGAGGTCAGGAGTCCGAGACCAATCTGGCCAAAATGATGAAACCCCATCTCTACTAAAAACACAAAAATTTGCTGGGCATGGTGGTGCATGTCTGTAGTCCTGGTTATTCATGAGGCTGAGGCAGGAGAATCGCTTCCACCCGGGAGGCAGAGGTTGTAGTGAGCTGAGATTGTGCCACTGCACTGCAGCCAGACTGACAGAGCAAATCTCAGAAAAAAAAATAAAATAAAATATAAATAAATAACTCCATCAATAAATTCAACACATTAGCGACATAAAGGAGAAAAAAAATCATATGATCATCCCAACAAAACAAAACATAAAACCTCTTAACAAATGAGCCATAGATGAGGACTTCCCAAATCTGATGTATGTTTTCTGTACTAGGTTGAATATTGTCCCCTCCAAAATTCGTGCCCATCATAGAGCCTCAGAATGCAACCTAATTTAGAAATTAGGTCTTTGTAGATATAGTCAAGTTAAGATGAGGTCATAATGGATAAGATGAGCTTTAATCCAATGACTGGTGTCCTTATAAGAAGAGGGAAATTTGGACACAGACACAGATAGTTGAACACCATATGAAGACAGAAGATACAGCAATAACACCATGCAATGACAGAGGCAGAAATTGGAGTGATGAACCTACAAGTTAAGGATTACTGGCAAACATTAGAGTCTGGGAAGAATCCTCTGCTAAAGTCTTCAGAGAGAGCATAGCTTTATCGACACCTTGATTTTGGACTTCCAGCCTCCAAAACTATAAATGTATACATTTCTGTTGTTTTAAGCCACCCAATTTGTAGTACTTTGTTATAGCATCCCTAGGGAACTAATACTGTATCTATACAACAACGCAAAAAAAACCCTAAAGCAAACATCACACTTAATGGCAATTTATGGTAGCTTTACCTTTTAATCCAAAACACCACTTTAATTCAACATAGTAGTTGAACTATTAGACAAAATAAGACAAGAAATATATAAAGCATATTGAAAAAGAAGAAACACAATTGTCAATTTATATAATTGGATATGCAGACAACCCAGAAGAATTTATAAGCAAATTATTACAATTATTAAGAGACTTTAGCAAAGGTAGCTGTGTGTGTGTGTGTGTGTGTGTGTGTGTATATATATATATGCCATATGAGCATATATATATGGTATATATATACATATGGCATGTATATATATGCCATATGAGGCTGGGCATGGTGGCTCATGCCTGTGATCCCAGCACTTTGGGAAGCTGAGGTGAGAGGATCATCTGAACCCTTAAAGCTTACCCACTAGAGCTCCCCTCTGAGACAGGCTCCACACTAAGGAGAAACTGTGGAGAGTACAATAAAAAACTGAACAGGACAGTGACAACAAAGATGAAAGAAAAGGTATAGATCAGTGTTGTCCAATAGAGTTCTGTGATGGTGGAAATGTTCTATATTTGTGCTATTCAATAGAATGGTCATTAGTCACACACGGCTATTTAGCACTTGAAATGTGGCTACTGCAATTGAAGAAATAAATTTTTATAACTTTATTTAATTTTAATTAATTTAAATTTAAATGTACATAGCCACACATGCCTCATTGCTATCACATTGGACAGTGTGGGTGTACACCAAAAGACAGGGAGAAGCAGAGCCAGGAAATCTCAGAAAAAAAGTTGCCTTATTTTTAAACACTAACAAACCAAACCAAACTGAAAACAAGAAAGGGAGCTCTGTGAAGTAGTAACACTTTCTAAATGTCTACCTTTTTATAAGTTAAGGAAAACTAATTTCACATCAAAATGAGAAACAGTAAAGCTTTAAGGTAAATACTCTAAAAAGTTGTAAAATATATAAATAAAAAAGCAGCAGCAGCAAAGTATCCCCACAGAAAATGAAAGCATGTCACAAAAATGTGCTAAAAAAAGGTCAAAATCATAACTGACTATTTCAAAATGAGCTAAACACATTTAAAAATGATACAAGATATGAAAGATCAACATAAATAAGAATTAGAGGCGGGGCATGGTGACTCACACCTGCAATCCCAGCACTTTGGGAGGCTGAGGAGGGCAGATCACCTGAGGTCAGGAGCTCTGCCTGGCCAGCCTGGCCAACATGGTGAAACCTCGTCTCTACAAAAATACAAAAATTAGCCAGGCATGATGGTGGGTGCCTGTAATCCCAGCTACTCGGGAGGCTGAGGGAGGAGAATTGCTTGAACCTGGGAGGCGGAGGTTGCAGTGAGCCGAGATAGCACCACTGCACTCCAGCCTGGGCAACAGAGCGAGACTCAGTCTCAAACAAACAAACAAAACCATAGAAATAATTAGAAAAACTCAGAAATGAGGTGGTAGAGCTAAGGAAAATATTAGAAGTAAGAGAAGTAATTTCAGAAATGAAGACTAACAAGAAGAAAGTCAAAAGCAAATAAATACAGCCAATAATGCCAAAAGAGACTAAAAGTCAAAAAGAAGAAAAAATTTGAAGTTAAGAAGGAATGAAGATAATGTATATTTTACCACAGTAAAAGATAAACACTAAAAAATGAAGATACTCAAAGTGATCTACAGATTCAATGCAATCCCTGTGACAATTCCAAGGCATTTTTTTTTTCATAAATACAAAAACCCATCCTAAAATTCATATGAAGTTTCAAGGGATCCTGATTTCAAGACTTAGCTATGAAGATATAGTAATCAAAACAGTATAGTACTGAGATAAGGACTGACATATAGACCAATGGAATGTAATAGAGAGCCCAGAAATAAACCCTCACATATATGGTGAAATGGTTTTTGACAAGGGTTCCCAAACTATTCAATGGGAAAAGGACAGTCTTTTCAACAAATGGTGCTGGGAAACCAGGATATCCACATGCAAAAGAAAGAAATTGGATCTTTACCTTATATCACACATAAAAATTAACTCAACATGGATTAAAGGTGTAAACATAAGAGGTAAAACTACACAAGTCTTAGAAGAAAACACATGCGAAAATCTTCATGACATTGGATTTGGAAATGATTTGGATATGACACCCAAAGCACAGTTGACAAAAGAAAAATCAGATAAATGGGCCTCATCAAAAAATTTTTAAAATCTACTGCTCTTCAAAAGACACTAAGAAAAAGACAACCCACAGAATGCGAAAAAATATTTGCTAGTCATATTTTGGTAAGGGGTTAATATCTGAAATATAAATAATTCCTACAACTCAACCACTATAAAATACAAACCCCAATTAAAAATGGGCAAAGGACTTCAATAGGCGTTTCTCCAAAGAAGATACACAAATGGCCAATAAGCACATGAAAATATGTTCAACATCACTGGTCATTAGGGAAATGCAAATCAAAAACACAATAAGAGAACACTGCAAACCCATGAGGATGGCTTTTGTCAAAAAACTTAAAAATAGTAAGTGTTGACCAGGATGTGGAGAAATTGGAATACTTGTGCATTACTGGTGGGAATGTAAAATGGTACAACCATTGTGGAAAAAAGTATGATGATCGTTCAAAATGTTAAACATAGAATTACCATATGACCCAACAATTATATTATTAGGTAAATACTAAAAAAAAAAAACTGAAAGCAGGAACTCAAAAAGATACTTGTAATATCTATGTTCATGGAAGTATTTACTCATAAGAGCCAAAATGTCAAAGCAACCCAAGTGTTCAATGAATAGATGAATGGATAAACAAAATGTGGTACAGTCATGTGTCACTTAACAACAGGGGTACATTCTGAGAAATGCGGCATTAGGCAATTTCACCTTTGTGCAAACACCATAGTGTACTTACACAAACTTAGATGGTATAGCCTACTATACATGACATATGGTATAGCCCATTGCTCCTAGGCTACAAATCTCTATAGCATGTGACTGTACTGAATACTGCAGGCAATTTTAATGGTAAGTATTGTATATCCAACATATCTAAAACTAGAAAAAGTACAGTACATATAGAGTATAAAAGATAAAAAATGGTACACCTGTGGAGGGTACTTACATGAATGGAGCTTGTAGGACTGGAAGCTGCTCTGGGCAAGTCAGTGAGTGCTGAGTGAATGTGAAGGCCTAGGATATTACTGTATACTACTATAGACTTTAAAACACTGTATACTTAGGCTATGCTCAATTTATAAAATGATATTTTTCTTTCTTCAATAATGTAGTTTACTGTAACTTTATTTATTTATTTATTTTAATTATACTTTATGTTGTAGGGTACGTGCACAACATGCAGGTTTGATACATATGTATACATGTGCATGTTCGTGTGCTGCACCCATTAACTCATCATTTACATTAACTTTATAAACTTTTTAATATTTACAAAACTTGTTGAGTATTTTGTAATAACACCGAGCTTAAAACAAACATTGTGCAGTTATACAAAAATATTTCCTTTTTATATCCTTATTCTATAATATTTTTGATTTTTAACATTTTAAAATCGTTTTTGACTTTTTTTTTATTATACTTTAAGTTCTAGGGTACATGTGCATAACGTGCAGGTTTGTTACATATGTATACTTATACCATGTTGGTGTGCTACACCCATCAACTCGTCAGCACCCATCAATTCATCATTTATATCATGTATAACTCCCCAATGCAATCCCTCCCTCCTCCCCCCTCCCCATGATAGGTCCCAGTGTGTGATGTTCCCCTTCCCGAGTCCAAGTGATCTCATTGTTCAGTTCCCACATATGAGTGAGAACATGTGGTGTTTGGTGTTCTGTTTTTGCGATAGTTTGCTGAGAATGATGGTTTCCAGCTGCATCCATGTCCCTACAAAGGACGCAAACTCATCCTTTTTGATGGCTGCATAGTATTCCATGGTGATTATGTGCCACATTTTCTTAATCCAGTCTGTCACAGATGGACATTTGGGTTGATTCCAAGTCTTTGCTATTGTGAATAGTGTCGCAATAAACATACGTGTGCATGTGTCTTTGTAGTAGAATAATTTATAATCCTTTGGGTATATACCCAGTAGTGGGATGGCTGGGTCATATGGTACATCTAGTTCTAGATCCTTGAGGAATCGCCATACTGTTTTCCATAATGGTTGAACTAGTTTACAATCCCACCAACAGTGTAAAAGTGTTCCTATTTCTCCACATCCTCTCCACACCTGTTGTTTCCTGACTTCTTAATGATTGCCATTCTAACTGGTGTGAGATGGTATCTCATTGTAGTTTTGATTTGCATTTCTCTGATGGCGAGTGATGATGAGCATTTTTTCATGTGTCTGTTGGCTGTATGGATGTCTTCTTTTGAGAAATGTCTGTTCATATCCTTTCCCCTTTTTGATGGGGTTGTTTGTTTTTTTCTTGTATATTTGTTTGAGTTCTTTGTAGATTCTGGATATTAGCCCTTTGTCAGATGAGTAGGTTGCAAAAATTTTCTCCCATTCTGTAGGTTGCCTGTTCACTCTGATGGTAGTTTCTTTAGCTGTGCAAAAGCTCTTTAGTTTAATGAGATCCCATGTGTCAATTTTTGCTTTTGCTGCCGTTGCTTTTGGTGTTTTAGACATGAAGTCCTTGCCCATGCCTATGTCCTGAATGGTACTACCTAGATTTTCTTCTAGGTTTTTATGGTATTAGGTCTAACATTTAAGTCTCTAATCCATCTTGAATTAATTTCGTATAAGGGGTAAGGAAGGATCCAGTTTCAGCTTTCTACTTATGGCTAGCCAATTTTCCCAGCACCATTTATTAAATAGGGAATCCTTTCCCCATTTCTTGTTTCTCTCAGGTTTGTCAAAGATCAGATGGCTGTAGATGTGTGGTATTATTTCTGAGGACTCTGTTCTGTTCCATTGGTCTATATCTCTGTTGTGGTACCAGTACCATGCTGTTTTGGTTACTGTAGCCTTGTAGTATAGTTTGAAGTCAGGTAGCGTGACGCCTCCAGCTTTGTCCTTTTGACTTAGGATTGTCTTGGCAATGCGGGCTCTTTTTTGGTTCCATATGAACTTTAAAGCAGTTTTTTCCAATTCTGTGAAGAAACTCATTGGTAGCTTGATGGGGATGGCATTGAATCTATAAATCACCTTGGGCAGTATGGCCATTTTCACGATATTGATTCTTCCTACCCATGAGCATGGTATGTTCTTCCATTGTTTGTGTCCTCTTTGATTTCACTGAGCAGTGGTTTGTAGTTCTCCTTGAAGAGGTCCTTTACATCCCTTGTAAGCTGGATTCCTAGGTATTTTATTCTCTTTGAAGCAATTGTGAATGGAAGTTCATTCCTGATTTGGCTCTCTGCTTGTCTGTTACTGGTGTATAAGAATGCTTGTGATTTTTGCACATTAATTTTGTATCCTGAGACTTTGCTGAAGTTGCTTATCAGCTTAAGGATTTTGGGCTGAGACGATGGGGTTTTCTAAATATACAATCATGTCATCTGCAAACGGGACAATTTGACTTCTTCTTTTCCTAACTGGATACCCTTGATTTCTTTCTCTTGCCTGATTGCCCTAGCCAGAACTTCCAACACTATGTTGAATAGGAGTGGTGAGAGAGGGCATCCCTGTCTTGTGCCAGTTTTCAAAGGGAATTTTTCCAGTTTTTGCCCATTCAGTATGATATTAGCTGTGGGTTTGTCATAAATAGCTCTTATTATTTTGAGGTACGTTCCATCAATACCGAATTTCTTGAGCGTTTTTAGCATGAAGGGCTGTTGAATTTTGTCAAAAGCCTTTTCTGCATCTATTGAGATAATCATGTGGTTCTTGTCTTTGGTTCTGTTTATATGCTGGATTACGTTTATTGATTTGCGAATGTTGAACCAGCCTTGCATCCCAGGGATGAAGCCCACTTGATCATGGTGGATAAGCTTTTTGACGTGCTGCTGAATCCGTTTTGCCAGTATTTTATTGAGAATTTTGCATCGATGTTCATCAGGGAGATTGGTCTAAAATTCTCTTTTTTGTTGTGTCTCTGCCAGGCTTTGGTATCAGGATGATGTTGGCCTCATAAAATGAGTTAGGGAGGATTCCCTCTTTTTCTATTGATTGGAATAGTTTCAGAAGGAATGGTACCAGCTCCTCCTTGTACCTCTGGTAGAATTCAGCTGTGAATCCATCTGGTCCTGGACTTTTTTGGTGGGTAGGCTATTAATTGTTGCCTCAATTTCAGAGCCTACTATTGGTCTATTCAGGGATTCAACTTCTTCCTGGTTTAGTCTTGGGAGAGTGTAAGTGTCCAGGAAATTATCCATTTCTTCTAGATTTTCTAGTTTATTTGCGTAGAGGCGTTTATAGTATCTCTGATGGTAGTTTGTATTTCTGTGGGGTCCATGGTGATATCCCCTTTTTCATTTTTATTGCGTCTATTTGATTCTTCTCTCTTTTCTTCTTTATTAGTCTTGCTAGCGGTCTGTCAATTTTGTTGATCTTTTCAAAAAACCAACTCCTGGATTCATTGATTTTTTGGAGGTTTTTTGTGTCTCTATCTCTTCAGTTCTGCTCTGATCTTAGTTATTTCTTGCCTTCTGCTAGCTTTTGAATGTGTTTGCTCTTGCCTCTCTAGTTCTTTTATTGTGATGTTAGAGTGTCAATTTTAGATCTTTCCAGCTTTCTCTGTGGGCATTTAGTGCTATAAATTTCCCTCTACACACTGCTTTAAATGTGTCCCAGAGATTCTGGTATGTTGTATCTTTGTTCTCATTGGTTTCAAAGAACATCTTTATTTCTGCCTTCATTTTGTTATGTACCCCGTAGTCGTTCAGGAGCAGGTTGTTCAGTTTCCATGTAGTTGAGTGGTTTTGATTGAGTTTCTTAGTCCTGAGTTCTAGTTTGATTGCACTGTGGTCTGAGAGACAGTTTGTTATAATTTCTGTCCTTTTACATTTGCTAAGGAGTGCTTTACTTCCAATTATGTGGTCAATTTTGGAATAAGTGCCATGTGGTGCTGAGAAGAATGTATATTCTGTTGATTTGGGGTGGAGAGTTCTATAGATGTCTATTAGGTCCGCTTGGTGCAGAGATGAGTTCAATTCCTGGATATCCTTGTTAACTTTCTGTCTCGTTGATCTGTCTAATGTTGACAGTGGAGTGTTGAAGTCTCCCATTATTATTGTATGGGAGTCTAAGTCTCTTGTAAGTCTCTAAGGACTTGCTTTATGAATCTGGGTGCTCCTGTATTGGGTGCATATATATTTAGGAGAGTTAGCTCTTCCTGTTGAATTGATCCCTTTACCATTATGTAATGGCCTTCTTTGTCTCTTTTGATCTTTGATGGTTTAAAGTCTGTTTTATCAGAGACTAGGATTGCAACCCCAGCTTTTTTTTGTTCTCCATTTGCTTGGTAGATCTTCCTCCATCCCTTTATTTTGAGCCTATGTATGTCTCTGCATGTGAGATGGGTCTCCTGAATACAGCAGACTGATGGGTCTTGACTCTTTATCCAGTTTGCCAGTCTGTGTCTTTTAATTGGAGCATTTAGTCCATTACATTTAAAGTTAATATGTTATGTGTGAACTTGATCCTGTCATTATGATATTAACTGGTTATTTTGCTCGTTAGTTGATGCAGTTTCTTCCTAGCCTCGATGGTCTTTACATTTTGGCATGTTTTGGCAATGGCTGGTACCGGTTGTTCCTTTCCATGTTTAGGGCTTCCTTCAGGGTCTCTTGTAAGGCAGGCCTGGTGTTGACAAAATCTCTAAGCATTTGCTTATCTGTAAAGGATTTTATTTCTCCTTCACTGATGAAACTTAGTTTGGCTGGATATGAAATTCTGGGTTGAAAATTCTTTTCTTTAAGAACGTTGAATATTGGCCCCCACTCTCTTCTGGCTTGTAGAGTTTCTGCCAAGAGATCTGCTGTTAGTCTGATGGGCTTCCCTTTGTGGGTAACCCGACCTTTCTCTCTGGCTGCCCTTAAGATTTTTTCCTTCATTTCAACTTTGGTGAATCTGGCAATTATGTGTCTTGGAGTTGCTCTTCTCGTGGAGTATCTTTGTGGCGTTCTCTGTATTTCCTGAATTTGAATGTTGGCCTGCCCTACTAGGTTGGGGAAGTTCTCCTGGATGATATCCTGAAGAGTGTTTTCCAACTTGGTTCCATTTCCCCCCCACTTTCAGGCACCCCAATCAGATGTAGATTTGGTCTTTTTACATAATCCCATACTTCTTGCAGGCTTTGTTCATTTCTTTTTCTTCTTTTTTCTTTTGGTTTCTCTTCTCGCTTCATTTCATTCATTTGATCCTCAATCGCTGATACTCTTTCCTCCAGTTGATCGAGTCGGTTACCGAAGCTTGTGCATTTGTCACGTATTTCTCGTGTCATGTTTTCATCTCTGTCATTTCGTTTATGATCTTCTCTGCATTAATTAGTCTAGCTGTCAATTCTTCCACTCTTTTTTCAAGATTTTTAGTTTCTTTGCGCTGGCTACGTAATTCCTCCTTTAGCTCTGAGAGGTTTGATGGACTGAAGCCTTCTTCTCTCATCTCGTCAAAGTCATTCTCTGACCAGCTTTGATCCGTTGCTGGCGATGGGCTGCGCTCCTTTGCAGGGGGAGATGCGCTCTTATTTTTGAATTTCCAGCTTTTCTGCCCTGCTTCTTCCCCATCTTTGTGGTTTTATCTGTCTCTGGGCTTTGATGATGGTGACGTACTGATGGGGTTTTGGTATAGGTGTCCTTCCTGTTTGATAGTTTTCCGTCTGACAGTCAGAAGGACTGTCTGTTGGTCTGTTAGAGATTGCTTGAGGTCCACTCCAGACCCTGTTTGCCTGGGTATCAGCAGCAGAGGTTGCCGAAGATAGAATATTGCTGAACAGCGAGTGTACCTGTCTGATTCTTTCTTTGGAAGTTTCCTCTCAGGGGTGACGCCACCCTGTGAGGTGTGGGGTATCAGACTGCCCCTAGTTGGGGATGTCTCCCAGCTAGGCTACTCAGGGGTCAGGGACCTACCTGAGCAGGCAGTCTGTCCGTTCTCAGATCTCAACCTCCGCGTTAGGAGATCCACGGCTCTCCCCAAAGCTGTCAGACAGAGTCGTTCGGGTCTGCAGCGGCCCGCTCTTTCCCCTAATGGACTGCAGCTGTGCGCTGTCCGCAGCGGTAGAGTCTACAGAGACAGGCAGGCTTCCTTGAGCTGCTGTGAGCTCCACCCAGTTCGAGCTTCCCAGCGGCTTTGTTTACCTACTTAAGCCTCAGCAATGGCAGGCGCCCCCCCCCAGCCTCGCTGCTGCCTTGCGGATAGATCGCCGCAGACGGCTGTGTTAGCAGTGAGGGAGGCTCCGTGGGCGTGGGACCCTCCCGGCCAGGTGTGGGATATATTCTCCTGGTGTGCCTGTTTCCTTAAAGCGCAGTATTGGGGTGGGAGTTACCCGATTTTCCAGGTGTTGTGTGTCTCAGTTCCCCTGGCTAGGAAAAGGGATTTCCTCCCCCTTGCGCTTCCAGGTGAGGCGATGCCTCGCCCTGCTTCAGCTCACGCTGGTCAGGCTGCAGCAGCTGACCCGCACCGATTGTCCGGCACTCCCTAGAGAGATGACCCCAGTACCTCAGTTGAAAATGCAGAAATCACCGGTCTTCTGTGTCGCTCGCGCTGGGAGTTGGAGACTGGAGCTGTTCCTATTCGGCCATCTTGCTCCGCCCCCACCGCTTCATTTCATTCATTTGATCCTCAATCGCTGATACTCTTTCTTCCAGTTGATCGAGTCGGTTACTGAAGCTTGTGCATTTGTCACGTATTTCTCGTGTCATGGTTTTCATCTCTGTCATTTCGTTTATGACCTTCTCTGCATTAATTAGTCTAGCTGTCAATTCTTCCACTCTTTTTTCAAGATTTTTAGTTTCTTTGTGCTGGGTACGTAATTCCTCCTTTAGCTCTGAGAAGTTTTATGGACTGAAGCCTTCTTCTCTCATCTCGTCAAAGTCATTCTCTGACCAGCTTTGATCCGTTGCTGGCGATGGTCTGCGCTCCTTTGCAGGGGGAGATGTGCTCTTATTCTTTGAATTTCCAGCTTTTCTGCCCTGCTTTTTCCCCATCTTTGTGGTTTTATCTGTCTCTGGTCTTTGATGATGGTGACGTACTGATGGGGTTTTGGTTCTTCCTGTTTGATAGTTTTCCTTCTGACAGTCAGGACCCTCAGCTATAGGTCTGTTGGAGATTGCTTGAGGTCCACTCCAGACCCTGTTTGCCTGGGTATCAGCAGCAGAGGTTGCAGAAGATAGAATATTGCTGAACAGCGAGTGTACCTGTCTGATTCTTACTTTGGAAGCTTCCTCTCAGGGGTGTACTCCACCCTGTGAGGTGTGGGGTGTCAGACTGCCCCTAGTGGGGGATGTCTCCTAGCTACGCTACTCAGGGGTCAGGGACCCACCTGAGCAGGCAGTCTGTCCGTTCTCAGATCTCAACCTCCGCGTTGGGAGATCCACGGCTCTCCCCAAAGCTGTCAGACAGAGTCGTTCACGTCTGCACAGGCCCCCGCTGCTTCCCCTGTTGGTCTTCAGCTGTGGGCTGTCCCCAGAGGTGGAGTCTACAGAGACAGGCAGGCTTCCTTGAGCTGCTGTGAGCTCCACCCAGTTCGAGCTTCCCAGCGGCTTTGTTTACCTACTTAAGCCTCGGCAATGGCGGGCGCCCCTCCCCCAGCCTCGCTGCTGCCTTGCGGATAGATCGCCGCAGACTGCTGTGTTAGCAATTAGGGAGGCTCCATGGGTGTGGGACCCTCCCGGCCAGGTGTGGGATATATTCTCCTGGTGTGCCTGTTTCCTTAAAGCGCAGTATTGGGGTGGGAGTTACCTGATTTTCCAGGTGTTGTGTGTCTCAGTTCGCCTGGCTAGGAAAAGGGATTCCCTTCCCCCTTGCGCTTCCAGGTGAGGCGATGCCTCACCCTGCTTCAGGTCTTGCTCCTCAGGCTGCAGCAGCTGACCAGCACCAATTTTCCGGCACTCCCTAGTGAGATGACCCCAGTAACTCAGTTGAAAATGCAGAAATCACCGGTCTTCTGTGTCACTCGCGCTGGGAGTTGGAGACTGGAGCTGTTCCTATTTGGCCATCTTGCTCCGCCCCCTCTCTTTTTTGACTTTTCAAACTTTTTTGTTAAAAACTAAGACATGAGCAAACACATTAGCCTAGACCTACACAGGGTCAGGATCATCAGTGTCACTGTCTTCTACCTCCACATCTTGTCCCACTGGAAAGTCCTCAGGGGCAATAACATGCATGGAACTGTCACTTACTATGATAATGCCTTCTGGAATACTTCCTGAAGGACCTGTCTGAGGCTGTTTTATGGTTAATTTTGTTTTATGTGCTCTAAAATAGCAATAAAAGGCTGGGCGTGGTGGCTCACACCTGTAATCCCAACACTTTGGGAGGCCAAGATGGGAGGATCACCTGAGGTCAGGAGTTCAAGACCAGCCTGGCCAACATGGTGAAATCCCATCTCTACCAAAAATACAAAAAGTATCCGGGTGTGGTGGTACACGCCTGCGATCCCAGCTACTTGGGAGGCTGAAGCAGGAGAATCACTTGAATTCAGGAGGTGAAGGTTGCAGTGAGCTGAGATTGTACCACTGAGACTCCGTTTCAAAAAATAAAATAAAATAAAACAAAATAGCAATAAAAGTATAGTATAGTAAGTACTGGATGATAGGAATTTTTCATCTCCATTATAATCTTATGGGACTACTGTTGTATATGTGTTCCATCACTGACTAAAATGTTATGTGGCACGTGACTGTATATACGTACAATGAAATATTATTCAGCCTTAAAAAAGAAGGAAATCCTGACACATGTTGCAACATGGATGAACCTTGAGGACAATTTGCTAAGCCAGTCACAAAAGAACAAATACTACATGATCCAATTTATATTAAGTACCTACAATAGTCAAGATCATAGAGACAGAGCATAGAATGGTAGTTTCCAGGGACTAGGGGGAGGGGAAATGGGAAATTTTTATTTAAAGGGTATAGTGTTTCAGTTTTGCAAGATAAAAAGAGTTCTGAAGACAGATGGTGGTGGTGGTTTTACAACAATGTGCCTGTACTTAATGCCACTGAACTGTATACTTAAAATGGTTAACTGTAAATCACTTTCAGTGGTAAATTTTATGTTATATATGTATTTTACCACAATTGAAAAAAATCAGTTGAATTTCTATACGTTAGCAATGAAAAACTGGAAATTGAAATTAATAGACCAAGATCATTTGCAATATCATCAAAAACATAAATTCTTTAGGATAAAGTTAACAAAATATATACAAGATTTTTATGCTTGAAAACCACAAAATATTGATGAGAGAAATTAAGGAAGACCTAAATAAGTAGAGATCTACTCTGTATTAATGGATTGGAACACTTATTAATACTGTTAAGTTGTTAACTGTCTCCAAATTGATCTATAAATTCAATGCAATCTCAATCGAAATACCAGCAGGCATTTTTGTAGTTGACAAGCTAATTTTAACATTTAAATGAAAATGTAGATAATCTAGAATAGTCAAAATGATTCCAAAAAGGAACAAAGTTAAGGATTTACACAGCTTAAGTTTTCTACTTACTATAAAGCTACAATGATCAAGAGAATGAGGTATTAGCATAAGAATAGATATCTAGAACCAATGAATATAATACAGTCCAGAAACAGATTCAAACACTTATGACCAATTGATTTTTGAGAAAAGTGCCAAGGCAATTCAATGGAGAGAGGATAGTCTTTCAATACTGGTGCTTGAACAGCATGATGTCTATATGGAAAAAAAAATGAAACTTGATCTATTTCAACACACACACAAACACACACATATACTTACTTTATTCAAGATAGATCACAGACCTAAACACAAAAGCTAAAAGTATAAAATTTTTAGAAGGAAGCATAGAAGAATTTTTTTGCCATTTTGATGTAAGCAGAGATTTCTTAAATAAGACACAATAAGACATAAACCATAAAAGAAAAATATAATAAATTTGATTTCATTAAATTAAAACCCATAACATATCCAGTAGAACAGTTAAAACTTAAAAGATTGGACATGCCATATGTTGACAAGGATGTGGATGAACTGGCATTCTCATTCATTGCTGGTATGCTGGTAGGTATGTATAATGGTACAGCTGCTTTGGAAAACAGCTTGACAGTTTCTTATAAACTTAAAAATGCACTTATCATATGATCCACCAATTTCATTTCTAGAAACTTTGGTTTCTCCAAAGAGAAACCAAAACAAATACCCACACAAAGACCTGTACTTCAATGTTCATAGTAGCTTTATTCATAATAGCCTCAAACTGAAAACAACGAAAATACCCATTAGCAGATGAACAGATAAACAAATTGTGGTATATCCACACAATGGACTACTACTCAGCAATAAAAAAAAAAACTATTGATATATTCAACAACAAGGGTGATTCTCTAAAATTCTAAAATTGAGTGAAAGAAGCCAGATTTTAAAAACAGGTGAAGTACATACCATGTAATTCCATTTATATGAAACTCTACGAAAGATAAATCTAACCTATAGTGATGGAAAGCATGCCAGTCATTGCCTGGGGCTGGGAGTGGAGGTGAGGATTGACTGAAAAGGAACACAAGGAAATCTCTCGGGATAATGGAAGTCTTCTATATCTAGACCATGGTAGTAGGTAAATTTGGGGTATAAATTTGTCAAAATCATCGAACTATACCTAAAATGAATGCATTTTTGTATGTAAATTATATTTTTATAAATTCGTTTTAAAATAAATTAGTAATGACTTGTAAGGGTTCCTTTAGTTTTAAAATTCAGTGATTAATGAGCCTAGTCCCCCACAAAATCCTCTTTGACTATAATAAATTTTATCAGGTTATACTGATATTTTAGAAAAATGTGGGCAGAAGATACCTCAAAGTTCTCTTAGTCAAAAAATTCTTCTGATGCTTGAATCTCCTCTATAACATTTATACCAAGTCATTCAGTCTTTACTTAAATATATTCAAGAAGAGAGAATTCACTCTATTTTAAGAAAATCCATTTCAGTGTTTTGGTATGTCAAATCATTAGAAAGCGTTCCTTATGATAATCCAAAATCTCACTCTTTGTAGGTCTCAACCATGGAAACACTCATGAAATAAATTTAATTTCTTTACTCCCTGACAGCCATTCAAACATTAGAAAAAAGCTATCATGTTCTCCTAAATCTTCCATTTCCCAAGTTTAACATCCTCACTTCCTTTAACTGTTCTTCAAATAAGATGGTGTTTAGTGCTCTCACCATCCTGAGTGCCTTCCTCTTGGCACACTTGGGTTTGTCAATATCCTCCTTCAGAAGTGGTGCCCCTCAATCCAATACAACAGAGATGCTCCTCAACTCATGATGGGGTTACATCCTGATAAACCCATGGTAAACTGAAAATATCCTAAGTAGGAAGTGCATTTTCAACTTAAGATGGATTTATCTAGACATAACCCCATGGTAACTTGAGGAGCTTATTGAATGAGTATTGCTTTCATACTATCATAAGATTGATAAATCCTAAATCGAACCCTTGTAAGTCAAGAGCTGTCTATACAGTTGTTCCCTGGTATCTGTAGAGGATTGGTTCCAGGACACCCTCAGATATCACAACCTGCAGATCCTCAAGTTCCTTATAGTAGTTGCATATAACCTACACACATCCTTTGGTATACTTTAAATAATCTCTAGATTACTTACACCTAATACAATATAAATGTTCTGTAAATAGTTGTTACATTGTATTGTTTTATATTTGCATTATTTTCTATGTTGTATTGCTATTTTTTAAATTGTTTTTTTCTGAGTATTTTCAGCCTGTGTTTGATTGAATCTGTACTTCAGATATATTCTAACCAGAGCAGAATAGAGGGTAATTGTCATTTTTTCTCCTTCTATACATTAAATCTCTATGGATTCAACCTAATTTGAGTAAACTTAGTATTTTTGGCTTATGCAGTGCTTATAGTCAATCAAATGTACAAGTGATTCACATATGCTGGTGTTAAAGCCGTATTTTATCTATTTTGTTCTTGTACAATTGGTTTTGGGGATCCAATTAGAGGATGTTTTGTTGTTTCCTGTTTGTCTTGGTCTTGCTAGAATAGGCTCATCATTTCAACCTATTAAGGTCCCTTAAGATCTGACTCTATCTTCTAACAAATCAGTTACTCTTTTCAGCTTCACATCATATGTACATGCAATCAATATTCACAAATGTCCTAATCTATATAGTCCTATTCTAAGTTCACCTGGTATATACCACACAATGATGAGTGATTGAACAGTATTTTATTGTTTTCTAATTATTTTATATATGTAAATATTGTTTCTGCATTAATATTTTAGGCTCACTTACAGAATAGATCATGTCTTCTACTTATTCTATAGTGCTTGGCACAGATTAGACATTCAATATTCATTGATTTGAAATCTCAATTAGGATATTTTTACAGTATAGCTGTATCAAATGAGTCACAGCTGACCTTCATCTGATGTTTCTTTAGTGCTTTTTTTTTTTTTACATCCATATAGATGCATTTGTGGGAAAGGTACATCTACCTAAGAATTACAAAACAAAACTCAGAATCAGTCAAGCACAAGCTGATGAAGTACAGAGGCCACAGTGCCATCTAGTGAATATCACTAGTTTATGCCTGCTGGTCCCAAGCTCATTTTTGGTCCTATAATAGAAGGGCATGATTTTTCGAACTTTATATGGTAAAGAGAAACAATATATAATCAGCACATGAGACATAACTGTCTTCACTTTAAGTCACATATCCTATGAATAGTCTCATCTTTGTGGCTGTTGTAAGTCTTATGGCCATTCTGTGGTTTGAGAGTATAGTTCAGTTTTATCAAACTAGAGTAATACTAATGACATTCATGTACCTAAACTGCAGTTGCAAGCTGAGGATGGGACTTCTGTATTGAGTTAAAGAGTACCCAATTGTGCATTCCCATTAACTTATACAGATTATCACCAAAACAAGTCATTATCTATCTACCAACTAACATTAAGGTTTTATTATGGTTTGCAGCAAAATCCCAAGGTGTGATAAATTGCTTCTGTATTTAGAACCCAAGTTCATTTCCCTCATCCTTAATCCATTCAAGCCTATGACTTGCACAAACCAAACATTTTTAAATCCTCAAAAATAATATAGCAAAATCATGCTACTGGGCTTAAGGCACTACAAACACCTCAAAGGTAGAGTCGATATCTATGAAACGACATTGTTTAATATTGTCTCATGCAAAGTACTGAAGATATCTGAATGGATAATAGCAATTTAAAAATTTGTATTTATACAATTTAGAAAACAAACCAAAGAAATGATCTATAATTAGCATTGTTATCTCAAAAAGATGTTGCCAAGTGTGTGAGCTAATGAATCTGTAACCTAATCTACTAAAAGTTCAGAGGAATCTATTTCCCAACTCCTTTGGCCTACCTGCCCAAATTAACTTCTAACCTATGATTCAATATTTCATTTTAAATCAAAATAAAATGTGTTCTCCTCACCCTCAAAAGAGGAAAGAGCTGAGCTGGAGAAATTATAGTGGGATGATTTTTAGTAATACAATCTCATTCAGTTCTGATAATCAAAGAGCACTCACAGATCTTAATCACTATTAATTTCCAATTATGCATAGTAGCAAGGACAGAAATAGCATGAGGAAACGGAATTCCTTTATCAGAGGAAGTTGATTGACAGGTATTTATTGAGTCTCTGTAACTATTTTTAATGTAATGAGCATCTACTATGCATTAGGCACTATGCTGGGTACAAGGGCAAATAAAGATAAGATATGGTCTCTATCCTCAAGGAGGTGACTGACAGTCCAATAGATGACTAAGACAGGTATAGAAATAACTAAAATATAATGCAGAAAGTAAGTATCTGGGGATAAACAGAACTGTTACAAAGTCTTGGAGGAAAGGCAAGACAAGGAAATTTCCTCAGGAAGCTAAGAATGTCATTAAGAGTTAGGCTTTGAAAAAGGGAATTTTAAGCTAGGCTTTGAAAAGGGAATTTTTAGGTATGCAGGAAAGAGGTAATTTGCAATCAAGAAGCATGAAAAAAGATACTGAGGTAGAAAACATAGATCATGGCTAGGAAGCAGCAAGTACTCCAGTTGAGGACAAACATAGTATACAAGGAAATAAAACAGAAACAGTTTCCATGAAAGTAGGTTGTTATAAAGCCAGGAAGCCCCTTGGATTATGTCTCCTGACATGAGTCTACTTCCCTTTGACTTTCTGCTATGTTTTGATCCAGCACAAAAGCTCTCACCAGAAGCCAAGCAAATGCCAGCACCATAGCCCTTGAACTTCCCAGCCTGCAGAATCATGAGCTTAAATAAACCTATTTTCTTTATAAATGACTCAGTCTTAGGTATTCTATTATACCAACACGAAACAGACTAAGACACCACTACTTCCCTGATCACATCTCCTAATTGCCCTAATGTTCCCTCGGCTCCAGCCACAGTGGTCTCTTTGCCATTCTTTAAATACCCTAGGGCCTTTGCAGTTGTTATTCCCTCCGTCTGGAATGCTCTTTTTCCTCTATTCAAGTTAGAACAGTGCTACAAAAATTGTTTTCACTGATAGCTTCCCTGTGGTTTTCCCTCAGTACTTTTTACAACTGTCAGATATTTCAGGTTAGTTATCCTAATACATAACTTAGTCTCCGTTTCAGAGGTTGTCTTAAAATATTTGAGTTTTTAAACAATTTGTAAGAGATATGTACATACTTTCAGATGCATTGAAAAATAATTCACCATTACTTTCTATTTTTTCCACTGAGATTGCTGAGCTGAGCATATTTCATATGCAGGGCACTCTGTTTGGGCTTATATTATATAAGAATGAAAATAAATTTTATTTTTATAAATTAAAAAAAAAAAAACAATCTTCTCAGTGAGGACTTCCCTGACCACCCTATCTAAAATTTCAACCATTCACCCTCCTCCAAAACATTTAATGTCACCCTTTCCTGCTTAGTTTTCTCCTTAGCACTTATCAATATTTAATACACCAGGAGTCAACAAACTATAGCCTTTGGGCAAAATCTGGCCCACCATATTTTTTGTACAGTTCATAAGTTAAGAACAATTTTACATTTTAAGTGACTGAACTAAATCAAAAGAATCATATTTTATGACACATGAAAATTACATGAAATTCAAATTTCAGTATTCCAAAATATAATTTTATTGGAACACAGCCATACCAATTTGATTACATACTGTCTATGGCTACTTTCAAGGCACAACAACAGAGTTTATTAGTTTCAACACAGACTGTATGGCCTGCAAAACCTGAAATATTTACTGTGGTTCTTTAAAGAAAGTTTGTTGACCCCTATAATATAACATAATACTTATTTATCTTTTTATTGTTTGCCTCTCCCAGTGAAAAATAATGGGGACAGCAGTATTTGTCCATGTGGATAAAGGTTTTTATATATTTTATTCATTACTATATCCCCAATGCTTACAACAGTACTTAACACATAGGAGACAATAAATAAATATTTTTTTAATGAATGAACACTAAAAAATATAGACAGTACTTTTGGATTAGAAAGTTTGGCAACAAAAAGGATACAGAACTGAAGTTTGAGGAGGATTACAAAGTTGAAGGAAGGTTTTTGGATAAAGAAGACTTCAAGGTAATTATATTGACAGGAGAAAGAAACAGTAGGCCGGGCGTGGTGGCTCACGCCTGTAATCCCAGCACTTTGGGAGACCGAGGCAGGCAGATCATGAGGTCACCAGCCTGGCCAACATGGTGAAACCCTGTCTCTACTAAAAATACAAAAAATTAGCCAGGCGTGGTGGCCCATGCCTGTAATCCCAGCTACTCGGGAGGCTGAGACAGAAGAATCACTTGAGCTCGGGAGGTGGAGGTTGCAGTGAGCTGTGATAGCACCACTGCACGCCAGCCTAGGCACCAAGAGTGAGACTCTGTCTCAAAAAACAAACAAAAAAAAAAAACAAAAAAAAGAAAACAAAAGAAGCAGTAAGGAATGATAGAGAATTATTAAACAGCTAGGATTGAGATCTGTAGAGTAAGGTCCCCAGACAAAGTTACTTCTTTCTCGTAGGTAAGAGAAAAGAAAGGCAATTTTTCATGTGTCTGTTGGCTGTATGAATGTCTTCTTTTGAGAAATGTCTGTTCATATCCTTTGCCCACTTTTTGATGGGGTTGTTTGTTTTTTTCTTGTATATTTGTTTGAGTTCTTTGTAGATTCTGGATATTAGCCCTTTGTCAGATGAGTACATTGCAAAAATTTTCTCCCATTCTGTAGGCTGGAAAAAATGCTCATCATCACTCGCCATCAGAGAAATGCAAATCAAAACCACAATGAGATACCATCTCACACCAGTTAGAATGGCAATCATTAAAAAGTCAGGAAACAACAGGTGCTGGAGAGGATGTGGAGAAATAGGAACACTTTTACACTGTTGGTGGGATTGTAAACTAGTTCAACCATTATGGAAAACAGTATGGCAATTCCTCAAGGATCTAGAACTAGATGTACCATATGACCCAGCCATCCCACTACTGAGTATATACCCAAAGGATTATAAATCATGCTGCTATGAAGACACATGCACACGTATGTTTATTGCGGCACTATTCACAATAGCAAAGACTTGGAATCAATCCAAATGTCCATCTGTGACAGACTGGATTAAGAAAATGTGGCACATATACACCATGGAATACTATGCAGCCATAAAAAAGGATGAGTTTGTGTCCTTTGTAGGGACATGGATGGAGCTGGAAACCATCATTCTTAGCAAACTGTCACAAGAACAGAAAACCAAACACCGCATGTTCTCACTTATAGGTGGGAATTGAACAATGAGATCACTTGGACTCTGGAAGGGGAACATCACACACCGGGGCCTATCATGGGGAGTGGGGAGGGATTGCATTGGGAGTTATACCTGATATAAGTGATGAATTGATGGGTGCTGACGAGTTGATGGGTGCAGCACACCAACATGGCACAAGTATACATATGTAACAAACCTGCACGTTATGCACATGTACCCTAGAACTTAAAGTATAATAAAAATAAAAAAAAAAAAAGAAAAGAAAAGAAAGGATGGGTGAAGAGGTGAGAAACTGATGAAGTTCATGTCAGTGGCTACAAGCCCAGCAAATCACACTATAAGGTCTTTTGCTGCAACAAAGGAGAAAGCATGGGTGCTTAAGGCAGAAAAAGATGTTTTGGAATTACCACTGTGGGGAATGTGATAAAAACTCAACAAGAGTCAGTATTGACTACCTAGCTGAAAAAACATGAAATTTTAGCAGATCCAATAAACATGGTTTCATAAATTTTCCCAACAAAGCTCAAGTAGCTCAAAGGAAGGAGTGAAGAAAGACAATGAAAGTTAACAAAGGTCAGACACTGGTGAGGTGGGATTATTAAAATATTATAGACTGTGTATTTTTTTCACCTTTCTGTCTGTCCTAGTGCATAAGAGGATATTCATTGCATATGGAGGGTATCCAATCAATGTCTGCTAAATTCAAGACAAGAAGGATGAAATGGAGAAATATACTGACAGTAATCAACAAAGTTACCTTGAATATAATCAAAATATCCTTTGGCTTCACCACTAATCTGGCCATAAATGATACAGTTACATATTGAGTACACACCATTAAAATATGCCTGGTTTACTGTTCTCCTATTCTTCCTAACCTCACTATTAATATCACTTGAATTTCCAATTATAAACTCAGATCTATACTAGGCTCTAGGACCAAACTTGACATTAGAAGAGATGTAAGTAGCATTGCCTCAAGTCTCAGAAAACTGTATCTAGTCAACTTGTATTCCTCTTCTGGTCACTGCTTCCCTGTTTGGCTCTATGCAGGGGCTATGCTCTTAAAAACAGCCTCATATCCTGGTCCTTTTAGATTTGGAGATCTACTTTGCTCTTTCTAGTATGTCTGCACACACTCCCAATCCTCAAAGATTTGTGTACTGTCTGAGTCCAAATCTCTGTGATTGAAACCCTGTTCCCTGCTGTTATATTTATGTGATGCCAACCACCTGTGTGCCTGACTTAGAGAATATTTCCAACATTTAGATTTCTCTCATTGCCATGCTCTGCTTATCTGCCCATTAGGATACCATGATGTCAGCTGCTTGGGTGAGTTGAAGGAAACTATACCTTGTTCGTCTCTGTAACCTCAGAGCCTAGCACAATGTCTGGTACTGTGTTCTTTCTTTCCTGACTGGCTGATTAGATATCCTCCCTTGGCCTGTAAATGCAACCATTCCCCAACTAGCATGTCTACATCCAGATATAGGTCCTTCCCAAGCTGCCTGGCTCACTGTGTCATAAATCATGGAAGTTATAAAAGCTCTGTGATTGCCTTCTTTATTGGTCTTTAAGTAAACAGTAGGCAACTACCTTTCTGAAATAGTGCTGTCCTGTGCGGAATTAGGTAACAAAATCTACATGATCATCTTCCTTTTAGATCTTAAACTGTGGGTAACTATTTTCTGAAACAGTTAAATGCTAGCCTGTGCAACACTATGATGAATTAAGCAACATTTCAAGTTCTCTCCCAGGGCTGTGAATTTATAACATATAAACTAAATAGCAAATATTTTCTTGAAAGAAAATCTAAAGTATTTAACTCAGATAAACAACCCTTCAAAAATAAACCTTCAAAGAAAACATCTGGAATCATTACCCTTAATCAACTAGGTGAACAAAGGTTAGACCTGTCATTAAAACTTGAAAGGCAACAAAAACCTTTATATTTCATTTGGGTCCACACTTGTCTTTCCAGCTTTTTGTCCTTCCAAGAGCCAATACTCCTCATTATGTGCATACCATATGATACCCAAAGGAAGAAATGTCCTAATTGCTTTGGAAAGTATTTACTTTCTATCTTTAAACAAGCTTTTATCTTCTTTACCTTCTAGAATTTTGTCCTGATAAGAAATCAGTTAAAGAACATTTTCTAGGGTGGCTGGAAAGGCAAGAGATAACCTAGAAAGTGAAAGAATGGCCACTTCATCCAAGTATTTGGTCTCAATGAATGCTTGACAAAAATGTGTACTTCAAAATTTAGTTTGCTGCAAAGGACAATATTACAGATGGTTAGTAGCAGATAACTTTGTTCAGGAGTTCCAATGGTATATTACCTTTCAGAATAGGGTGTGAAAAATAAAGGGTAAGTAATGGAATTAATGGTATTCCAAAGTCTCTCTTTCTTTGGGAAGTTTCACTCAATGTTTTCAGTGTGAAAATCAAGAAAATGTCAATTTGACCTTGTTCTATATGAGGGAACTCTCAAACATCCTAAACTAACAGCCAAGAAGTCACAGCAGGGCATCTATCTCTCTGCCACTGCACATAAGAACATTTGCTACCTCTGAAAATAGATAAATCAAAGGACCTTATCAAATTGTTGCAAATTCAGGTAACAGCAAGCCATGTTCCTCTGCAGCTTGGCGAAGTCCAGATCCATTTCATCAGGTGAATAAAACCTCAGAGAATAATAGTACCATTGTAGAGAATCAGCGTAATTTTGTACCTAAAATTTAAAGAGAAACAACAAAATCACAGCGATGTTGCTACCCTATCTTTCCCAAGTCACCTCTAGAAACAAATAAAAGATGCTGTTGGTTTCTTTTTTAGGCAACCAAAACACAATATCCTTTATACTGGGTTCTAAGTGCATTTTATTATCAGTCTTTGTCAACGTAAGTTTTAGATAAAGTGGCAATCGATATTCTTTCTTTTTCCTACACATTAGAAATTTCACGCATAGGCCGGGCGCGGTGGCTCAAGCCTGTAATCCCAGCACTTTGGGAGGCCGAGACGGGCGGATCACGAGGTCAGGAGATCGAGACCATCCTGGCTAACGTGGTGAAACCCCGTCTCTACTAAAAACTACAAAAAAAACTAGCCGGGCGAGGTGGCAGCGCCTGTAGTCCCAGCTACTCGGGAGGCTGAGGCAGGAGAATGGCGTGAACCCGGGAGGCGGAGCTTGCAGTGAGCTGAGATCCGGCCACAGCACTCCAGCCTGGGTGACAGAGCGAGACTCCGTCTCAAAAAAAAAAAAAAAAAAAAAAAAAAAAAAAAAAAGAAATTTCACGCACAGGATGAAGACTCTAAGAGTGTAGTGAACCACCCCAGAAAACTTAAAATACATTTTAAAAGTTATTAAAACAACAACGATAAAAATTTTGAAAGAGAACACCCATAATTCACCGTGTTAATGTAGCTATTTTCATTTATCTATGTTCAATTTTAACTTTATTCTTTTGTATATTTACCTAGTTGTAATCATAGCTTATATAGAACTTCATGTACTATTCTTTCCATTTAATTTTGTTTTGTACATATTAATCTATGTTGCTACGTAGTCTTCACAGTAATCAATTTTAAGAGATACATAACATTTAATCAAATATATAATGATTTTCTTAATGTTAGCTAGTTAGTGAATTTGCAGGGTTTTTACTATTGTAATTGATTCTGCTGTATTTTTATACAAAAGTACTTTTTTCTCTTGAGTAACTTTAAAATTTTCAATGGTAAGAAGCTGGCTAGGGAAAATCTGATAGAAATAACCTGGATAATTATTTCTCAATCTAAGAAGACTGAGACTGCTTACAAACCAAGGTAAGGTAAATCACTCCCTCGTACCCTATCAAGAAGCTTCATATTTTCCAATTAAGAATAGGAGCCATGAGGACCTTCAAAGAATAAAACACCCTCTTCAACTAGAAACAATTGTCCTGAATAGGTAAAACACTGTCTTTGACTATTACATTAGTCATAGTAGATTAGAAATATGTCATATTAGAAATAGTCAATTAGAACTAAGACTACATTCCTCTCCAGTGTTGGAAGTGGATGTTTTAAGAAAATTATTCAGCAAGACTGGAAAATGAGAGGAAAGAAAAATAATCAATAGAAGAATGGGAATTCCGAAGTAGTTCTTCACCTATTAAGTAAAAAATTAAAGGCTTTCTAAAAGAAAATACGAGTATCATTCTATCTTGCGGTGCCTAACCATAAGGCCTACATGCTCTTATAAGGGATTCTCTTTCCTTCTCTTGGGTCTAATTCTTTGTTTCTCAAACTTTGTTCCCTTTTTTCTCTTCACATCTTTCTCCTATAAAACCTACCATAACATTTTTTGGAAAACAGTTTTATTGAGGTACAACTGACACACAAAACGCTATGCATATTTAAACTGTACAATTATATATATATATAGCTAAAACCATCAACACAGTCAGGGAGTGAACATATCCATCACAAACAAGTTTTCTTTGTAATCCCTCAATCCAGCTCATTCTGGTCTCTCATCCCCCAAGCAATTATGGATGTGCTTTCTATAACTATTAATTTTTATTTTATAGGCTTTTGTAGAATTGAATCATCTAATATGTAATAATACTTTTTTGCCTGGCCCCTTTCACTCAGCAAAACAGTTTCTAGATTTATCACCATTATTGCATCTATCAATAGTTCATTCCTTTTCATTGCTGAGTAGTATTTCATTGAAGGATATACCAGTTTGTTTATCCACTCATTTGTTGATGGACATTTGGCTGTTTCCAGTTTTTAACTATTACAAATAAAGCTGCTATCAGCTTTTACATGCAAGTTTTTGTATGGATAAATAATTCCTTTTCTCTTGAGTACATACATAGGATTGAAATGGCTGGATCACATGGTAGGGGCAAGTTTAACATTTTAGAAAACTGCCAAACTATTTTCCAAACTGTTTGTACTATCTTATATTTCCACCATGAAGTTACAGTTCCTCAACATCTTCATCAGCATTTGGTATGGTTAATCTTTTCCATTTGGTTATTCTAAGAATGATGTATTGGTATCTCCTTGGGGTTTTCATTTGCATTTCCCTAATGGCTCATAACTCATCTTTTTTTGTGTGTGCTCATTGTCATGCACATATCCTTCTTTGGTGAAATGTCTGTTCGTATCCTTTGCTAATTTTTGAGTTGTTTTTCTTTATGTGTTGAGTTTAGAGAGTTCGTTTTAGCTACTAGCCCATTATTGTACACATGGTATGAAAATTTTTCTCCAGTCTGTAGCTTTTTTCATCCATTAAACGGGATCTCTTTTTTTTTTTAAGTATAATTTTCGCTTTATTTTCTTTAGAGGATAGCTTTTTTTCAGTCCTTAAGGACTCAGCTCCATATGTAGACTTTGGTGGAGGTTGGTGGCCAGCACCCACAGGTCTAAATCAGGGTTGGGGTGTTTGGTCCTTACGGGCTTCACAAGATTGATTCTGGACAACCTTGCTGCAAATGGTGCAACTCATGGAGTAATGTAGCTTCACAAACAGCTTCGGAAGCACATAGACATCAAAGACACTGGCTTCAGATATGTCCCGGATAGTTGTGGCCTCTACTATGTTCTGTTGTTTTCTTTGTTTTTAGTTTTTGAGACAGGATCTTGCTCTGTGACCCAGGCTGGAGTGAAGTGGCATGATCACAGCTCACTGCAGCCTTAAACTCTTGGGCTCAAAGGATCCTCCTGCCTCAGCCTCCTGAGTAGCTGGGACTACAGGTGCATGCTACCACACCAGGCTAAATTTTTTATTTTTGTAGAGATGGTGTTCCTCTATATTGCCCAGGCTGGTCCCAAACTCCTAGGCTCGAGCAATCCTCCCGCCTCAGCCTCTCAAAGCACTGGGATTACATGCATGAGCCACCACACTTGGCTTTCTACTATATTTTGAATGATAAACTTCCTAAAAGCCTTCTCTTTAGTCACATATCAGGTGCAGTTCATGCAGGGAATAGGCTGCACATGGCCATAGCCCTTTCTGGCACAACTGCTGTTCCTTCTTTCTTTGTCAATCTTGGAGGTGAGGACCTGAGAGTGAACAGGACCTTTCACAGAGCAAAAGCTTTTAATTTTCATGAAATCCAGTTTATTAATTTTTCCTTTTATGCATCATGTTTTAAAATTTTATTTATTTATTTTTTTAAAAACCAGGTCTCTCTGTGTTGTCCAGGCTGGCTTCAAACTCCTGGGCTCAAGCAATCCTTCACCTTAGCCTCCCAAGTAGCTGGGACTATAGGAATGTGCCATTGCACCCTACTTGCATCATGTTTTTGGATCAAGTCTAGTAATTCTTTGCCTAGCCTAGATCCTGAAGATTTTCTCCTATGTATTTTTATAAAAGTTTTATAGGTGCACATTTTACATCTAATTTTGTAAGGTATTTAATTTTTGTATACAGTGTGAAGTTAAGATCAAGGGTTTTTTTTTCTATGGATGTCCAATTTCTCCAGCACCATTAGTTGAAAACACCATCTTTTTCCATTGAATTACTTTTGTGCTTTCTCAAAAATCAGTTGAGCGTATTTGTGTGGGATTATTTCTTGGTTTTCCATTCTGTTCCATTGATCTCTAATGATACCACACAGTCTAGATCACTGTAGCTATATTAAAAGTGTTGAAATTGAATAGGGTAATTCTTTCTGTTCTATTCTCTCTCAGGACTGTTTTGGCTATTTTCTTTTTACAATTTTTATTTTAGGTTTGGGGTACATGTGAAGGTTTGTTACATAGGTAAACACATGTCACAGGGGTTTGTTGTACATATTATTACATCACCCAGGTATTAAGCCCAGTACCCAATAGTTATCTTTTCTGCTCCTCTCCCTCCTCCCATCCTCCACCTTCAAGTAGACACCAGTGTCTGTTGTTTCCTTCTTTGTGTTCATAAGTTCTTATCATTTAGCTCCCACTTATAAGTGAAAACATGCATTATTTGGCTTTCTGATCCTGTCCTAGTTTTCTCAGGACGATAGCTACCAGCTCCATCGTTGTTCCTGCAAAAGACATGATCTTTTCTTTTTTATGGCTGCATAATATTCTGTGGTGTATATGTACCACATTTTCTTTATTCAGTCTGTCACTGATGGGCATTTAGGCTGAGTCCATGTCTTTGCTATCGTGAATAGTGCTGCAACGAACATTTGCATGTATGTGTCTTTATGATAGAATGCTTTATATTCCTCTGGGTATATATCCAGTAATGGGATTGCTGGGTCGAATGGCAGTTCTGCTTTTAGTTATTTGAGAAATAGCCATACTGCTTTCCACAATGGTTGAACTAATTTACACTCCCACCAACAGTGTATAAGTGTTCCCTTTTCTCTACAACCTTGCCAGCATCTATTATTTTTTTGACTTTTTAATAATATGTCTTGGCTATTTTCATTCCATTGTTTATATATAAATTTTAGAATAATCTTGTCTCTCTATATTTTTCTGATGTTTTTGTTTATAATCAATTCATATCTTTATATTTAAAGTACATTTCTTTTAAGCAGTACATAAACTTGGGTCTTGCTCTTTTATCCAGTTTGACAATCTCTGCCTTTTCACTGGGGTCTTGAGGTAATTTTCACTTAATGTGTTTTTTTTTTTAATATGCTTAGATGTAAATCTATCATCTTGCTATTTGTCTTCTATTTGTGCCATCTTTTTTGATCACTCCTTCCTTTTTCTGCCTTATTTTAGATTATTTGAATACTTTTATGATTTGATTTTATCTTATTTAAAAAACTCTTTATTTTGCTATTTTAATGGTTGTTTTAGGGTACATAGTATATATGTTTAACTTATCATCATCTATCTTCAAGTGATGTCACACCACCTCACTTATGGTATACTTCCATTTCTCTCTTCTTGGCCTACATGTTCTTGTCATGCATCTTACTTTTACAGGTTATAAACTGCAGAATACAATGTTACTACTTTTGTTTAAGCAATAAACTATCTTTTAAAGAGATTGTAATAATAAGAAAATATCTTATCTATTACTCATATAATACCATTTCTGGTATTCTTTATTCATTTGTATAGATTCATATTTCCATCTGGTGTAGTAAGTTTCCTTCTGCTCAGAGGACTTCCTTGTAAGGTAGACCTTTGAGTGATTAGTTATTTCAGCTTTTAAATGTCTGGAAGATTATTTTGCTTTCATTTTTTAAAAACATATTTTTATTATGGTAAAAAACACATAACATAAAATTGACTAATCTGCAACCAATCTCCAGAACTTTTCCATCTAGTAAAATTGAAACTCTATACTCATTAAACAACTCCACATTTTCCCCTCCTCCCAGCCCCTGGAAACCAACCTACCTTCCTTCCTTCCCTCCCTCCCCCTTTCCTTCCTTCCTTCCCTCCCTCCCTCTCCCCCTTTCCTTCCTTCCTTCCTTCCTTCCCTTTTTCCCTCCCTCCCTCCCTCCCTCCCTTCCTTCCTTCCTTCCTTCCTTCCTTCCTTCCTTCACAGAGTCTCACTCTGTTGCCCAGGCTGGAGTGCAGTGGCATAATCTTGGCTCGTTGCAACATGGGCCTCCTGGGTTCAAGTGATTCTCCTGCCTCAGCTTCCTGAGTAGCTGGAACTATATGTGTGCACCACTACACCCAGCTAATTTTTGTATTTTTAGTAGAGACGGGGTTTCACCATGTTGGCCAGGCTGGTCTCGAACTCCCGACTTCAAGTGATCCACCCACCCTGGCCTCCCAAAGTGCTGGGATTACAGGTGTGAGCCACCACGTCCAGCCCATTCTACTTTCTTTCTCCACAGATTTGAACTCTAGGTACCTCATGTAAGTGGAACCATACAGTATTGCTTTTTGTGACAGGCTTACGTCACTTAGCATAATGTCTGTCCTTAAGGCTCATCCATGTTATAGCATGTATCAGAAGTCCTTGCTTTTTAAGGCTAAGTAATATTCCATTGTTTGAGTATACCACATTTTATTTATTCATTCATTTGTTGATGGAACTTGGGTTGCTTCCACCCTTTGGCTGCTATAAACACGGGTGTGCAAATATCTTGCTTTTAATTCTTTTGGATATATAAGCAAAAGTGAAAATGCCGCATCATATGGTACTAACATTTTTAATTGTCTGAGGAGCTGCCATAGTGGCTACACTATTTCACATTTGTATCAACGACTTTCATTTTAAACAATATTTGTGCTGGATACAGAATTTTGGGCTGACAGGTTTCTATTTTCTTTCATTATTTTAAAGATGCTGCTCCACTGAGTTCTTGCTTGCATTGCTTCCGACAAGAAATCTGACGTTCTCTTTAATTTACTCCTCTGTATATAGGGTGCCATTTTTATCTGGCTGCTTTTAGGACATTCTCTTTATCATTGGTTTTGAGCATTTTGATTATGTGCGTTGGTGTCGTTTTGTATTTCTTGTGTTTGGGGTTTGTTAATACTTTTCTATCTGTGCATTTAGAGTTTTCATTAAGTTTTGAAAGTTTTATTTCTTCAAATATTTATTATCTCTATCCTCATTTGGGAATCCCAGTTACCCGTATATTAAGCTACCTAAAATTGTCCCTCGCCTCACTGAACTCTTTTAATTTTTTTAAGGTTTGTTTTCCCTGTGTATTTCATTTTCAATAGCTTCTTTGCTGTAACTTCAAGTTCATCAGTCTTTTCTTCTACAATGTCTAATATGATGTTAATACTATCCAATGTACTTCTCATCCTAAACATAGTTTTCATCTTTAGAAGTTTGATTTGGGTCTTTATATATCTTCCATGCCTCTACTTAACTTTTTGAATGCATGAAATAGAATCATAAGAGATGTCCTCTGCTAATGCTAACTTTTATGTCAGTTCTGGGTCAGTATCAATTGATTGCTTATTCTCTTCATTATAGGTTGGGTTTTCATGCCTCTTCACATGCTCAGTAATTTTTTTGCTGGATGCCAGACATTGTAAACTTTATCCTGTTGGGTGCTGTACAGTTTTATATTCCTATAAATATTCTTGAATTCTGCTCTGGGAAGCAATTAAGTTCCTTGGGATCAATTTGATCCTTTCACACCATACTTTTATAGTTTTTAAGGTAGTTCTGGAGCAGGACTTAGTGTAGGACTAATTATTCCCCTCTTCTGAGACAAGACACTTCTGAGTTTTCTACCCAATGCCCCATGAATTAGAGGTTTTCCAGACTAGGTGATAAGAACAGGCCTTATTTGCAACCCCATGTGAGTGCTAGGCATTGTTCCCTCTAATATTTTTAGACGGTTATTCTCCTAGCTTCAGGTAATTTTGCTTCATGTATGCCCTGATCAGAACTCTGCTAAACATTGGAAGAGGACCCTCATCTCACTGAAGCTCTTTTAAGTCTTTTATTCAGTGTGTTTAATTTTGAATAGCTTCTTTGCTCTAGTTCAAGTTTATCAATCTTTTCTTCTACAATACCTAATCTATGCTATGTGGTCCTCTTCAGTACTTTGTCTTATAAATTCTGGCTGCCTTAGTCTCCTCAGACTCAGCTACATCTCAAATCAGGACGCTTGCCAGGCTCTGCTTCAGATCCCCTTCTTGTGCTATACCCTGGAAACTCAAAGCAGTAAGCTGCACAATTGTAATGCTCTCTTTCTTTCTTCCTTCTTTTTTTTTTTTTTTTTTTTTTTTTTTTTTTTTTTAGATGGAGTCTTGCTCTGTCACCAGGCTGGAGTGCAGTGGCCGGATCTCAGCTCACTGCAACCTCTGCCTCCCGGGTTCAAGCGATTCCCCTGCCTCAGCTTCCCGAGTAGCTGGGATTACAGGCGCCCGCCACCACGCCCGGCTAATTTTTTGTATTTTAGTAGAGACAGGGTTTCACCATGTTAGCCAGGATGTTCTCGATCTCCTGACCTTGTGATCTCCCCGCCTCAGCCTCCCAAACTGCTGGGATTACAGGCGTAAGCCACCGTGCCCAGCCAATGCTCACTTTATTTCTTATCTCGCAGGGACCATTCTCCTTCATTACCTGTTGTTCAGTGCCATAAAAGTCATTGTTTTTTCTTTTCGTCTATTTTGTCTTGTCCTTTGTGGAGAGGGACTTATTGTTCAAGAAGGGACATAAAACAGTCCCTGTTACTACATATTAATTGCAAGTGGAAGCAAACACAACTTTTTTTTAATGGTACATCCCATTTGATTTATATACACAGGGACGTAAATGTATAATACACAAAGATTAGAAGGAAATATACCAAAATTATAAATGATTGCTCTTTGCTTTAAAAAAAATTATTTTTAAGTTTGCAGGAAACCTCAGTTGTCTTGTAAAGGTTTTTTTTTTTTTTCCATTTTATTATTACACCATAACTTTTTAAAGGGAATAAAACTCTTTCTCAGCCCTCATATTTAAAAAATTACATTCCTATATCTTAATATCAGCAATGACATTTCCCTACACTGTAAGCTCTCAATAGAGAGTAATCATGTCTTATTATTTTTAATAAACTCTTGCACAATGCTCATTAACACTCTACATTGTGAATATTTAATAAATATATGGTATCTAAACAGATTATTAAAGTATTTGATGCTCTCTTATTTTTATAGTGAATGCACTATTTTTTGTTGCAGTGGAGAAATAATATAAAGAATGAAAAGGAGATTATTCTCAAACCTCAAAACTACTGGCAGCTTTTCTCCACAGAATGTTGTGTAACCAGTTCATTAATTCTGCTGTCAGTTGTCTTCCTGTTTGGTGAGCTGAAAATAAAAAAAAAAAAGCCCTGAAAACAAGAATCTAGGTCTATTACATTAAGTAAAGAGTGCTAACTATACTCAGAACCTATAATCTTTAAGTAATGGCTACACAAAAAAAAATTCAGACAGGTTTTCACCATCAATTTTAGGATTACTACCATAATCGATAATATAATGCAATCAGAGTTTGCTAGAATCACAGTCATTCTCCCATCAATCTGTGATAGTTTTCCAGCCTACTCTCTTTTTAACTTATTTTCCACATTCCAAATTAGATTATCACCTGGTGCCTTAATAAGGTTATTGTGAATGAGCAGACAGCAATGCCAGAAATCATTAATAAGAAGTGCTTATATTATTATGTACTAAATAGATCAGATCAAGTTCACAAGAAAGGCCAATTATGCCTTAAAGCCTTTGTAAAATACTTTAAGACCATGCTTACACATAAACTTTATTACTTTAAATCTTAACTTGTGTTGATTGTTTCTGGTCTAGACATTTACAGAGTTCAAATACATTAGCACATTAAGGTAAAGTCTAAACTATAATAGAATTCTGTACCTCCTCTTCTGCCCTTTGGCATAAACTATCAATTTCCACAAAAGTCTTGACTAGAACATTAAGAATCTCTGACCCTCTAGCCCAGTCAGCAAATGTAGTTTGTTCCATGACTTACTTAAAAACACTCACATGAGAGTAAACAGCTACTAAATGTGTCTACTTAATATTGTAATACTTTGAGAGTGTAAGTGTAAATTAGATGTCACAATAAAACTTAGTCCAAGTGGAATTTTAGGAAAATGAGTTATTCTCTACAATCAAGTTTTCTGGTTAACTGGCAGTTTACTTTCTTTAAATAAAAATCACTTCTGAATTTCAAAAGTCTCAATATTTTCATGAAAGTTCTTACATTTTCTAAAAAGTAAACAAAGTTCCTAGTTTTCTTAAGCACAATTTAACTTTTTCTTGACCATTTGAGGTCAACATGAACAACTATTTTATTGTATTGTACTATTAATATATCACAGCGATGCCTTTGGGAGTTGTTATACAGTACAGATTGCTGTATTAAAAATTTGTATCTGTTTTATAAAATTGATAGAGTTTTTTTCCTCCCTATGGTCAGGCTAGCTGTATACTTCCCTTTAAACCTTTTCTCTATTTGCAAAGTGCTACCATTAAAATGCTAAGAGTAGGAAAACCGGATAACCAAGTTTATCAAAACTGGGTCTAAAAATAATTGGTAAATGCCTGGAGGGAGGGTGTTATCAGTAAAATGTGGTTCTTAGAGATCATCTAGTCAGATGACTTCCTTTAAAAAATTAATGACTTTGTTTTTATAGAAACATGATTCGTGCTTATAAAAATTCAAACAATATGGTAGAGTATTTAGAAGAAAGCAACACATCACCTAAAATGCCACCATTCAGAATAAACCCCAGAGTTAACATTTAGTGACTATCAATCCAATTATATCTCTACATGCACTTAGTTGGAAAGACAAGGTGGTGAAGATAATTTTCTAAGAAAGGGATCATAATATCTATGTTCTTCAGGATACAGAAGTTCTGCAGGGAGGCAGAGGATTAGGGGAATGCTGAGCAGATTTGGCTCTACATCTCTGCTTTAACCAGAAAAACTCTAATCTATTCCATTCAGGGTGGGGTTCATACAAGATTGCATCACAAAAGGATGCTGCTGCTGAAAAGAAATTAGAAACCAGGAGTTTAGTTTACAATCATCATTTTATAGTTAAAAATAATCAAGGTCCAGAGAAATTGACTTGTTCAAAGGTACACAGCTAAATTGAGATCAAACTAGAGATATGAATTTAGGCTTGTAACATTACAATATTCCACCACATGTGAGCTTTAAGCTCAGAAGTTTGTTTGTTTTCAATGATGTTTTCTTATTTTTGCTTAGTTTCTCATTCCACTTGCCCAATTTGTGGGATGTGGACAGGTGAGGTGCTACTGTTAAAAGACCATTAGGGAGGAAGGAAAAAGAAAGTGGAAGAAATCCGTTGACTTGAGGATTTTGCTACTACTCAGACCTCTAAGAATTATACACAAATTAATACCTTTCTAAAACACGTGCGAAAATCCTACTGACCTAAAATGATTTCTTCAATCTTCTCCTTGGCAAGCAGTTCTTCCTTCCTTTGTAAAAGCATGTCAATATAGAGTAGCAGAACTTTTCCAGCATTTTCTGATGACTTAAAACGTTCATGAATAATCGTCAGGAAATGAAACCCAACAGATTCTCTGTATAATGAGACACAATTTTAAGCAATGTGAACAGAAAAACTGGTTATTGATCAATGGGACTAAAATGTGTTTCAGTGTGAACAAAATAAGCCAGATAAAAGCATATCTGAACTCAGGTAATGTTATTAAATGTCTAAATAAGCTTAATTTGTCAATATTACATGATTTAATTTAATTTCAGTTTATTAAGCCATAAACATTTTCTATTAACACCTATAGTCAGATAATCATTTCTCTCCTAATATCTAATTTATGTTTTTCCCAGAACTGATTGTAAGCTTTAAAAATTGGTTACTGAGATCCAGTGAAGTTACATGAAAAGACATGAGAAATTTACTAGTTCCTCTGCCAAAACATCTTTCTAAAAATTTGTTTGTGTTTGATTACACAAATACAAATATCTTCTATTTAAAAATGTAAACAGTTCATGGGTTGGAAGACTAAATATTGTTAACATGTTGATATTCCCAAAGTGATCTACAGATTTACAGATATTCATCCCTATTAAAATCCCAGGCCAAGTGTGGTGGCTCACGCCTGTAATCCCAGCACTTTGGGAGGCTGAGGTGGGCAGATTGCTTGAGGCTATGAGTTTGAAACTAGCTTGGGCAAGATGGCAAATCCCTGTCTCTACAAAAAATTGGCAGCCGTGATGGCGCATGCTTGTAGTCTCAGCTACCAGCAAGGCTGAAGTGGGAGGATTGCCTGACCCTGGGAGGTCAAGGCTGCAGTGAGCTGTGATCGGGCTACTGCACTCCAGCCTGGGTGACAGACTGAGACCCTGTCTCAAAAAAAAACCCAAAATCCCAATGATGTATTTTGCAGAAATGGAAAAAATCCATCCTAAAATTAATATGGACTTTGCTCAAGGGACCCCAAAAGCCCTAAACAAACTTGAAGACAAAGAGCAAAATCAGAGGATTTGTATTTTCTGATTTCAAAACGTGAAGCCATAGTAATGAAAACATGTGGAACCGGCATAAAGATAGACATATAGACCAGTGGAATGGAATACAGAACCCAGAAATAAGTCTTGTCATATATCATCAAATTATTTGTGACAAAGGTGCCAGGACCATTTAATGGTGATATGACAGTCCTTTCAGCAAATGGTGCTAGGAAAACGGGATTTCCACATGCAAATGAATGAAATTGGATTCTTACCTTACATCATATACAAAAATTAATTCAAAATGGATCAAAGACCCAAACGTAAGAGCTAAAAAACTGTTTCCATGGGACCAAGTGATCCTATATATAGAAGACTCTAAAGACTCCACCAAAGAACTCTAAGAACTAACAAATTACTTCAGTAAAGTTGCAGGTTACAAAATCAACATACAAAAACCAGTAGCGTTTCTTTGTGCCAACAATATAATATCCAAAAAGGAAATCAAGAAAACAATCCTATTTACAATAGCATCAAAAATACATAAAATAGCTGGGCACAGTGGCTCACGCCTGTAATTCAAGCACTTTGAGAGGCTGAAGAGGGTGGATCACTTGAGGTCAGGAGTTCGAGACCAGACTGGCCAACATGGTGAAACCCTGTCTCTACTAAAAATGCAAAAATTAGCTGGGCATGGTGGTGTGTGCCTGTAATCTCAGCTACTCAGGAGGCTGAGGCAGGAGAAACACTTGAACCCAGGAGGTAGAGGTTGCAGTGAGCTGAGATCTCCAGCCTGGGTGACAGAGTGAGTAAGACTCCATCTCAAATATATATATATATATGAATAAAAGTAACCAAGTAGGTGAAACATCTGTACACTGAAAACTATAAAACATCGATGAATTGAAGAAAACAAAAATAAATGGAAAGATATCCTGTGTTCACTGATTGAAAGAATTAGTATTATTAAAATATCCATGCTACTCAAAGTGATCTACAAATGCAAGGAAATCCCTATCTTAAGTCCAATGGCATTTTTCACAGAAACAGAAAAACTAATATTAAAATTTGTAGGGAACCACAAAAGACTCTGTGCCAAAGCAACCTTAAAAACAAAAACAAAATTTGGGGCATCACGCTTTCTGATTTCAAATTATACTACAAAGTTATAGTAATCAAAGCAGTATGGTACTGGCATAAAAACAGACATATAGACCAATGGAACAGAATCGAGAGCCCGGAAAAACAAAACAACAACAACAACAAAAAAGTCTCTTTTGTGCTTGGGCTGGGCGCAGTGACTCACTCCTGTAATCCCAGCACTTCAGAAGGCCAAGGTTGGTGGATCACTTGAGGCCGGGACTTTGAGACCAGCCTGGCCAACGTAGCAAAACCCCATCTCTACTAAAGATACAAAAATTAGCTGGGTATGCTGGCACATGCCTGTAATTCCAGCTACGTAGAGAGGGCTGAGGCACAAGAATCACTTGAACCCAGGAGGCACAGGTTGCAGTAAGCCAAGATCATGCCACAGAACTCTAGCTTGGGTAATGGAGTGAGACTCTGTCTCAAAAAAATAATGTGTTTGGACAACTGGACATCCACCTGCAAAAGAATAAATTGAACATATCCTACGGAACACACACAAATTAACGGAAAATGCATTAAAAACTTAAATGTAAGACTTGAAATTGTAGAACTCCTAGAAGAAAAAAACAGGGAAAGGCCGGGCGCGGTGGCTCAAGCCTGTAATCCCAGCACTTTGGCAGGCCGAGACGGGCGGATCACGAGGTCAGGAGATCGAGACCATCCTGGCGAACATGGTGAAACCCCGTCTCTACTAAAAAATACAAAAAAAAAAAACTAGCCGGGCGAGGTGGCAGGCGCCTGTAGTCCCAGCTGCTCGGGAGGCTGAGGCAGGAGAATGGCATGAACCCGGGAGGCGGAGCTTGCCGTGAGCTGAGATCCGGCCACTGCACTCCAGCCTGGGCAACAGAGCGAGACTCCGTCTCAAAAAAAAAAAAAAAAAAAAAAAAAAAAAAAAAAAAAAAAAAAAAAACAGGGAAAGAAGCTCTTTGAAATTGGCCTTGGCAAGGATTTTTTGTATAGAACACCAAAAGCAAAGACAACAATTTTTTAAAGCAAAAACAAACAAATGGGACTGTCAAACTAAAAAGCTTCTACACTGCAAAGAAAACTTCAATATAATGAAAAATCAAACTAATTTACATTCAAACCAACAGTGTAAGTGTTCCTATTTCTCCATAGCCTCGCCAGCATCTGTTGTTTTTTGACTTTTTAATAATTGCCATTCTGACTGGTGTGAGATGGTATCTAATTGTGGTTTTGATTTGCATTTCTCTAATGATCAGTAATGTTGAGCTTTTTTCCATATGTTTGTTGGCCACATAAATGTCTTCTTTTGAGAAGTGTCTGCTCATATTCGTTGCCCACTTTTTGACGAGGTTGCTTGTTTATGTCTTGTAAATTTGTTTAAGTTCTTAGTAAATTCTGGATATTAGACCTTTGTCAGATGGGTAGATTGCAAAATTTTTTTCCCATTCTGTAGGTTGCCTGCTCACTCTGATGATAGTTTCTTTTGCTGTGCAGGAGCTCTTTAGTTTAATTATATCACCATTTGTCAATTTTAGCTTTTGTTGAACCATTGTGGTAGACAGTGTGGTGATTCTTCAAGGATCTAAAATCAGAAATACCATTTGACCCAGCAATCCCATTACTGGGTATACGCCCAAAGGAATATAAATCATTCTATTATAAAGATATATGCACACATATGTGTATTGCAGCACTATTCACAATAGCAAAGACATGGAACCAACCCAAATGCCCGTCAATGATAGACTGGATAAAGAAAATGTGGTACATATACACCATGGAATACTATGCAGCCATAAAAAGGAATGAGATCATGTCTTTCGCAGGGACATTGATGAAGCTGGAAGCCACCATCTCAGCAAACTAACACAGGAACAGAAAACCAAACACCACATGTTCTCACTCATAAGTGGGAGTTGAACAATGAGACATATGGAGACAGGGGAAAAAACAACACACTCTGGAGCCTGTCAGGAGGTGGGGGTGAGGGGAGGGAGAGCATCAGGACAAATAGCTAATGCATGTGGGGCTTAAAACCTAGGTGACAGGTGGATAGGTGCAGCAAACCACCATGGCACACATATACCTATGTAACAAACCTGCACGTTCTGCACGTGTATCCAGAACTTAAAGTAAAAAAAAAAAAAAAAAAAAAAAATACAGAATGCCCCAATAAAATTAGAATTTCAGACAAACAAAAACTACTTTTTTAGTACTAGTGTGTCCAGTGCAATAGTTGGGATGTACTTATTCTAAAATACTAGACATTGTTTATCTGAAATTTCAAATTAACCAAGTCTTGTATTTTATCTGGTAACTCTATTCATGAAACACCGGTTGCAAGAGTTCTCACCTAATAAAAAGAGACCCATAGTTAAAAAAAAAAAAAAAAAGAAGTACCTTGTTTACACATAGGTAGACATCCATTTACAAGGGTTGTGATTAGATCGGTTTACTTTGAATCAGTAAGTATTTCCTTAGCTCTCTGCTATACAAGTTTCAAATATATACCAAAGTGTAGAAAATAATGTAATGAACCTACACATCATTATCAGGCTGTAACAACATCAAAGCCAATCTTATTTAATCCATCCTTCCACCTCATTCACACACACACACAGACACACACACACACACACACACACACTCATGCTTTTGAAGTAAATTCCAGACATCCTATTAATCCACTTCCAAGTATTTTAATTATCTATCTCTTAAAGATAGAAACTCTTTCTTTGTAAAAATCATAAACATAATACTATCATTACAGTTTAAAACTTAACAAGATATCCTCAATATTCTTAAGTATTTAATTACTGTTCATATTTATGTAACTGTCTCATACATTATTGATTTTAAGCATTTGACTCAGGATCTGAATAAGATTCATACATTTCAGTTGATTAAAATAACTAAATCTCTTTAATCTAAAAAAAAAAAAAAAAGCCAACAAATAACCTTGATTTTGGACTTCTGGCCTCCAGAATTGTGAGAGAATAAATTTCTGTTGTTTTAAGTCATCCCGCTTGTGGCAATTTGTTACAATACTCAGAAAAGTAGTATATACAATGACCAAAATCTTAAAAACAACTCAACAGATGAGCTTACACCAGAATGGAGAGGACAAAGGAAAGAATAAGTGAATCTGAAATAAAGTAGAGCTAGGTGCAGTGGTTGGTGCCTGTAATCCCAGCTACTTGGCAGGCTGAAGTGGGAGGGCTGCTTGAGTCCATGTGTTTGAGGCTGCAGTGAGCTATGATTATGCCACTGCACTCCAGTCTGTGATTATGCCACTGCACTCCAGTCTGGGCAACAGAGTGAGACCCTGTTTCAAAGAAAAGAAAGAAAGGAAGAAAAAGAAAGCAAAGGAAAGAAGGAAGGAAGAAAGGGAGGGAGGGAGGAAGGAAGGAAGGTCAGGAAAAATAAAAAAAGTAGAAATTACCTAATCTGAACAACAGAGAGAAAACAGACCGAAAAGAAAAAGAAAAGAAAAAAACTGTATGGAGCCTCAGCGACCTGTAGGACAACAAAAAATGTATATTATGTCATCAGAATCCTGGAAGAGGAGAAGAAAGGTGAGGCAGAACAAATAATATTCAAAGAAATCACGTCTCAAATATTTGGGAAAAAAACATAAACCTAGAGATTCAAAGAGTGGTGCAAACTCCAAACATGATAAATCCAAAGAAATTCCAGCCTAAGACATATCATAGTCAAACTTTTGATAAACAAAGACAAAGAAAAAAATATTGAATGCACAGAAAGAGAAATGATATCTTACCTACAGGAGCCATTTCACTGCTAGGAATTTACCCACTTGATTTGAAAACTTAGATCTACTCAAAAATCTTCATGTGAATGTTTACAGTAACTTTATAGATAATCACCAAACACGGGAAGCAACCAAGATGTCCTCCAATTGGTAAAGAGATAAACAAAGAGATGAGCTATCAGTCACAGAAAAGACATAGAGGAACCTGCAATTCATATTGCTAAGTGGAAGAAGCCAATCTAAAAAGACTACATACTGAATGATTCCAATTATGTGACATTGCAGAAATGGCACAAAAGCAAAAAGAAGGGCAGTAAGAAAAATAGAGAGTGAAAAGATGTGTTTGCCAGCATATCAGGAAGATGAAGAGGCAAGGCACAGAGGATTTTTAGGGTGGTGAAAATACCATGTGTGATACTATAATAGCAGATACATGTCATTATGCATGTCAAAATCTACAGGACTTTACCACACAACAAGCCAATTTCAATGCATACAAATTATGTATATAATTATATATAACTTGATATTATATATAATAATATATAATTTGATATATATGTAATTTGATATTTTATATATATGTATAATTTGGGAGGTTGGGGGAATCCTCAGATATAATACAGACTGTGACAAGAGACTCTAACAAATGTATGAAACAACTTCCCTAAAGGAAATGGGAGGACTAAATACTGACCTAAGTAACTGTGCAAATAAATAGAGTCTGTGAGAATAAAGGCAAAATGAATTGCACATAAGCACTGTACTCTAGTTGACAAAGTTGTTTCCCATGAGGGTACAGGTGAACAATTCTGATACTGCTATACATGTATACTAAAATTGAGCAATAAAAAATTAAGTGAATGAATGATGAATGGTAAGAGCCAGGTTTCCCACTGTTGGATGGGAACAGATAAGCAAGGGTAATTTGCAAGCAAGGCTAGAATGATCTAAGTGGTAATGAATTAGAATAGGAAACATCAGTAAGAACTTATGTTTAACTTAATATAGATACAGATGTTTACATACCAAAATATTTATATATATGTCTATATACTCAGATTAGTATACACACATATATTTTCTTTGCTCTGTCAACTAATAAGGCCTAGAAGAAATGACACCCCAGTAGCAACAGGCACAACTAACACTCAGATCTTGGTTACTAATATACTTTGCCAGTGAGAGGAACTAGATCTCCTAGGAGAAATGGTTGATTCCAGGAGTGGGGCAAGAAATGCACAAGATGAACCTAGAACATTCTGTATTGTCAGAAAGAAAGGAATTGCTTTAAAATAAAACCACCCACATTGATTGGGTATATCAAAAGGATGCAAGAGTCAACTAAAAGAGCTCCCAATGGCCAAAGCTAACACAATCTGAACAACAAAAATGTAGTATTGGGTTATAACCTAAAGAATAAAATACATATTCCCAAGTCCATATTGATATAAGAATGATTGAACAAATTAATGAATTAGGGAGAAGAGACAAATCTCCCATGTAGAAGAATTCGAAATAATTTATCTAGATAACTATGCCTTTAAGCTGGGGAGCATAACTCCACAACTGCAAAGAGTATAGTATGTAAAGAGGAAAAATTGATAACTTCAATGTGTAGAGACTTGATGAATACTCAGCCAACTAATCAAGGTTAATATCAACAGACATAAATCATATTGACAGTATACACCCTTGATAACGATGTAATGAAAATGGTACTTTACCTGAGTGATTTTCCTCCCCAAACCCACAACCCCAATCTAATCACAAGAAAAACATCAGAAAAATTCTAATAAATAGGTATCCTACAAAATACCTGATGGGTAGTCTCAAGACTGTCAAAATCATCAAAAAGAAAAATATATCTAAGAAACTACTATGACCAAGTGAGGTCCAAGGAGATATGACAACTAAATGTAATGTGATATCATAGGTAAGATTCTGGAATAGAAAAAGGATGTTAGGTAACAACAAAGGAAGTTGGAATTAACAACTGATTTTAGGTTAATAATAAGATGTATCAATATTGGTCCACTACTTATGACAAAGGTACTACAGTAATATAAGATGGCAATACTAGGGGAAACTGTGTACACTGTATATGGAAACTCCTTGTACTATCTTCTCAATTTTTCTGTAAACCTAAAAGTAAACTAAAATATAAAGCAGAGGTTAGGTACAATGGTTCACGCCTGTAATTTCAGTGCCTTGGGAGGCCAAGACGGGAGGATCAATTGAGGCCAGGAGTTCGGGACAAGCCTGGGCAACATAGTAAGATACCCCGTCTCTACAAAAAAATTAAAAAGAAAAAGAAAATTAGCTGAGTTTGGTGGTGTGTGCCTATAGTCCTGGCTACTGAGGAGGCTGAGGCAGGATGATCACTTGAGCCCAGGAGTCTGAGGTTATAGTGAGCTATAATTGCACTCCAGCCTGGGTGCTAAGAGTGAGGCCCTGTCTCTAATAAATAAACATTTTTTAAAAAGTTTTAAAAATATACATAAATCAGAAAATAAAAATTTAAGTGGCACGCTTAAGCTCTAACACATCAATAATTACAAATAATGTAAATGGTCTAAATATACCCATTAAAAGAAAGAAATTGGCAGCATAGACTAAAATAAATATGCCAAGAAAACAATCAGCAAAATGAAAAGGCAACTTACAGAATGGAAGAAAATATTTGCAAACCATAGATCCAATAAGAGGCTAATAGCTAAAATATGTAAGGAACTCATTTAACTCAAGAGGAAAAAAAAATCAAACCACCTGATTTAAAAATGTGCAAAGAACTTGTACAGACATTTTCCCAAAGAAAACATACAAATAGCCAGAAGATATTAAAAAGATGCTCAAAATCACCAACCATCAGGGAGATGCAAATTAAAACCACCTGTTAGGATGGCTATTGTGAAAAAGTCAAAAGATAAGTGTTGGTGAGGATGTGAAGAAATTGGAACTCTTGTGCACTGTTGGTGGGAATGTAAAATGGTACAGCCACTATGGAAAATAATATGGTGGTTTCTCAAAAAAAATTAAAAATAGAACTACCATATGACACAGCAATTTCACTTCTGGGTACATATCCAAAATAATTGAAAGCAGGGTCTTGAACAGATATTTGTACACTCATATTCATAGCATTATTCACATGTGCTAAAATGTGGAAGTAACCCAAGTGTCCATTGACAGATGAATAGATAAGTAAAATGTGGTGTGTATATATATATAATGAGTATTATTCAGCCTTCAAATGAGAGAAGCCTGTGATGTGCAACAAAGTGAATAAACGTGGAGGACACTATGCTAAGTGAAATATGTCAGACACAGAAAAACAAATACTACATGATCTCACTAATATGTGAAGGCTAAAAAGAAGTTTAAACTCATAGTAATAGATAATAGAGTGGTGGTTACCAGAGTTTGGTGGGTGGGGGAATGGGGGAGATGCTGGTCAAAGGATATACACTTTAAGTTATAAATTGATTAAGATCTGGAGACTTAATGTACAGCACGGCGACTATAGTTAATAATAATGTATTATATACTTGAAATTTGCTAAGAACAGATCTCAAGTATCCTCTCTATAAAAAAAGGAAACTATGAAGTGATGGATATGTGTTAATTAGCTTGGTTGTGGTAATCACTTCACAATATGTAGGTATATCAAAACATCACATTAAATATACACAATTTTTAATTGTCAATTATATCTCAAAAAGGTAGGGGAAAGTCCCAAACATGTCCCACCTGTAGAGTGTGTACAAGAAACTTACTCCAAAAAAACTGATATAGGAGGGTTGAAAATAAAAGTTTGGAAAAAAATATACCATGAAACCATTAATCAAAAGTAGGTGCGGCTATATTTTTTATTTTTATTGTGGTATAGTTGATATACAATAAACACTGCACATGTTTAATGTACACAATTTGATGAGCACACTCAAGATATCACCACAATCAATGTAATAAATATATCGGTCACCTCCAAAAGTTCCCTTGGGTCTCTTTGTGCTTTTTTTGTTTTGTTTTTTGGTGTAAGAATTCTTAGCATGATATCTACCCTCTTAACACAATTTTGAGTGCACAATGCTTTATTGTTAGCTGAAGGCACTACATTGTACAGATCTCTAGAACTTTTTCATATTGTGTAACTGAAACTTTATACATATTGAGCAACAATACCCCCTCTCCCCCACCTCCCAGCCCCTAGTAACCACCATTCTATTCTGTTTCTATTAGTTTTACTATTTTAGATACCTCACAGAAGTGGAATCACACAGTATTGGTCTTGTGACTAGCTTATTCCACTTAACAAAATGTCCTCCGTGTTAATCCATGCTGTCACAGATAGTAGGATTTCCTTCTTTTTAGGTTGAATAATATTCCATCATATATATGTATATATGTGTATATATATACATATACATATAAATATCACATTTTGCTTATCCATTCATCCACTAATAGACACTTGGTTTGCTTTCCACATTTTAGTGAATATGAATAATGCTGTAATGAACATGAGAGTGAAGATATATCTTTCAGATCCTACTTTCAGTTCTTTGGGGTATATACCCAAAAGTAGAATTCCTGGATCATATGGTAGTTCTAATTTTTTGAGAAACTGCCATACTGTTTCCACAGGGGTTCTACAATTTTACATTCCCATCAGCACTGTACAAAAATTTTAACTTCTGGCTGGGCGCAGTGGTGCACACCTGTAATCCCAGCACTTTGGGAGGCCAAGGTGGGTGGATCACCTGAGGTCAGGAGTTCAAGACCAGCCTAAATAACATGGTGAAACCCTGTCTCTACTAAATACAAAAAATTAGCCAGGCGTGGTGGCGCACACCTGTAATCCCAGCAACTTTGGAGGCTGAGGCAGGATAATTCCTTGAAGCCGGGAGAAGGAGATTGCAATGAGCAGAGATCATGCCATTGCACTCCACCTGGGCAACAAGAGCAAAACTCCATCTCAAAAAAAAAAAAAAAAAAAAATTCCAACTTGTCTACATCCTTGCCAACACTTGTTATCTTTTCTTAAAAATAATATCTATCCTAATAGGTGTGAGGTGATATCTCATGTGGTTTTGATTTGTATTTCCTTGATGATTAGTGGTTAATCATTTAAAAAATGTGGTATATATTTATATACAATGGAGTATTATTCATCCTTAAAAAGAGAGAAATTCCCTCACTTACAAAAACATGGATGAAGCTGTAGGGATGTTATGTTAAGTGAAATAAGCCAGACACAGAACAACAAATACTGCATGATTTCACTATATGTGGTCTCTCAAAAAGTCAAACTCATTGAAACAAGGTAGAATGGTGGTCACCAAGGGCAGTAGTGGCAGGGTTGGGATAGGGATGGGTAGGAAGATATTAGTTAAAGGGTACAAACTTGTAGTTATGCAAGATGAATAGGTTCTGGTGACAGCATGGTGACTATAGTTAACCATAATATATTATGTACTGAAATTTACTAAGAGAGTAGATCTTAAGTATTCTTACCACACAAAGAAGTAACTATGTGAGGTGATGGATATGTTAATTGGCTTCATTGTGGTAATCATTTCACAATGTATACATATATCAAAATATATTGTTCACTTTGACTATATACAATTTTTCAATTATACTTCAATAAAGTTGAAAAAGGATCTTGTTTACAAAACATTGAAAGGAAGTTTTCCCGTATAACAAACCTGTACATGTACTTCTGAACCTAAAATAAAATTTTAAAAAAACCCCAAATATTGAAAGGAGTTTCATCTTTCTTTTCTTTTCTTTTCTTTTTTTTTTTTGACATGGAGTCTCGCTCTGTCGCCAGGCTGGATGGAGTGCAGTGGTGTGATCTCGGCTCACTGCAACCTCCACCTCCCGGGTTCAAGTGATTCTCCTGCCTCAGCCTCCTGAGTAGCTGGGACTACAGGCACGCGCCACCATGCCCAGCTAGTGTTTGTATTTTTAGTACAGAGGAGGTTTCACCATGTTGGCCAGGATGGTCTTGACCTCTTGACCTCGTGATCTGCCCGTGTTGGCCTCCCAAAGTGTTGGGATCACAGGCGTGAGCCACCGTGCCCAGCCTGAAAGGAGTTTCTAATTCAATACTTTTAAAAAAAAAAAAAGGGCAAAAGATTTGAACAGGCATTTCACAAAAAGGGATACACACAAGAAAAGCAAATGAAAAAAAATGCTCAACATTATTAGTCATTATAAAAGTGCAAATTAACGCCACAATGAGACATCATACCTATTTAAAAGGCTGACTATACCAAATGTGGGCCAGAATGTGGAGAAACTGAAACTCTCAAACATTGCTAATAGGAATGTTAAATGAATGTTGTAACTACTTTGGAAAAGCTTGGCCATTTCTTGAAAATTTAAATACACAGTACCTGTCTTAGTCTGTTTTGTGCTGCTATAACAGAATACCTGAGGCTGTGTAATTTATAAAGAAAGGTTTACTTAGCTCACAGTTCTAGTATGATAGCATGGCCCTGGCTTCTAGTGAGGGCTTTTGTGCTGCATCATAACTTGGTGGAGAGGTTCAAAGGGGAAGCAGATAGGAGCAACCCAAGTGATATCCTGGCTTTATAACAACTCACTCTCCTTGCAACTGATTCATCCCTGTAAGAACTCATCCAGCCTCTTGAAACAATAACTCACTCACTACTGCAAGAACAGCCCCAAGTTATTCATGACCCCCATGACCCAAACACCTCCCACGTCCTAACAGTGCCACATTGGAGATAAAATTTAGACATAAATTTTGCTGGGGGCAAACCATATTCAAACCATAGCACTACCTACCATCCAAACCAGACTTTTCACTTCTATGTATTTGCCAAAAGAAATGAAAGCAAATGTCCATACAAAGAGACACACATGAATGCTCACAGCAGCTTTATTTGTAATGTCCTAAAACTGAAAACAATCAAAATATCTATGAACAGCTGAATAGATAAATAAATTGTAGGCTATCCATACAACAGACTGCTAGTCAGCAATAAAAAAAAGTATAAACTATATAGATACATGCAACAACATAGGTGGACCTCAGGGAATCATACTGAGTTAAAGAAGCCAGACTAAAAAGTATACTTGATTTCATTTATATAAAAATCTAGAAAATACAAATGAAGCTATAGTGACATTCAGTGATCAATGGCTGTCTGATGAAGGAGAGGTAGGGAGAGATTACAAAAGACCACAAGGAACCTTTTGGGGGTGGTAAATATGCTTATTATCCTGATTGTGGTAATGGGTTCATAAGTATGTATGCGTGATCAAAGCTTACTGTACACTTATTCCAAATATATGCATTTAACTGTAGGTTGATTACACCTTCATAAAGCTGTTTTAAAAATAACAATATAACATAAAATTAAGCATTTCTTTGCATAATTGCTAGAGGTGGGTGGGAAGGCCAGCTAGAAGTATCATTATAAACTTAGTGTCGACTTGCATAGAGAACCCTGGAGATTGCTCTAAAGAAGTTTACATCTCTAAGGAATGTACTAAGTATTCATTTCAGGTTATACTGGAATCTCAGCTTCTTGGAGTTAGTTTCATAGAAAACAAAGAGTATGTTTGCAAATTTAGCAAATTGTGAGAATTCACTACGTATTAGAAATATAGGGTACATAACTGATTCTTTAAAAGAATAAGAACTTTAAATTGTTATAATGCAAATACAGACATCACTGACCTTCTGGTTTGATGATAATGATCATTTTTCCATTTCAGGGTATGAAAACTGTGCACATATAAAGTCACTTTTTCATTGATTCTTAGTTTTAGGCTCTACCTGAAAAACCTTAACTCTGGTTGCAATTATTTGCTTTGCAGTTGCAAAACCCACTCCAATATCTATCTGGTTGATCTGCCACTATGGAGTCTCCTAAAACTTTAGCTTTGCCATATTCATATGTAGCCTTGAAAGTGCTCGTGTATATATGTGTGTGTACGTGTGTGTGTGTCCATACTATTATGGTTGTTGGACTTTAGTTCACAAACTAGCAGCTGAATAAGAATCTTGCAATCATAGAATTTAGAGCTAGAAGGAACCTTAAAGTTTATTTATTCTAACTTCCTCCACCCTGCCTCCTACCCCATCATTTACAAAAGGAACTAAGGCCTCATATTAGTTTTCTATTGCTGTTGTAAAACATTGCCACAAACTTAGTGATTTAAAACAAAACTCACCAGGTGCGATGGCTCATGTCTGTGACATGGTCTTTGGAAGGCCAAGACAGGAGGATTACTGGAGCCCAGGAGCTCAAGACCAGCCTGGGTAATACAGTGAGACCCTGTCTCTACACACACACACAAATTTTAAATAGCTAGGTATGGTGGTATGTGCCTGTAGTCCCAGCTACTCAGAAGGCTGAGGTGGAAGGGGCACCTGAGCCCAGGAAGTCAAGGTTGCAGTGAGCAGAGGTCACGCCACTGCACTCCAGCCTAGGTGCCAGAGCAAGACTCTATCTCAAAAACAAACAAACAAACAAAACAAAAAAACCCCAAAATACTCACTTATTATTCCCAATTCTGTAGCTCAGAAATCCATTCAGGCTTAGGCTTGCACAAGGCCAAAGGCAAGACACTGGCCATCCTGGACTCTTATATGGAGGCTCTGGGGGAGAATCCACTACTGGGCTCACTCAGGCTACTGGCAAAATTCAGGTCTGTGAGGTTCTAGGACTGAGGTCCGATTTCCTTGCTGGCTGTTGGCTGGGATTTGTGTCAGCTCCTAGAGGTCACTTGTATTCCTTGGCTTATGGTTCATTCTCTCTTCAGAGCCAGTAATTGTGTGCTAAATACTTCTTGTGCTTTGAATCTATCTGCCTTCTTCTGTATTCTTCTTCTGCTTTTAAGAGCTTGTGTGGTTATATTGGGCCTACCTAGATAATCCAGGATAATCTCCCTATTTTAAATTCAACTGGCTAGTGACTTTAATTACATATACAGAATCAATTTTGCCATGTAAGGTAACATATTCACAGCCCCAGAGATTAGGGCATGGAAGCCCCTTTGGGGCCATTATTCTGCTTGTCACTGGCCCTGAGAAGCTAAATGACTTGTCTGAGGTCCCATGGTCATTTAGTTAGTAGCAAGGACTCATTCCAATATACCACATGTCACCTCTTACTGACATATACTCACTGCTCATGTTAAATGGCGTTTTAGCAATCATCACTTTAATGCCTGTAAATGGGCTCAGTGTTAGTAAAACTGTCTTGCAATTTACTCTTAGACATAGCTCACAAGTGCTGATAAAACTGCTAAAGAAGCTAAATGCAGCATGATCATGTCCAGGAATACTAACCTTATGTAAAATGATGGATTTGAATTCTATTCCATAGACATACAGCTCAACTTGGAATGAAATATTATGTTTATTATATTAGTTCTAATGCTTTTCCAGAAATGATAACAGCTAAAGTGTTGAATGCTTATCATATGCCAGGAATTCTACATTCCTTATTTAATCTTCAGAAAACCCCAACAGGTAAGTACTATTGCTTAATAGTAAACTGAAGCATATATAGTTTAAATAATTTGCATAAGGTTAAGCATCTGCAAAGTGGAGGAACAAGAACTTGAAAACATGTAATCTGACTCCGAAGTCCACATTTTAAAATTATTCTGGATGAATTATACTGGATGAATACTGAATATTTATTTATTTATTTCTGAAGAAGTTTTAGATTTACCTTTTATTTTTATTTCTTATTATTATAAGTAAATAATATGTACTTTTTATAAGTACATAGTATGTACACACTTATGGGGTACATACAATAGTTTGACACAAGCATACAATGTGTATTGATCAATCAGGGTAATTGGGATACCCATCACCTCAAGCATTTATCATTTCTTTTGTTGTGAATGTCCCAATTTCACTTTTAGTTGTTTTGAAATATACAGTAAATTATTACTAACTATAGTCACCCTATCATGCTACTGAATGCTAGATTTTATTCCATCTATCTAACCTTCAGTTTAAAACAGCAGAATGAGTCTATTTATTTACTTCAAAAAAATAGAACGAATGTAAGAATAAATATATAGTAGAGCCAGAGAGCAGGAAAATATATTGTCTTTGGTCAGAAACTTTAAAGAATTTCTATAATTAAAAGCCATCAGACTATTGGAAAAATCAAGAGGTGAGAATCCTGAAACCCAACAGAAACCAAAAAGGAGGCCATTGAAGAAATAGATAGGTTCCCAACCCGCCAAAAAAAAAAAAAACAAAAAAAAACAACAAAAAAAAAACAGCCTAGGAAACCCCACAAAATTAGAAATTAATTAGTAGGGGACAGGAAGAATTTTTGATGGTCATAGAGGAACTGCAGAAACTATTCCAATTCTCTGCTGTGCACACAAGGAGTAGAGGCCATTGATGTTTGACCCCAGGCTCTGCTGTCAAACCTTCTAAATCATGTAAGGGATCAGTTATGGGAACCTCCCAGCTTGAACATAAGGGACAGGAAGACTGTAGATATGAGAAAAGGGGTAAAGAGGAAAATCAATCAGCACAGTAGTGAAAATCCTTATATAGCAAGAGAACTAATTTCCTACTTTGCATATCAAGATGGAGATGGGGGCTAGTGTCTCTAGCCCACTGTAATAGCTAGTCTCTAAAGATGTACTCCCAATAAATTATGTTTCCTAGTATTCATGCCCTTGTGTAGTCCTCTCCCCTTGAATCTAGACTGGCTCTGTGACTTGCTTTTAACAGTGCATGACTTCTAATAAGACATAAGAAGCCTTGCAGTATCTACCTGGTCTCTTGGAACTTTGGATGAAGCTAATCATCAGTAAGAAGTCCAACTACCCTGAGGATGTAACACTGGGAGGAATTCTAACCTAGACACATGAAGAAAGAGACAGAGATGTCTGGGTAGCATCCAGCCATACCAGTGACTTCCAGCCTAGACAACAGACACATGAGTGAAGAAAACATAGAGTGTTCAGCCCAGCCAAGCCTTTAGAATCTAAAATTTAGATGCCTCTAACACCAGCCACTATCTGACTGCAACCATATAAGACTCCAGGCAACAACCACCTAAGTTAAGCCCAATGAACCCACAGCACCATGAGATAATAATAAACTAGTGATTCAAACTGCTAAATCTTAGGGTTGTTTGCTACACAACAATAGATAACCCAAAGACCCAAAGAAATCCCACCTGTCTACATGACAGAGTGGAGACACCCGCAGCTAGCCAGAACACTCATGTGGGGAGTTATTCCAAGGGATGTCAAAGGATCAAACCACAAACTATTGGTAGTAGATCTTTTCTTTTAAAAACATGAAGAGAATCAAGATCATCTGAAGAAATTACACATTTGAAGAAAATGAACAACCTTAAAGAGAAGCACCAAAATGAACAAAGTGACCCATGAGGAAAGAAAGTAAATGTAGAAAACAAACAATAAAAGCCTTTAAAATGTTTGTCACCATGCATTGGATCTGTTTATCATCATCATCATCATCATCATCCTCATCCTCATCCTCATTTTCTAATAGATTATTGCTTGAGATATCTTTGATCATCTTGGTTTACAAAAGGCCTTTCTAGGCATGACAAAACATCCACAAGTATAAAAAAAGAAGGCTGACAAATTTAATTTCATCAAAACTTTGTTAACTTTTACCTTTGAAATAACTATAGATTCACAGGAAATTGCAAATATATATATATATATGGAAGTCCCATGTACCCTCACCCAATTCCTCCTATAGTTAAATCTTATATAACTATAGAACATATCGAAGTAGGAACAGCATTGGTACGATGTGTGAACAGGCATACTTCATTTTACTGCACTTCTCTCTTTATTGTACTTTACAGTAACTAGTTTTTTGTTTGTTTTTGAGACAGGGTCTCACTCTGTCACCCAGGCTGGAGTGAAGTGCTGTGATCATAGCTCACTGCAGTCTTGATTTCCTGGCTCAAGTCTCCTGAGTAGTCTCAGCCTCCCGAGTAGTTAGAACTATAAGCACATGCCACCAGATACTGTTCTGTTTGTTTGTTCTACAAATTGAAGATGTGTGGCAACCCTGAACCAAGCAAGTCTACAGGTACCATCTTTCCAGCAGCATGCACTCTCTTTGTGTCTCTGTGTCACATTTAAGTAATTCTTGTAATATTTCAAATTTTTTCATTATTATTATAACTGTAAACAGTGATCTTTGATGTTAACATTGTAATTGTTTTGGGGTACCATGAACTAAGTCCAAATGTGTGTGTTCTAACTGCTTCATTGACTAGTTATTCCCCATCTCTCTCCCTTTCCTTGGGCACCCCTATTTCCTGAGACACAGCAATACTGAAACTAGGCCAATTAATAACCCTACAATGGCCTCTAAGTGTTCAAGTAAAAGGAAGATTCACACATCTCTCATTTTAAATCAAAACCAGGGATGATTAAGCTTGGTGAGGAAGGCATGTTGAAAGCCTTCCGAAAGGCTAGGCCGAAAGCTAGGCCTATTGTGCCAAACAGCCAAATTGCGACTGCAAACAAAAAGTTCTTGAAGGCAATTAAAAGTGCTACTCCAGTGAACACAAAAATGATAAGAAAGCAAAACAGCCTTATTGCTAATATGGACAAAGTTTTAGTGGTCTAGATAGAAGATCAAACCCAGCCACAACATGTTCTTGAGCCAAAGCCTAATCCAGAGTGACACCCTAACTCTCTTTATTCTATGAAGGCTTAGAGAGGCGAGGAAGCTTCAGAAGCAAAATTTGAAGCTACCAGAGGTTGGTTCTTGCGGTTTAAGGAAAGAAGCTGTCTCCATAACATAAAAGTGCAATGCGAAGCAGCAAGTTCTGATGAAGAAGCTGCAGCAAGTTATCCAGACGATCTAAGATCACTGATGAAGGTGGCTACACTAAACAATAAATTTTCAATGTAGATGAAACATTCTTATATTGGAAGAAGATGTCATCTAGAACTTTCATAGCTAGAGAGATGTCAATACCTGGCTTCAAAGCTTGAAAGGTCAGACTCACTCTCTTGTTAGAGACTAATGCAGCTGGTGGCTTTAAGTTGAAGCCAATCCTTATTTACCATTCCAAAAATCCCAGGGCCCTTAAGAATTATGCTAAATCTTCTCTGCTTGTACTCTATAAATGGAACAACAAAGCCTGGATGATAGCACATCTGCTAACAGCATGGCTCACTGAAGAGTTTAAACCCACTGTTGAGAACCACTGCTCAGAAGAAAAGATTACTGCTCATTGACAATGCATCTGGTCACCCAAGAGTTCTAAGGGAGACGCAGAGAGAGATTAATGTTGTTTTCATGCCTGATAATACAACATCCATGAATCAAGGAGTAATTTAGACTTTCAAGTCTTGTTATTTAAGAAATACATTTTTCAAGGCTATAGCTGCCATAGATAGAGCCTCTCACGGATCTGGGCAAAGTACATTGAAAACATTCTGGAAAGTATTCACCATTCTAGATGCCATTAAAAACATTTGTGATTCATGGAAGAAGGTCAAAATATCAACATTTAACAGGAGTTTGGAAGAAGCTGACTCCAACCCTCAAGGATGACTTGGAGGGGTTCAAGACTTCAGTGGAAGAAGTAACTGCAGATGTGGTGGAAATAGCAAGAGAACTAGAATTAGGACTGGGGCCTGAAGATATGATTGGATTGCTGCAATCTCATGATAAGACTTGAATGGATGAGAAGTTGCTTCTTATGGATGAGCAAAGAAAGTGGTTTCTTGAGATAGAATCTACTCCTGGTGAAGATGCCGTGTACATTGTTGAAATGACAACAAAGGATTTAGAGTATTATAATATTTAGTTGATAAAGCAGTGGCAGGGTTTGAGAGAATTGACTCCAATTTTGAAAGAAGTTCTACTGTGGGTGAAATGCTAACAAACAGCACAGCATGCTGCGCAGAAATATTTGATTAAAGGAAGACTCAATCAATGTGGTAAACTTCACTGCTGACTTATTTTAAGCAATTGCCATAGCCACCTCAACTTCAGCAACCATCATCCTGATCAGTCCGCAGCCAACAACATCAAGACAAGACCCTTCATTAGCACAAAGATTACAACTCACTGAAGGTTCAGATGATTTTTTTTAGCAATAACGTACTTTAAAATTAAAGTATGCACATTTGGTTTTTAAGACATTATGCTATTGCATACTTAATAGACTACAGTATATAGTAACCTAACTTTTATATGCACTGAGAAATAAAAAAAATTGTATGACTCACTTCATTGCAATATTTGCTTTATTGCAGTGTTCTGGAACCAAATGCACATCTCTGAGATGTTTGCCTGCATATAGTTCTATGTCATTTTGTCACACATGAAGATTCATGCAACTACCGTGACAAACAAGAACTGTCTTATCACCACAAAGATATCCCTCATGCTACCCTGTTACAGTCACATCTACTTCTCTCCTTCTCCCCACCATCCTTAATTCCTGGCAACCATTAATCTGTTGTCCATCTCTATAATTTTATTGTTTCAAGAATGTTACATAGATTAACATAATGTCACCTTTTGAGATTGGCATTTTTTTTTTCACTCAGCATCCTCACCAAATTTAAGACCTCTGTAGGGTAAAAGACAGAATGGGGAAAATATTTGCAATACACATAACAGACGAGGTTTATTGTCCACTACGTATGAAGGGCTCCCCAAATCATAATAGTAGCAAACTTTACATAGTGCTTATTATGCATCAGGCACAATTCTAACACTTTGCAAATATTAATATGTTAGTCCTCACAGCAACCTTATGAAGTAGGTACTTTGATATCTCCATTTTTAAAATGAGGAAACTGAGGCACAAAGAAGTTAAACACTTACCTAAAGTCATACAGCTGGTTAATGGTGGAACAAGGATTCAAATCTAAGCAGCATACTCATGACCACTACACAATACTGCCTCTCAACAAATAATAATCAAAAAAGTTAATAATTAGTGAATACCTATCACAGATTACAATTTCTACATGTTTTATGTACATGATCTCATGTAATCTGACAATAACCCTAGAAAGTGTTATAATATCATATCTCATGTTACATATAAGAAAACTGCAGATGTGGCAAGTGAGGTACAAGCAACCTGCCAGCTAGTAAAGATAATTGCTAAGACTTGAAACCAGGCCTACTGATCCTAGAGCTAGTGCTCTCTCCCTATCAGTATACTACTTCCATTGTATATTAGGAGCTTGAACTTTCTCCATTACACCCTCTCTGTAGCCCTCTGGATACCTCCCTCCATACAGGATTCTTTTCCTCTGCCTTTGACATGCACAATCTCCCCTATACTGGTGTTAGTGGGGTTGGATTTTCCCATTTGTCCCCTCTACCATTTTTATCCTTTCTTTCCAATTTACTGCCAAAATATTCCAAACAGGTAGGTGATCTACTACAGCTATCTCTAATTCCCAACGTCTCCTTTATCTCTTGCATTTCTCCTGTCTGTTCTACATTTGCTTTAGATAGGCCGTATGTATTGCACTGCAATTAAGAGTACAGGTTCTGAAACTTGCCAGCCTAGGTTTAGATCCTTGCTCCACTACTTACTAGCTCTGTGACCTTGGTCAATTTTCTTAACTTCCCTGATATGGTTTGGACATGTGTCCCCACCCAAATCTCACGTTCAACTATAGTCTCCAGTGTTGGAGGTTGGACCTAGTGGGAGGTGACTGAATCATGGAGGTGGATCCTTCATGAATGGTTTAGCACCATCCCTTTGGTGCTATTCTCAGGATGGAGCTCTCATGAGATCTGGTCATTTCAAAGTGTGTTCTCTCTCTCTCTCTCTCTCTCTCTCGTTCCTGCCATGTAAGATGCCTGCTTTTGCTTTGCCCTCTGCCATGAGTAAAAGCTCCCTGAGGTCTCCCCAGAAACGGATGCAGCAACACTTCCTGTACAGCCCGTGGAACCGTGAGCCAAGTAAGCCTCTTTTCTTTATAAATTACCCATCCTCAAGTATTTCTTTATGGCAATGTGAGAATGGACTAATATATTCCCCATCTGTATAATGTGGAAGATGCTAATACTACCTACCTTACAGAGTATTTGTGGAAGGTTAAATCATATATTAAATTAAAAGCCCTTAGAATAGTGTCTGGTACAAAGTAAGCATTCAGTGAATGACAGCTATATAAAGATGTCTGAAGTTACTACTGAGTCCAGTATTCAAAATCATTATTCTTTTTCTCAATCTTCATTCTTTACTGTACAAGTACATTCTATACATACATTCCATACTATTTATACCAGCTCGTCCAGGACACTGCATCATCTTGTGTCTGTTGCCATCGATCTATCCACTTCTGCCTCCCTGTTCCCCACCCCCTATACCCAATTACAAGTCTTCTTGATTCTTCCATCATAATGTCTTTCACTTCCATCACTTCTTTCCATTTCCTATTCTGGAATCTGAGAGAAAGATTCCTTACTTGTATGGTTTATGACAAGTGCTAATTTGTATGGTTTATGGCTTTACTAGGAAATGTTTAAAAAAAAAAGATAGGTCCTAAGGATAGTGCACGGCTGGCAAGTCAGTCAAAACTGTATTAATTCTAATGCCAAATAGGTAGGCAAGAGGTAGAATAGTTTTGTCTTCATAAATTATCCTCTAACCTCCCCCACTTTGATGATATAAAAATACTCTGTGATTGTATTTGTTTCATAATTATGAGCTTATCTTCCCCATTAAGTAGTGACATCCTTGAGACCACCAGGGACATGCATATTATTTAATCTCTGCATCTTCAATGCCTAGCAACAAAATGACTGGTACATTGTAGGAATTCAAACGTGAAAGAATGAATTTCCACTACTATCAACCTAGTTTCAGGTTCTTATTACTTCATATTTGCGCTACTTGCAGCAACTCAGTTAATCTCCCTATCTCTCAAATTCTTGTATATTATTGCTATTAGCATATCACTATCCTATTTGGAAACCTTCAGTGGATCCCCATTTGCCTATATCATACAGTCCTTTAACCTAATAATTAAGGATTTTAATAAATGATTCCAATTTACTTCTCTAACTTTATATTTCCTTATACTCCTTGTATAAAACTTATGCTAAATCCTCTCGGATTCATTAGTCATCATATTCTAAATAGACCATATTGTCCCCATATATACTTATGCTATAGCCCCTACCACAGATGTCCTAACTCTTCCTTTCTGCTATTCTAAATCCTACCCCACTATCAAAGACCAGCTCAAGCCTCACCTTCAAATAAGACTTTCTGATGTTCCTAGTCCATGACGATCTACTAGGCCTCTTCTGAATTCCTACACCAATTTGTCAGTTATCCCCATTTTCCATGTGCTGTCTTATATTGTTATCTTTACATATACCCTCTTTCCAGTAAGACTTGTAAATTCTCTGCAAGTGGTGCCTATGTTTTCCACATGGTACCCTTTGCATAAATGATACTAAATACTTTATTGGACTAAATTATTGTCCCCACACCTGCCTTGTGCTCACTATGATCTTCCTGCTAGTAATTCCTACTCCTTCACCTCTGCAAATCTTATCCACTTCTAAGGCCCCAACTCCCATCAAGCATTCTCTGACTAATAGAGCTAACAGTGATCTTTCACTCTCTCTAAATTCATATACTATTTTTGCCTATACTATACATTTCTCATATTCTGAATTTTATTGTTACTCAACTGATCAAGCATATATATGCTTAATTTATTATAGTAGGCTATAAATTCACTAGAGAAATGTATGTTTCTTACAGTTCTTGTATCTACAACCAGACCCCAGACAACATGTTGCACTAGGCACAAATTTTGTTGATAAAATGAATGTCAGTGCACACAATGAGGTAAGGAAAATTGAACTCTTTCTCCAAGAGCAACCAACCTTTACGAACCTAGGAAATACCCTTCTTGACATTAGCCTTGGCAAATAATTTTTGGTTAAGTCCCCAAAAGCAATTGCAACAAAACCAAAAATTGACAAATGAGACTTAATTACACTAAAGAGCTTCTGCACAGCAGAAAAAAAACTATCAAAAGAATATTAAAATATTCACAAACTATGCATCCAACAAAGGTATAATATCCCAGAATCTATAAAGAACTTTTAAAAAATCAACAAGCTTGCCAGAAAGGTGATTTTTTAAAAAATCAACAAGCAAAAAACAAATAGCCCCATTAAAAAATGGGCAAAGGATATGAACAGACACTTCTCAAAAGAAGATATACAAGCTGCCAGCAAACATATGAAAAAATGCTCATCAGCACTAATCACAAAAAAAAAATGCAAATCAAAACCACAATGAGATACTATCTCATACCAGTCAGAATGGCTATTATTAAAAAGTCAAAAAACAACAGATGCTGGAAAAGCTGCAAGAAAAGGGAACACTTATACACTATTAATGGAAATGTAAATTAGTTCAGCCACTGTGGAAAGCAGTTTGGAGATTCCTCAAAAGGTTTTTAAGCAGAGCTACCATTAGACCCAGCAATCCTATTACTGGGTATATACCCAAAGGAAAATAGATTATACACAAAACCCCACATACACTCATATGTTCATCACTGTGCTATTCACAGTAGCAAAGACATGGAATCTACATAGCTGTCCATCAATGGTGGATTGGATAAAGAAGATGTAGTACATATATACCATGGAATACTATGCGGCCATAAAAAGAATGAAATCATGTCCTTTGCAGCAACATGGATGGAGCTGGAGGCCATAATCCTAAGCAAATTGAAACAGGAACAGAAAATCAAACACTCCATGTTCTTACTTATAAATGGGAGCTAAACATTGAGCACACATAGACATAAACATGGGAATAATAGACACCGGACTAGTAGAGGGGAAAGGTGGAGAGCATGTGGGTTGAAAAACTACCTATTGGGTATTATGCTCACTACTAGGGTACAATATACCCGTGTAACAAGCCTGCATACGTATCCCTTGTATCTAAAATAAAAGTTGAAGTAATTTAAAAAAAAAAAACAATTTATTTTCCCATCTCAAATACCCTAAAACCAATCCCCCTAGGGAAAAAAGCCACAAACTTATCTATCTCAACAAAACTTATCTATACTAAAGATTCAGGAACTGGGTGTGTATTCTGTACCACCTTCATTTCCTACAGACTGGAACTATGATTCTTAAAAATAAACTCATAAGTAATGCTCATTACAACAACAACATAAAAACGAATGTCCTACAAAGTACATTACAGCGATACTCAACCTGAAACAGGAGAAGAGAAAAGATCTAGGGTGATAACAATTACCAATACTGAGCTCAGATAGTGGCTGCTACATGGGAATATCTGAATGAACATGATTAATTAAAATCCCAAGGGTCAGTTGATGCTTGCTTTTATTTCTCAGTGGCTGATAATCTTTTAGATCTATCCCAGAAAGGAATTATTATTGAGTATGAGGTCTTCAATATTGTACCTATCTCTTTTTCTGTATTGTCAGGATATTATCTCACTCAGCTAGCATGCCATTTCTGCAACCCACCTCAAGTACTTATTATTACATTTTCATAAGAATGTATTTCATTTAAACATATAATCATAAAATTCAGCTACATTCCTAAGTATAACTTTATTATATCTTGGAGCCAAACATTTTTGGAGGTAAATCATTTTATTTGTATAGTGTAAGTTTATGGAAAAATAACACCATATCAAATTTTCTCTGAACAGAACTTTTCAGGAACTCATTTAATGTGTAGAATCTAGATATCTCTGAAATATTTTATTATAACTTTCAACAGTGTGTTCAAAAACTATTATATTAATAAAACAGTATCAGGCTTTATGCAACAGGAAGGCTGGGAATATAATGGTTAGGATGCAAGGCTTTCTCTTTTTTATTTTTACTTGATGAGCCTGAACAAATTGCTTCCCTGTATCACTTATCTGACTTCCAAGGATTCTGATCTTGACTTCACAAGCCTGCTGCTGCTCTCCTCTCTTCTTCATTTTAGTTTGGAAATGTCAATCTGATCTCCTACATTCTTGTTCTGTATTTTTTATTTGGTGCATTGACTTTCCCAGATCACTATCTCTAGGTTTCTGATTCTATCTTGGTAGTCTAATTGCAATTCAAAATCCCTTTGTTTATTTGATTTAGTATTCTTGTCACTGGAATAAACAGTAACTGATTAAGCTTACCTAATCAGCATCAGAAAAAGGTGGGGGGCTGACGCCTTTCACCAATAACAACATAAATGACAAATGCTAAAATTATAACTAGGAAAAATTATGCACCAATACTGATAAGGAATTAAAGGAAAGAAGAAACTAAAAGCAGATTGTTAGGATAATAATATTAGATGTGATCTTTTTTGTTTTAAAATTTTCATTACAGTCATAGTATGTTTGTAGAATTTTTTTAACAGATACAAAATTTTAAAAGAGGATTAAAGTCCAAGGTTAGGAGTAACAGTAACTTAGTTGCCATAAAAGTGTTCAGGACCCCTGGATCAAATAAATTTACATCTAGGACTAAGATAATTTGTAGATGAGACTTATAAATTAAAGAAGTCTTTCAGGAATTATGGATAACTGGAGGGGTGATGAAGACTGGGGACAGGAGAAGTTCTGATTTTTTTTTTTTTTTTTAGGAGGCAGTGGATTCCCAAACCATACTACTCCAAGAATGGGCCACAGACCAACAGCATTGACATCACCTGCGAGCTTGTTAGAAATGCAGATCAGGCCCCATTCCAGACCCACCAAATCAGAATCTGCACCTTAACAAGATCTTCAGCTGATCCAGCAGATCATATACACATTAAAGTTTGAGAAGCACTAACATAAAGCAACAAGGATTCACTGAGAAAGACACAGCAAATTAATCTTATCTTTTGCAAGCTTACTTAAATGTTAATGTCAGAGAGTTTGATAATCTAACAAATTCAGAAAAATGACTCAATAACAGCATCAAGCCATTCACCTGCTTTTCTACAATCAAAGCATATGCTTTTCCCTTAAATAGTACCAGATATTACTGGGATCTAATAAGTATATAACCTGGAATTGTCTGTTCTCTGTCTTCTAATGAAGCTTGACTGTAAAAGGTGAAATTAAAAAAAAATCGCTTAAGAGACATAGTATTTCCGTCCATTCTATATATTCAAAATTTTATCCTTGCATCAAGGTGGATCATCGGAAAACTAGCTCTGAACTACATTAGCTTAGTCCATTACAGAACTTCATTCACTTTCTTTTCTTTTCTTTTTTTTTTGAGATGGAGTCTTGCTCTATCGTCCTGGCTGGAGTACAGTGGCACGATCTCGGCTCACTGCAACCTCTATCTCCTGGATTCAGGCGATTCTCATGCCTCAGCCTCCTGAGTATCTGGGATTACAGGCGTTTGCCACCACACCCAGCTAATTTTTGTATTTTTAGTAGAGACGGGGTTTTGCCATGTTGACCAGGCTGGTCTTGAACTCCTGATCTCAGGCGATCCACCTGCCTCAGCCTCCCAAAGTGCTGAAATTACAGGCATGAGCCACCGCGCCTGGCCACTTCATTCACTTTCTTTTTTTTTTTGAGACGGAGTCTCGCTCTGTGGCCCAGGCTGGAGTGCAGTGGCCGGATCTCAGCTCACTACAAGCTCCGCCTCCCGGGTTTACGCCATTCTCCTGCCTCAGCCTCCCGAGTAGCTGGGACTACAGGCGCCCGCCACCTCGCCCGGCTAGTTTTTTTGTATTTTTTAGTAGAGACGGGGTTTCACCATGTTAGCCAGGATGGTCTCGATCTCCTGACCTCGTGATCCGCCCGTCTCGGCCTCCCAAAGTGCTGGGATTACAGGCTTGAGCCACCGCGCCCGGCCCTTCATTCACTTTCTAACAGTTAATGTTCTGCATGCTTAGCTTTCATTGCAAAACAAAAAACAAAAAAACAAAAAACAAAACAACAACAACAAAAAACTTTACTCTGTAAAATATACTTATGCTCTTGCTATACAATTACTAAAAGCATTGTCCATTATATAATGCAACTTCCTACACTGTCTACAGAAGCCAAATATGTAACATAAATGAGTGAAGCAGACTGTAAAAAAATCCACTGCCAGATATGTTAATTAAACTGAATCATTAACTGAACGATGGTATAAGCACATTAACACATAGTACGAACAGGTAGGAAAAGAGAAGCTATATTTTAAATTTGAAATCTAAAAATATAAATAATTTATCAAATTTTCCTTTGAAACTGATTACTTTGTTGACTTGTAAACAGAAAGCTAAAATCCTTTCTTCTACACCAATATGTCAATGTCCACATGGGCTGATAGGGAGAAGCAGATACTTAAGTGGAAATTTGGGTACTGTATCAAGAGGAAAGTGGAATGAATAAAACGATGGATGGCCAAAAGCAGCAAATGTCTACTATATACTGATATTCCAAAGTTGTCTAATTAGGATTCAGTACCACACTACAATGCAGTTCAATTTCTTCAATTTGTAGTTCTTTATTGACATTAGTAAAATTATTGAAAAAGACAAAATAGGCAATATTTTTCATTACCATAATGTTGGAAATCAGAAAACTTCCTTTTTGGAATTCATTCTTTAAACCTACAGTTGTGAATATGTATTTTAAGCAATCACTTCCATCTCTGGACACCAATTTCAGCACAGAAAAGCCAGCCAGATTATTCCTTGCCAACAGTATTTCCCCAAAAAATGACTTCACTAAGACCACGTGAATTAAATTTTACATCTGTGTAACTACTTATGAGCACTTTTGCAGAGAAAGATTCAGAGTGTTTATATGGATTATCATATTCACCAAAAAGGTCAATCATTGAACTGAGTCAGGGATTTTCTCTTGGATGATATGCACAAGTTGAATTCTTTCAACAGTTCAAAAAATATATCTTCAGCATCTGACATAAATGCTGCACTACATCCCCCAAAACTCCTCTTCAGAACTGAAGTATTTATTCCCCAGTTGTTCTTTAGGAATTTGCTAGACTGAAAAAAGCTGCCACACCCAACATCATTCTCCTTTCCCAGGGTAACTGGCATACAGAGACTAGTCAACATTGGGCTATAAGGACCGTCCCTCTGACCTTAGCTGAGGACAATTCGGAGGGACTATCGCAGCTTCAGAGCTCCCATAAGTAAGGCTGAGGCCTTCTGACTATACTTAGGCCAACTTCTCCCATTAATCCAGCTGCAGTCCCTTCCCCTCACAGGTGTTGATCCTGAAAGAACACTTTAATAAATTATCTTCACGTTAACCTCCCTCTCAAAATTTGCTTCCAGGGTAACCCAACCTGTGACAACACCACATACAACTAAGCCCCCTAATCTACAAGAAGCAGATGCAACTACTGTATTGTGCATCCAAACCATCCAAAAAAAGCAATAATCTCGGTTGAAGCCACAGAAGAATATCTGGTATACATATATTGTTACTATATACATGCTTCATTTTCTATCTTTTTAGGACAATGTTTCCTGGTGAATACATACAATTAATACACTGAAGTTTTTATGTTTAAAAACACTGCCACCTTGGATTTAAGTATCATATCAAGTCTTATGTTAACCATTGCAGAAATAGCTTCTGTAGTCACACAAGTTATTTTGACCAGTCTACATTAAACTAAATCACAGGCACCACGTTCAAAAGTTCTATCATATCAAAATTCTCACTGACACCACAAATAAATATGCTTTACTGGGCACTATTATTTATGTCTATGAACAGAAAACACCAAAAATAAATTACCCTCCTTGAGTAACTTGTCCAATAAATTCTCAGCTGTATCTTCAATGTGCCAAACAACAGCATTTCTGGTTAGATTTGGATTTGAAACTTAAGAATACATTGTGTGACTCAGTAGACACTTTTTTGTAAAGCTGTCATCTGTAAAAGAGCTAATGCCTGGGCAATCTTTTCCTTTAATATATAACTACATAACTGCATTTTACAACAGGATTGCTTATTTTATTCACTTTCCAAAATAAACCCAGTTGAAATTTCAGTCCTCTTTTTGAATTATTTTTCATTACACAGATTTTCTAGGTACTGGTTGTAGTTTGTACTATATTTTGCTTTATAATGGGCTCTTAGGTTGTATTCATTGATGCAAACACACTTTGCATATTAAACACAGAATCTTTTTTACTTCTATCAGAAAGGAATTTATTCTTTCCATTTTCTTGCAACATCTTCTCAGTCTAGCTTTCATTCTACTTTGGATAGAGATGTGGGTGCCATATTTTATTTTCCTCTTATATCTGCTATAATAATAACATACAAAAAAAGATAAATGGCAACTTGATGTACAACATATGGGAAAAAATAAGGAATTCTGGGGACTGCGACAAACTGGAGAACACACGCCCTATGTATAAAGGTGGCAACTGCTACTTAGCTCCAACTGATCGTTGCTTAGTGGAAATACCGGCCAATTGTTTCCAGATTTTTCAACTTTTTCAAGAGAAATCAGAAAACCATATATATATATATTAAGAAAACCGAATTTTTATGTGAAATTTCCTGAATGTTAAATGTTGGCAACTAATTCAACTGTATGCGACACATCTCTCGCCACACCCAGCCCATAGTCCACCACTTTGTAAACTTTTTCTAGTGATTTTTCTAGCTTTGGAATGTAGTATTGAATGTATTCCTTCTACTACAGTAGTAAAAAGTGTGAGCTCTGCAAACATGTTTACATTCCGCTCTGCTCCTTCCTAGCTATGCAATTGTGGGCAAATTACTTTTTCTATCTAACCCTCATTTTTCTCACCTGCAAAATTGAGTTAATCAAATTACCTTAGAGGTATTTCATAATTTATAATGTAAAGAATTTAGAATAGTGCCTGGTACAAAGCAAGTATCAGTAAATGTTAGCTTTTGTTATTTAATAATGAAAATTGTATAAAATATCACATAGCCCCCTTTCCCTGGCTGCAAGAAAGTTACCATTAAATTGAATGCTTTACCATGGCAACTATACTAGCCATTGAGTTTTGCATGTTTGCTTCCTCCTTTTCAGGGTTTTGATTTTCTATTTCAATTTTCAGAGCTTTGAATAGAAGAAGTTTCAAATTCTTTTTGGAAGGAGGAAGGGTAAAAACAACCAAAACTTTAAAAAGTAAAAATTAAGTTCCATGAAATTTTTGTGAACAAGATGAAGGAAATTAGGTCATCTGGCTGTATAATTAGGTGGATTTATAACAGGTTCAACGATTGTACACTAAAAAGTATCGATTAATGGATTGATGTTAACCTGGAGATTAATCCATACTGCCACTAAGGTTCTAGCCTCAGTTTTGCCCTGTTTATCAAACTATCTGGAGTTAGACAACTATGGCTTGCAGTCCAGCTGCTCTGCTTGTTTTTATGAATAAAGTTTTACTGGAATAAAGCCACACACATTTGTTTACGATTAGTCTATGGCTACTTTTGCACTAGGACGGCAGAGTTGACTAGTTGTGACAGAGACTGTGTGGCCCACAAGCCCAAAGTTTATACTTATATCTTACCCTGTAAGAAAAGTTTGTAGACCCCTGAATTAGATGAAGACAGGTGGCAATACCAAATTTGAAGATGACACAAACTGGGAGGAATAGTTAATACATTGCATGATAAAATTGAAATTCACAAAGATCAGAACAACTAGCAATCAGGCTGAAATTTAATAGTTTGTAAAGCATGGTTAATGGGTATTTCACCATAAAAGTCGAGGATATGAGGCATTAAGAGCAACTGACATTGTAAAGATATAGTTTCATGAGTCCAGGAAATTAACCACATGATGTAGCTGCCAGAAAAGAGCTATTTTGAACGTTGTCTGTATTAAAAGATATAGAGGATCTAAACCAGTGCTGCCTAATATAACTTCCCTGTGATAATAGAAATTTTTTAAATCTGTAATGTCCAATAGGGCAGCCATTAGCTACATGCGGCTATTTGGATTTGATACGTGGCTAGCACGAAGGAGGGACTAAATTTTTAAAATTATTTTTGAGAGAGTCCTGCTCTGTTGCCCATGCTGGAATGCAGTGGCACGATCATAGTTCACTGTAACCTTGAACTGCTGGGCTCAAGTGATCCTCCCACCTCAGCCTCCCAAGTAGCTATGACTACAGGCACATGCCACCATGCTGGCTAATTTTTTAAAAAATATTTTGTAGAGATGGGATCTTGCTATGTTGCCAAGGTTGGTCTCAAGCTCCTGGGCTCAGATCCTCCTGCCTCAGCCTCTCCAAGTGCTGGGAGTCTAGGTGTGAGCCACCGGTGCCTAGCCAAAAACTGTCAGTCTTTAGAGAAAGGGAAATCAATACTGTACCTTTCATGATCCATCAGCAGTTTAGCAATGTTCAGACAGAAGTCTAAGGGCATGTCAAGATGTAGTATTTCCATGACAGCTAACAAGATGAAAAAATGAAATAATTATTATCAGTTTCATTTTGAGGAAGCTTAGCTGTTTTCAGTAATTTTCCTCTATTCAAAATCTACTTACTAAATGTTTGCCATATACCATGTTTTGCCTAACAATTTATCAAAATCTTCTTTTAAAGTATTAACATCCAGTGCTGGAGAGTGTCATGATACAGGCACTCTTGCACAGATAGCAAAGTAATCTGGTGCAATCCTTTCGAAAAGCAACTTGGCAATACTATATGCTAAGAACACTGGGGTAGAGAGTTTGGTATCTGAAGTCAAACAGATCTAAATGTGAAACCACTTGCTACTTGCATAGCCATAGGCAAGTTAAGCTCTTAGTTTTGTCACCTGTAAAATGGAGAATATACCACCAATTTCTCAGGGTTGTTGAGAGGATTAACTGAGATAATGTATGGAAATTATATAGCAAACAACTCAGCACTTAGTAAGCATTTAATAAATGGCAGCTGCTATTATTATTCCTTAGAGGAATTGTGCTTCTGAAAAGTCACCTGGAATAAATATGGGGAAAATTTATGAACAAAAATATTAAAAGCAGTGTAGATTATGATAATAATAGAAAAGAAGTATACACTGTATATCTATTACAGGGTAGCAATAAACTATTGTGCAACCATTAAAACTGCTGAGTGTGAAATAACATGGAAAGAAATGAATATACACTAATATGAAAATGTATAAGATCAGTAAGTGAAAAATTAGAAAGCAAAGTTTTATGTACTATATGGTTATAATTCTGTAATAAAAGCAAAATAAACTAAGAGAAAAAATACTGAAAATAAGTGATCAATTTCTAAAAGTGATTGTGTTTAGATTCTATTTATTTGACAAATATTTAATGAGCATATTATCTGTACCAGGCATTGTGCTTTGTGCTGAGAACCCAGCAGTGGATAAAACACAACAAAAATTCCTACTGTCAAGGAGCTTCTAGTGGATGGTAGGACCATGAGAATTTTTAGTGTTTTCCAAAAATGTCTTAAATTATTATGTGCTATCTTTTCATGATGAAAAATGTTTATTTTTAAATTTTAGTCTTTCTACTACAAAAAATCAGTGAAATAATGCCAGCAGTTAGGCTGACCATTTTAAGAGTAAAGTATTTTCACCAGCAAAGCAACAAACAGAATATAAAAATGCAAGTTTCATATATTCTTTCAATGCAACACAGTAAAAATCTAGTATTTTTAAATATAAAAAAACTTGGGTTTGGGTTAGCCTCCTAATCTGTAATCAAACAATGACTGACATTACAACTTCAGGAGTATCTAGATTGAGTTAAGTAAAAACAATCTGTGAATAAAGAACAATTTCATTTTAAACTCTGCTTCTTACCTACATTTGGATAAACACTGTCATGAGGAATTATCATCTCAACTAATCTACTTCAACTTGGTGACTCCAATAATCTCTCTGGTCTTCCTGTGTTGTCTTAGTTTGAGTAAGTGTATTCTTTTAGTTGGTTAGCTGGTTTGTTTATTCCCCCAATGCAAAAAGTAGAGTTGTCTTCCTGGTTTCTAACATTTTTCAACCTGTGTATGCTGAAGTGGTACTGTTGCCTAGAGATGCAGAATCCCCAATACATTTGAGCTTCTGAGGTCTCTTAAGTGATTGGCTAAAATTCCAGAGGCCAATGAAAGATTCAGTAGTACTAAATTTAGGGCTACTGCCAAATTGAATTATAGTTCTAACTATAACAAATTGTTATTATTTATTGGATTATCAGTAACTATACTAACATATAATTTTGTATAGTACAAATAATGCAGCTCCTAAGATTACTAAAAAGCATGTACAACATTAAAAGAATTAGAGTAAATAGTTTTTATGACTAAACGAAATTGAACTGTTAAGGGCTAGTGTGCATAGTTTTGCTTCGTGTAATGCATCCATATAGTAGTAACAACAGTAATAATATAATAACTACAGTAATAGGTAACATATATTACACACTATGCACCAGTATGGTGTTAAATGCTTTATACGCATTTTCTCATAAGATTCTCAAAACAACATGATGAGGTAGATAATAATAACATCTCTTTTGCTAAATGAAGAAACAAAGCAAAGTTAAGTGACTTGCCCAATGACCCACTCTTGTGCAGCGTACATTCTGGTCCTTGGAGAGTTATGAAAAATAAATAGTAATGTTTATAAACAAGTAATTATAAAAATCACAGAATTACAAAGGCTTTTCCCATTAAGAAGTAATCTTTCTTCATGGTGGTAGACAACTTCAGAAAGGCTGGGTAGCTACAGTTCTCTGCTGGACTGAAAACTGATTGCTTTTATTCAGCTTAAAAAAAAAACATGTTTTAAATTTGCTACTATTTTTTCTTCTTTCTCTCTTTCTTCCTGGGTGACAATATTTTCCCTTTCCTGGGTGATCATTTTCCTTCTCAGCCACCATCAATTACACCTATTGTTAATATACTACAAAAGATCTCATCTTTAACAAATTGTAGTGATGTTTCAAAATGGTGTGCTCTTCACATATAGAGATCATACCTTCAAGGAGTTCTTCATTAGGTGTTTCGCCTTTCAAGAGGATTTTCATTTTTAAGAAAAGCCCAGTAGAATTTAAATGTTCCTATTTTAAACAAGGAAATCACAATGATATTAAAATTGTGGAATGTAAAAGACAATTTTCAAGTAATTGCCTGCTTTATTCAACCATCTTGGGATAACTCATAATCAAAGGAAATCGAAATTACATAAGATTATATCATAGCATTCGTTCTATCCCTGAGGATATTTCCCAATATTTTATTCAATCTAAATGAAATAATATATGGAAAAGAACATGTAAGTATTTCCAATGAGTGACAAACATTTAATGACAAGATTAACACTTAACCTGTACGAATCTCAGGCCATATTGTTTGTAAGCAAAACCACAAACCAGCTAGTTTTATTTTCTTTTGAGATTTTAACAACTAAGGTCCTTTACAAACAATGGCAGAATAAAATAGAAAACGTATTGTCTTTTCTATAAGATATGCCTGTCGTGTTCACCATTAATAACAACGTACTATGAATGATGTTTCTAAATCACTGTTAGTTGGCCCTAAGCCATCTGTGATCTCCCCGGTTCCACTTTTGCCTTACAGGGTACATCTTTAAACAACTTTCTAAGACTAAAAGTACAGTCTAGGCCCATAGAACAGAACTTTTCTCTCTACAAAGCCAATTAACCTCTACATGAACACTGTACTCATTAGCTCCACACTCTGCACATAATTACAGGTATTCATGTGTGAGATGCCTTAAAAATAGAAAGTTGGAGAAAGCAAACACTGATATTAAAAGGGCTTGCAAATATAGGTGACACTAGTACAAAGAATAAACTGAAGTTGCCAATTTTGATTTATTGCATTACCATCTTTCCTACAGGTTTGTTGAAGTATGTATGGGGTTCAATTCCCTTTTATCTTCAGAGACATAGAGGTCTTCCAGATCTTGGCAACATCTGTTTTCCTTGAGTCTGCTATTCTCACACAAGTTTAACATTCTGGTTTGTTTCTTTTTTTTTAAACCAAAGAATTCCAGATATGATTTTCACTGATTTCGTTACCAAACAACTCCAGAAAATGGGCATTTTGCTTCTATTATCATCGGGTCTTCACTTCTATAAACATTTGCACCGTATATTGTCCATCTTTATTGTCTCTTAAAATACACTTTCAGAAGTCATGAAGATTGCCTGCTAAATCTATCAGCTTTCTCCCTACTATCAAAATCCTTGTCTTCTCTGTAACTTTTCTCACCATTATTTTTCAATCTTCATAGGTTTATTTGTTTGTTTGCTTGTTTGTTTATGATGGAGTCTCACTCTATTGCCCAGGCTGGAGTGTAGTGGCACAATCTCGGCTCACTGCAACCTCCATCTCCCATGTTCAAGCAATTCTCCTGCCTCAGTCTCCCGAGTAGCTGGGATTACAGGCGCCTTCTAACACATCTGGCTAGTTTTTGTATTTTTAGTAGAGATGGGGCTTCACCATGTTGGCCAGACTGGTCTCGAACTCCTGACCTCAAGTGATGCACCTGCCTCAGCCTCCCAAAGTGCTGGGATTACAGGCGTGAGCCACGAGGCCTAGCAGGTTTTTTTATTTTTCTGAGACAGAGTCTCACTCTGTCTCCCAGGCTGGAGTGCAGTGGTACAAACATGGCTCACTGCAGCCTCCACTTCCTGGGCTCAAGTGGTCCTCCTGCCTCAGCCTCCAATGTAGCTGGGACCACAGGCATGCACCACCCATGCCAGCAATTAAAAAAAAAATTTTCTTTTGTAGAGATTGGGGGGGAGCGGGTCTCACTTTGTTGCCCAGGCTGGTCTCGAACTCCTGGGCTCAAGCAATCCTCCTGTCTCAGCTTCCCATTGTGCTGGGATTATAGGCATGAACTACCATGCCCGGCCCCTTCCTTAGATTTTTGTTTGCTAATTTTTTCTTATCATCAGTTACTGAGAAACAGGCTCCAGGTACAACAAACATACAAGATAAGTATTTTGAATCTTGTTTTGCAGGCCCAAATAAAGTTAAGTAACTTACCCATGGTCACACAATTGGTAAGTAGTAGAGCAGAAATTTGAAATCAGATCTCTCTGACTCTAAAAGACATAATCTTTCCATTATAATATGCTGCTTCCCTTGAAGCTCTATCATGGCAGGCATTACTACACTATCTGAATATTTTGCAAGCTCTCAAGATAATGTTATTCATTTCTAGTGTGAAGTGTATCACACACAAACACATACACACACGAGTATATAAAACATATGTATGTGTAATGTATATGTAAAGTTTACAGAATAATAATAAAACAAACACCCGTGTCCTCACTACCAAGGTAAGAAACAGATTATTGCCACATAAGAAGCCTCAAATGTATCCTTACCCATATGCATCCTCCTCACTTCACAGAGGTAAACATCACCTTGAATTTTATGCAGTGATTTCCTTGCTTTTCTTTATATATACACAATATATAGTTGCTATGGACTGAATGTTTGTGTCTTTCTAAAATTCGTATATTGAATCTCTAAACCCCAATGTGATGGTATTTTGAGGTGGGGGCTTTGGGAGGTAATTTGGTCATGAGGGCTGAGCCCTCATGAATGGGATAAGTGCCCTTATAAGAAAAGACATGAGAGAGATGAGAGATGACCATCTCTCATCTCTCTCTCTCTCTCTCTCTCTCTCTGCCAAGTGAAGATATAGAAAGAATGTGGCCATCTTCAAACCAGGAAGAAGGCCCTCACCAGGAACCGAAAAGTCTGGTATTTTGATCTTGGACATCTCAGTCCCTAGAATTGTGAGATATAAACTTCTGTTGTTTAAGCCACACAGTTTATAGTATTTTGTTATAACAGCTCAAGCTAGCCAACACAATTATTTAGCTATGCCTACATTTGAACTTCACTTAAACAGAATATAAAGTATCTAAGTTCTTCTGTGACTTCTCTCATTCAAATCATGTTTTTTCAGATTCATCCATGTTGATACGTGAACTTATTTTTTTCATTACTATATAGCGTGGTTCTCAAAGGGTGGTCCTTGAATCAGCACCATCTGGGAACTTGTTAGAAATGCAAGCCCCATCCAAAACCTACTAAATGAGAAACGCTGGGAGTATTGCCTAGCAAATTGTGTGTGTGCGTGTGTGTAGGAAAATGTGTAAAATAATTATTACTGATTTGCGTTATGGAAAGTTTCCAATTCAACATGAATTCTATTATCTGTTTAGTACGGTAATAAATGAGCAAACTGTGTTTAACAGACATTCTAGGTAATATTTACACAAGCTAAAGTTTAAGAACAACTATTGTATAGTATTCTGTTATATGAATAAATCACAATTTATTTGCACATTCTACTGTGGACATTTAAGCCGTTCCCAAAGCAATTGCTATTATGAACAATCCTGGAATCAGCATTCTGTATACCTCTCCTTGCACACAAATGCTAGCGCTTCTCTAAAGTATATACCTAGGAGTGAAGTTGCTGGGTGGTCCAGTATGATCAAATTCTATTTTATCAAGTAACGTCAAACTGTTTTTCAAAGTGGTTGTACAATTCTCGAAAAACTAGGAATGAAGGGAGCTTCCTCAACTGACAAAGGGCATCTATACTAAACCCACAGCTAACACCATACTTAATGGCAAAATACTGAAAGCTCTCTTTCTAAGATTAGGAAAAGATACTGCTCTTGCCAATTCTATGTAACATAGTAATGAATGTTTTTGCTAGAAAAATTAGAAAAGAAAAAGAGACAAAAGGCATGCAGATTGGAAAGCAAGAAGTAAAGCTATCTTGATTTACAAAAAATAGGATTTTTTTTTTTTTTTTTTTGAGATGGAGTTTCCCTCTTGTTGCCCAGGCTGGAGTGCAATGGCACAATCTTGGTTCACTGCAACCTCTCCCTTCTGGATTCAAGTGATTCTCCTGCCTCAGTCTCCCGAGTAGCTAGGATTATAGGCATGCACAACCATGCCCGGTTAATTTTGTATTTTTAGTAGAGATGGGGTTTCACCATATTGGCAGGGTTGGTCTCGAACTCCTGACCTCAAGTGATCCACCCTCCTCGGCCTCCCAAAGTACTGGGATTACAAGTGTGAACCACCGCATCTGACCGGAAAATATGATCTTGTATACAGAAAATCCTAAGGAATCCATTAAAAAAACTATTAAAGCTAAAAGAACAAGTACAGGAAGATTGTAGGATATAACATCAGTATTTTTTCAATTAATGGCATTTCAATATACTAGCAATGAACAATCCAAAAGTCAAGAAAATAATTCCATTTATAAAAGCATAAAGAAGCAATAAATTTAACAAAAGAAGAATAAAACTAACTTACTGAAAACTACAACACAATGAATAAGTGTTCCTGGATTTGAAAACTTAATTTTGTTAAGATAGCAATAATCCCCAAATTGATCTGCAGATTAAACAAAATCCCTATTAAATTCCCAGCTGTCTTTGCGGAAATCAACAAGCTGATTCCAAAATATGAAAATGTAACAGATTCAGAAGAGCCAAAACAATTCTGAAATAAAAACAAGTCGGAGGGCCATACTAGTGGATGTAAAGCGGTTTCTCATTGTGCTTTTAATTTGCATTCCCTGATAACTAATGATGTTGAGTATCTTTTTGTGTACTTATTGGCCACTGGTACAAATTATTTGGGGAAATGTCTATTGAGCTCCTTTGCCTCTTTTGCCCATTTCCAATTGGGTTGTTTGTGTTCTTATTGAATAGTAAGAGTTCTTTTTTATATTATGGATAGACACTTAACAGATATATGATTTGCAAATATGTTCTCCCATTCTGTTGGGAGGATCCTATGGATTGTGTCTTCATTTTCTTGATGGTTTCCTTTGAAGCAAAAAATTTAATTTTAATGAGACTTAATTTTACCGAATTGTTCTTTTTTGCTTGTGCTTTTGGTGTAGTGTCTAAGCACCTATGCCTTTTATATTTATTTCATTGCACTAATACATTTTCAAAGGTAATTTTGTGAAACAACATAGGCATCCCAAATTTTAATTTCCCCTTTAAAAATTTACTATCAGAGTCAGTTCCAGCAGAGATGAAGCAGGACAACTATAGCCTATACCTTCTACTAATTACAACTAAGAAATCTGAACAAGATATAAAAAGCAACAACCTGAGGACTCTTAAAAGTAAACAAAAACAGAAAGATTGTAGTGAGGCAACAAAACTCGGAGAAGTGAACCACATGGAGGTGGTAAGTTTCCTGAGTTTTTTTCTTTTATCTAATGGCATAGGAAGCTTGTCTTCTAGCTAAGTTCTGAGTGAGGCAAATAATAATAATAACAATGATAATAATAAAAAATAAAAATAAATGTTTGTGTGGGTAAGTTTTTGGTCTGGAGAATTTTTTAATGGGCTCTGCCTTCATGTAGATATGGAGTTCAAATTTACATTACTCATGTGGTCCAAAATCCTCCAACCTGATAAAGTAAAATAAAAATAACCAAAAAAGTGGTAACTCTTCTACATCTGGCTGATGTCAATAAAAAGTTTCTCTATAGGGCCATGCTCTCAATCCAGGTTGAATAGGATTCTAAAAGCTTAACACTCACTGAACATAAATTAACATATCCAAAATTACAAAACAAAGAAGCAAATATTTCATACTAAGCAAGAGTCAGAAGTTCACATGAACAGCGGGATCAAATCATTTCCAAATAACTTGCCTGTTTCCCATGATAAAGCTTAACAAGATTTATAGTATTACAAAAATATCCAGCAGCCAAAGATGTAAAATAGTTGGCACCCAGTGAAAGACAGAGACAGGCAAAAACAATCAATAATGGGGAGATAATAGACGGAAACTAATCTAGAAGTGACATAGATATTAGAATTAGCAAAGAAAGATGTTAAAAGAGTAAGTGTAACTATATTTCATATGCTCGAAAATTTAACTAGAGACTTGGAAGATATAAAAATAAACCAAATCAAACTTATAGAGATAAAAACTACAAAGTCTGAAATGAAAAGTATATGAGATGAGATTAACAGATGATTAGACATTGCAGAAGAAAGATTAATGAACTTAAAAGTCATAGCAATACAAAACAGTTTAAAATGAAACAAAAACAACAAATTATGATTTAAGTGAAAAGAGTGTAAGTAAACTGTGGCACAACTTCAGGCAGCCTAATATATAGTTAATTAGAGTATTTGGGGGAAAGCAGAAAAAAAAAATTAAAGAAATACTGGAACTTTTCAAACACAATGAAAATTATGCTCCTAGACATCCAAAAGCATGAAAAACATAAATAAAATTACTTAAAAGCATAACATCAAGTTGCTCAAAACCAATGATAAAAAATCCAAAACTTATCCAGAAAAGAAGAAACGCTATATAAAGAAGAACAAACATAAGAATGGCACCATGTTTCTCTACAGAAACAACAGAATGAGAATACAGTGGAGTGAAATATTTAAAATACTCAAAAAAAGCTGTCTGGTTCAAATTCTGCACCTGGAAAAAATATCATTCAAAAAACAAAGGTGAACCTAACACTCATAATTATATCTACTGTTTAAAAGTAGAAGATAACAAATGCTGATGAGGATGTGAAGAAATTGCAACCCTTGTGCACTGTAGATGGGAATTTCAAATGATACTGTTGCTACGAAAAATAGTATGGCTGATATGCAGAAAAAAGAAACTGGACCCCTTCCTTACACTTTATATAAACATTAACTCAAAATGGACTAAAGACTTAAGTGTAAAACCAAAACCATAAAAACCCTAAAAGAAACCTAGGCAATACTATTCAGGACATAGGCATGGGCAAAGACTTCATGACTAAAACACCAAAAGCAATTCCAACAAAAGCCAAAATTGACAAATGGGATCTAATTAAACAAAAGAGCTTCTGCACAGCAAAAGAAACTATCATCAGAGTGAACAGGAAACCTACAGAATGGGAGAAAATTTTTACAATCTACCCATCTGACAAAAGTCTAATATCCAGAATCTACAAGGAACTTAAACAAATTTATAAGAAAAAAACAAACAACCCCATCAAAAAGTGGGTGAAGAATATAAACAGACACTTCTCAAAAGAAGACATTTATGCGGCCAACAAACACATGAAATAAAGCTCATCACCACTGGTCATTAGAGAAATGCAAATCAAAACCACAATGAGATATCATCTCACGCCAGTTAGAAGAACAATTATTAAAAAGTCAGGAAACAACAGATGCTCGTGAGGTTGTGGAGAAACAGGAACGCTTTTACACTTTTGGTGGGAGTGTAAATTAATTCAACCATTGTGAAAGACAGTGTGGCGATTCCTAAAGGATCTAGAACCAGAAATACCATTTGACCTAGCAATCTCATTACTGGGTATATACTCAAAGGATTATAAATCATTCTGCTATAAAGACACAGGTACACGTATATTTATTGCAGCACTACTCACAATAGGAAAGACTTGCAATCAACCCAAATGCCAATCAATGATAGAATGGACAAAGAAAATGTGGCACATATACACCATGGAATACTATGCAGCCATTAAAAAGGATGAGTTCATGTCCTTTGCAGGGACATGGATGAAGCTGGAAACCATCATTCTCAGCAAACTAACACAGGAACAGAAAACCAAACACCACATGTTCTCACTCATAAGTGGGAGTAGAACAATGAGAACACATGGACACAGGGAGGGGAACATCACACACCAGGGCCTGTCAGGGGGTGGGGGGCAAGGGGAGGGAGAGCGTTAGGACAAATACCTAATGCAGGCAAGGGCTTAAAACCTAGGTGATGGGTTGACAGGTGCAGCAAACCACCATGGCACATGTATACCTATGTAACAAACCTGCACATTCTGCATATGTGTCCTAGAACTTAAAGCAAAATTTTAAAAAAGAAATTGTTTCTGTCTATTAATATTTCTAAGTTAATTTTAAAAATTTTAATGTTGAACAAGTTTTTCAGTGTTAAATAACCCCATCCACATGACACAAATTTCAAGAAAATATAGTTCAAGTAAATGCTCTGTTTGAGAAATTTAATATTCTGGTTGATCGAGCTATTCATTTTCATGCTTCCACTCTGTTGAAAAAACCTCTCTAAAGTGTATCAGTATATTTAATTGCCTTATTAAGTAAAACACATTGATCCTAATTGAATCTCTCTTATTTTATTTTATTTATTTATTTTTTGAGATGGAGTCTTGCTCTGTCGCCAGACTGGAATGCAGTAGTGGCATGATCTCAGCTCACTGAAACCTCTGCCTCCTGGGTTCAAGTGATTCTCCTGCCTCAGCCTCCCGAGTAGCTAGGATTACAGGTGGACACCACCATGCCCAGCTAATTTTTGTATTTTTAGTAAAGACGGAGTTTCACCATGTTGACCAGGATGGTTTCGATCTCTTGACCTTGTGATCTGCCTGCCTCAGCCTCCCAAAGTGCTGGCATTACAAGCGTTAGCCACCGCACCTAGCCTGAATCTATTTTTAAAGGGTCACCAGCCTTTCAGTGTTCCTTGTCCAGGAGTGTAGATATATATACATTTTGTTTTGCTTGTTTTAGAGATGGGGTCTTGCTATTATGTTGCCCAGGCTGAAGTGCAGTGACTATTCATAGGTGCAGTCGTAGTGCACTGCAGCCTTGAACTCCCAGCCTCAAGCAAGTCTCCCACATCGGCCTCCTGAGCAACTGGAAATACAGGGATGTGCCACCACGCCCGCTTTGTATTCATGTTTTTATGTATGTGTGAACATGAGCTGAAAGTGAACCACTGGAGTTGTTTTTAAAATTAAATCCCATTATTCTGCCTATTTTATCATTTACTTCTTCATCCTAAAAACTCACAGTAGAGAGATCCCTTTCTGTTTCACAGAAAATTTTCTCAAAAATCTCTGGTGTTCAAAGAAGTATATTTGTTTTAGACTGTTCATGCTGCTATAACAAAATACCGTAAACTAGATGTTTACAAACAACAGATATTGATTTCTCACAGTTCTGAAGGCTGGGAACTCCAACATCAAGGTGCTCGCAGATTCGGTGTCTGGTGAGGGCCTGCTTACTCAAAGATAGTGCCTTCTCATGTCCTCACATGATAAGAGGGGTGAACAAGCTCCTGTGGACCTCTTTTATAAGGGCAGTAATACCATTCAAGAGGGGTTTGCCCAACGACTTTATCATCTCCCAAAGTCCCCACCTCTTTTATTTTTATGTCCATTTTACACCAAAAAGTCCCCACCTCTTATTATCATCACTTTGGGGGTTAAGATTTCAACACAGGAATTTGCGGGGACACAAACATTCAGATTATAGCAATATTTTCTTTTTTCCTTTCTATACTACAGAAGAGATTATAACAATCTGTGAGAGTAAATGCTGAAGCAAATGTCTAAACTGGATTTCAAAATGTGATCAAGACTTCAAAAAATACATTAAGTTAGTATTCAAAAATAAAAACCTCATACCTTGTTTGCTAGGTTTACAGCATTGAGAGCCTTATCATAATATTTGGTGTCATCCCAATCCAAATAATTGGTGGCTAGTAGCTGTAGAACTTCAGCCTGTAAAAAATAAAAATAGAAAAAAAGCACATATCTGATGGTTAAATTTCAATACAACAGCTGACTAGCACTCCCACAGTGACAGGCATCTTCTCAAACATAAGTCATCTTTATGAAATAGCATTTCCTTAAGTGACCACAGTCTTGGAATATGTCTCATCATTATGCTACCCATATAAAATATTGTCTAAGAATGTTACAGTAATGGCTATATTCCTGGCTTATTTAAATTTAATATAATTATGTTAATATAATTATTTTCTTAACAGTGTTTAACGTAAGTATTTTATCATCCCTACGTTTAAAATAAGGAAACTGAGGCAGAGCAATATTTTATTTTATCAGCTTACCACCACATTATTATCGTGGAATAACTCTAAGAACTTGTAAGCTCCCCCAAATGATTTTTATGGAGTAAATATGGCATTTCTGAGAAATACTATAGCTATTTCATAATAGTAAAAGTGTCAAATCATCCAAAAGACGTAACAAAATGAACGAATCTCACAATGTATGTTTAGAAAAAGCCAGACATAAAACAGGACAACTGTATGATTCCATCTATACAACGCTGAATAACAGTCAAAAATAATCTATAGTAGTAGAAGTCAGAATAGTGTTTTTTTGTTCTTGGAAGTACAGGTGGGTATTAACTAGAATGGGGCCAAGGGAACTTTTGGGGGTGTTGGAAGTTTCCGCATCTTGATCTGTATGGTGTAATATACAAGACTATATATTAAAACTCATCAAGCTGCACACTTGAGACTTGTGAAGTTTACTGTATATAAATTACACCTCAAATAAATGACTGCTGGCATGAAATAAAAAATTACTGCATAGTATTACCTCACCAAACTTACAATATGAATATTCCATTTGAATTAAGCTTGTGCCCTATCTTCCATCCTTATTTCCTTCTTAGACATCTCCCATCTAGATCCATTGCCTGGAGTCATTTTCTTCCTCCCTTTTAACTGTGTGGACCCCAACAAGGCCTGTCTCCTACCAAAAGGCTCCTTCAACAACCCTAGCTAATCTTGATAATCTCCTTTTCTACGTGCCCTTCTGCATACTTCAGGTCGATATCACAAAGTTTATCATTATCTTCCCAAATTGATTCACTTGTAGTAGTGTTTTTTAAATTCCATTTTTCTTCATTGAAGTATAAAAGACATACAGCAAAGTATAAAAATCTCAAGAGCTCTATGCTCTTATGAATTCTATGCTATATGAATTTTCCCAAAGTAAACACATGTATGTTAACAACAAAAAAATCAAGAAACAGAACATTAACAGCAACAAGCTACCTCATGCTTCTTTTCAAGACCCTATTTCAAATAGGGGTAACCAATTCTCTGATGTCCAACACCATATATTTTGACTGTTCTTGGCATTTACATTTATGGAATCATACAGTATGTACTACTTTGTATCTTGCTTCATTTATTCAATATTATAGGTGAGAACATCCAAATCATTGCAATTATTGTAATTAATTGAGTCTCACTGCTATATAATAAGTGACAATGCCACTACATATAAAAATATATAAATGTTATATATTTATATCTATATAAATGTCACTATATATAAATATATTCATATAGATATATATCTAATATCTATATAGATGTCACTATATAAAAATATATTTATATCTATATAAATTATATAAATAATTTATTTTTAATTTGGTAAAATACACATAACATAAAATTGACCATCTTAAACTTTTTTTAAAATTTTAGGCCAGGTGCAGTGGCTCATGCCTGTAATCCTAGAACCTTGGGAGGCCAAGGTGGGAGGATCACTTGAGGCCAGGTGTTTGAGACCAGCCCAGGCAACAAAATGAGACCCCCGTCTCTATAAAAAATTAAAAATTGGCCAGATGTGGTGGGGTGCACCTATAGTCCCAGCTACTCAGTAGGCTGAGGAGGGAGGATTGCTTGAGCCCAGGAGTTTGAAGGTTACAGTGAGCTGATCACACCACTGCCCTCCAGCCTAAGTGACAAGACCCTGTCTCAAAAAAAATTTTTTTTGGAGATGGAGCCTTACTACGTTGCCCAGACCGAATGCAGTGGCTATTCACAGGCATGATCACAGCTCACTGCAGCCTCAGACTCCTGGTTTCATGCAATCCTCCTGGCTTAGCCTCCTGAGTAGCTGTGACTTCAGGTGCACACCACCACACCTGGCTCCATGACCATCTTAAACATTTTTAAGTGTACAGTTCAGTAGTATTAAGTATATTCACACTCTTGTGCAATCACTACAAGCATGAATCTCGAGAACTCTCTTACCTTGCAAAACTGAAACTCTATACCCATTAAACAGTAGTTCCCAATTCTCCCCTCTCCCTACCACCTAAAACCACCATTTTACTTTCTGTCTCTATGAATTTGACTACTCTACGTGCCTCATGTAAGTGGAACCATACATTATTTGTCTTTTTGTGACTGGCTTGTTTCACTCAGTAGAGTCTCCTCACAGTTAACCCATGTTGTAGCATGTGTCAGATTTCTTTCTTTTTTAACCCAGGATAATATTTCATTGTATTCACTTGTACTAGTTTTATCCTTTAATCATAAGTTCCTTAAGGGCAGAAGCTACATTTTATGCTTCTCTTTTATTCCCCATATATTACAGTGGTAATTACATTAAAAAGGTATTCAGTTACATTTTGATTAATATGCTGTAATAGTAAGAATCAAATGGATATTCAAAAAATTCCATTTTGCTATAGAATACAGTAATTTTACATCATATTTATTTACACAATCACATTTTGTTGATTACATATTAATTTCCATATCCAAACACGTTCTGTCTGGGTAGCTGGGGAAAAATCTGCAACTTCAAAATATGTAATAAGAAAAGTTAAAACTAGGTCAGGCACGGTAGCTCACGCCTGTAACCCCAGCACTTTGAGAGGCCAAGGTGGGCAAATCACCTGAGGTCAGGAGTTCCAGACCAGCCTGGTCAACATGGCAGAACCCCGTCTCTGCTAAAAACATAAAAATTAACCAGGTGTGGTGGCGCATGCCTGTAGTCCCAGCTACTTGGGAGGCTGAGGCATCAGAATCGCTTGAAGCTGGGAGGCAGAGGTTGCAGCCATCCCACCACTGCACTCCAGCCTGGGCAACAGAGCAAGACAAAACACACACACACACACACACACACACACACATACAGAAAATAAAAGTTAAAATTTACATATCCAAACATTGTTCAAAGCACTCTACATATATTAATTCATGGGTACATGCCTATGAGTTAGATTATATTATCAGATAAATATACAAAAACAAATACACTGAGATGTTCAATGGTGTGCCCAATAGCTAATCTACTCATAAATGAGAAGTATGCTATTATAATTTTATAACAATAACATAAAGTAGGTTATTCAACCTACTTCTACAATATTTAACATGATCCTTACCTGCATTTCTGGCCTAGTAGATTTCTTATCCATCTTCCCAATATCATAGCTTTGGCTATCATTAAAAAGGAAAAATATATATATAAAAAATATATCCATTTCAAATTATATATAATTTTCAAGATTATATATTACTAAGAAGACATGGTATAAGCATACTTTATTCCAACTTTTCTGTTTTGCACTACAACAGATTATTATCCATATGATATAATGATAAAAGCAATACTTTCTAACTGGAGAAAACAATTTCCTTAGGAGATACCCAATAAATCAACACTACAATTATATTGATGCTTTTCTCCATTTGGCTATATATAGCATTAAATATATATAATATATACTGCACTAAATAGGTATAATTTAATACACTGCCTAAAATATATAAAACTTAATATGCTACATTAAATATATAATTTACTGCATTAAATTATAATACATACTGCATTAAAATACTTTACAAGTGTATACAGCTCTTAGTTGGCCATTTAAAGTTGAAGGAATATAAATATATTTATTTATTATGATTTACTTAGTTATTTTCGAGATGGAGTCTCATTCTGTCACCCAGGCTGGAGTGCAGTGGCGTGATCTCGACTCACTGCAACCTCCATCTCCCAAGTTCAAGTGATTCTCCTGCCTCAGCCTCCCGAGTAGCTAGGACTGCAGGACCTCATCACCATGCCTGGCTATTTTTTTTTTTTTTGTATTTTTAGTAGAGATGGGGTTTCACCATGTTGGCCAGGTTGGTCTCGAACTCCTGAGCTCAAGTGATCCACCAGCCTCAGCCTCCCAAAGCGTTGGATTACAGGCATGAACCATCATGCCGGGCCCCGAATAAATATAAATATATATTTAAAATAAAACAAATACAGTCGTTTGCACAGAAACAAACGCTTTAGTAATATTCATTAAGTCTCACACCACCCTTCTGAAGCACTATTAGTTCAATTTGCAGCTGAATAAACCAATATAGAAATAAAATTATTTCTGATATTTCCTAGATTGGTACTGAAAATGAGGGTGAGGGGTTAGGGAGTAGAGAAATTCGATTTTCGGTTCTCTGCTTTAATTACCAAACCATATTATCTATGGGACATTCCAATAACTACAAATAATATATTAATACTAGTTTCAAGGTTTCAAAACCTAATACCTACAAAGCAAACCAAAGATTATTCACCATAAAATTAGTATTCCAAGGGAGTAGGTCAATAAAATCTTGGTGAACTGAACTAACTTGAAGACAATACTTTGAAATATTCCTTAAAAAAAAACCAAAAAGCAAAACTCTAGGCCAATCGCAGTGGCTCACACCTGTAATTCCAGCACTTTGGGATGCTGAGGCGGTTGGATCACTTGAGGTCAGGAGTTTGAGACCAGCTTGGCCAACATGGCAAAACCCTGTCTCTATTAATAATACAAAAATTAGCCGGTGTGGTGGCACGTGCCTGTAATCTCAGCTACTTGGGAGACTGAGGCATGATTATCGCTTGAACCTGGGAGTGGAGGTTGTAGCGAGCCAATATCGTGCCACTGCTCTTCAGCCTAGGCGACAGAGTGAAACTGTGTCTCAAAATAAATAAACAAATAAATAAAAACAAACATAAACTATAAATGACCCAGAACTACCAAACTGAGTTTTCAGATTGCTAACAAAGATATAATGCTGGCTTAGTCATTATAAGCCCTATTTCATAGAGGTCTCCTTTAGCATATTAATCTTATACTTCCAGTTTTTTAAATAACCAGTGAGGGGTGGAACTTCTGCAATGGTGATATAAGGAGCTCTTTAGACACTCTCCCAGGAAACAACCACTCATCTGGAAAATTCATTAAAACAACCACTTAGTCCCTGAAAATTGAAATTGTCCTAAGGGCACATAGAAAATGGGAAACATTTATTCATGAAAATAAACTAAATCTCAGTATAACCAGTGAGAGTCTATGGCATTTGAACTATAAACTGCTCCCGTCTATACTGGCTCCATGTGATGGAAGCTGCTCCAGATGGGTGCAGCCAAGAAGATAGGAATTCCCTCTCCTGACAGCTCCTAAAATCCTAGGCTATGGTTTCACCTGTGGAGGAGCAGGGTGCCAGAATATCTTGCCATTCTCAGGCCTGTGTCATGGAAGTGTTCTGGGCAAGTATGATGGAGAGGACTGGCATTTCTTTGCCCACTCAGCTCTCACTCTTAGGGTAAGGATTCTACCTCAAATGTGACAGGTCAAGAATACTGAGATCCTGATCATCTTTACCCCAGTTGGCTCATCAGGCAGGTTACATGTCAAAAGGGCACACTAAGATCAAGACCTACCACCAGAATTTACTAATTTACTAATACAGTTGGGGTGCCATTTCAAGAGAAGCACACCATGAGCCCAGTTCTAGTCATGTGGCACAGAGGTTCTGACCAGAAGGAAAGAACAGAAGCAAAGAGGAAGAACTCTGCATCTCTTCCTGAGGGGACTGATGTATTTAAAACAGAGCATGGAGAAGATCATGTCTAAGGATACTGCTGAAAACAATGGAGATCTTGGTAGTGAGCAATTAAGAGGGAGCTGGTAGCTCCATGATAATAGTAGAAATAAGGGAAACAGTAGACCAACCAGAAGTTTACCAGATAACCAGGGAAACAGCCAAGAAGAAAACTCCAGGGTCACACTACTTCTAGGGATCCAGAAGACTGTGCACATGTGCCATTCTGCACCCACTCACGCACAATCAGAGAAAGTGTTGGGGCAGACTAAAAAGCATTACCCCAAGATGGTCGAATAGGAACAGCTCTAGTCTCCACTCCCAGCGCGAGCGACACAGAAGACAGTGATTTCTGCATTTTCAACTGAGGTACTGGGGTCATCTCACTGGGGAGTGCCGGACATTGGTGCTGGTCAGCTGCTGCAGCCCGACCAGCGAGAGCTGAAGCAGGGCGAGGCATTGCCTCACCTGGGAAGCGCAAGGGGGAAGGGAATCCCTTTTCCTAGCCAGGGGAACTGAGACACATAACACCTGGAAAATCGGGTAATTCCCACCCCAATACTGCGCTTTAAGCAAACGGGCACACCAGGAGATATACCCACACTGGCCGGGAGGGTCCCACGGCCACGGAGCCTCCCTCATTGCTAGCACAGCAGTCTGTGATCTAACCAAAACGGCAGCAGCGAGGCTGGGGGAGGGGCGCCCGCCATTGCTGAGGCTTAAGTAGGTAAAAAAGCTGCTGGGAAGCTCGAACTGGGTGGAGCTCACAGCAGCTCAAGGAAACCTGCCTGTCTCTGTAGACTCCACCTCTGGGGACAGGGCACAGCTAAACAACAAAAGGGGAAGCAGCAGAGGCCTGTGCAGACGCAAACGACTCTGTCTGAGAGCTTTAAAGAGAGCAGTGGATCTCCCAACACGGAGGTTGAGATCTGAGAACGGACAGATTGCCTGCTCAAGTGGGTCCCTGACCCCTGAGTAGCCTAGCTGGGGAGACATCCCCACTAGGGGCAGTCTGACACCCCACACCTCACAGGGTGGAGTACACCCCTGAAGGAAGCTTCCAAAGGAAGAATCAGACAGGTACACTTGCTGTTCAGCAATATTCTATCTTCTGCAACCTCTGCTGCTGATACCCAGGCAAACAGGGTCTGGAGTGGACCTCAAGCAATCTCCAACAGACCTACAGCTGAGGGTCCTGACTATTAGAAGGAAAACTATCAAACAGGAAGAACACCTATACCAAAAACCCATCAGTACGTCACCATCATCAAAGACCAGAGGCAGCTAAAACCACGAAGATGGGGAAGAAGCAGGGCAGAAAACTGGAAATACAAGAAATAAGAGCGCATCTCCCCCTGCAAAGGAGTGCAGCTCATCGCCAGCAACGGATCGAAGCTGGTCAGAGAATGACTTTGACGAAATGAGAGAAGAAGGCTTCAGTCCTTCAAACTTCTCAGAGCTAAAGGAGGAATTACGAACCCAGTGCAAAGAAACTAAAAATCTTGAAAAAGAGTGGAAGAATGTGAGCTAGATAATTAATGCAGAGAAGGTCATAAATGAAATGAGAGAGTGAAAAAACCATGACACGAGAAATACGTGACAAATCCACAAGCTTCAGTAACCAACTCGATCAACTGGAAGAAAGTATCAGCGATTGAGGATCAAATGAATGAAATGAAGCGAGAAGAGAAACCAAAAGAAAAAAGAAGAAAAAGAAATGAACAAAGCCTGCAAGAAGTATGGGATTATGAAAAAAGACCAAATCTACGTCTGATTGGGGTGCCTGAAAGTGAGGGGAAAATGGAACCAAGTTGGAAAACACTTCAGGATATCATCCAGGAGAACGTCCCCAACCTAGTAGGGCAGGCCAACATTCAAATTCAGGAAATACAGAGAAATGCCACAAAGATACTCCTCCAGAAGAGCAACTCCAAGACACATAATTGCCAGATTCACCAAAGTTGAAAAAGGAAAAAATTAAGGGCAGCCAGAGAGAAGGTCGGGTTACCCACAAAGGGAAGCCCATCAGACTAACAGCAGATCTCTCGGCAGAAACTCTACAAGCCAGAAGAGAGTGGGGGCCAATATTCAATGTTCTTAAAGAAAAGAATTTTCAACCAGAATTCATATCCAGCCAAACTAAGTTCATCAGTGAAGGAGAAATAAATCCTTTACAGATAAGCAAATGCTTAGAGATTTTCTCACCACCAGGCCTGCCTTACAAGAGACCCTGAAGGAAGCCCTAAACATGGAAAGGAACAACTGGTACCAGCCATTGCAAAAAATGCCAAAATGTAAAGACCATCGAGGCTAGGAAGAAACTGCATCAACTAACGAGCAAAATAACCAGTTAATATCATAATGGCAGGATCAAGTTCACACATAACCATATTAACTTAAATGTTAATGGACTAAATGCTCCAATTAAAAGACACAGACTGGCAAACTGGATAAAGAGTCAAGACCCATCAGTCTGCTGTATTCAGGAGACCCATCTCACATGCAGAGACATACATAGGCTCAAAATAAAGGGATGGAGGAAGATCTACCAAGCAAATGGAGAACAAAAAAAAGCTGTGGTTGCAATCCTAGTCTCTGATAAAATAGACTTAAAACATCAAAGATCAAAAGAGACAAAGAAGGCCATTACATAATGGTAAAGGGATCAATTCAACAGGACGAGCTAACTCTCCTAAATATATATGCAACCATACAGGAGCACCCAGATTCCTAAAGCAAGTCCTTAGAGACCTACAAAGAGACTTAGACTCGCACACATAATAAGGGAGACTTAACACCCCCTGTCAACATTAGACAGATCAACGAGACAGAAAGTTAAGAAGGATATCCAGGAATTGAACTCATCTCTGCACCAAGTGGACCTAATAGACATCTATAGAACTCTCCACCCCAAATCAACAGAATATACATTCTTCTCAGCACCACATCGCACTTATTCAAATTGACCACATAATTGGAAGTAAAGCACTCCTTAGCAAATGTAAAAGGACAGAAATTATAACAAACTGTCTCTCAGACCACAGTGCAATCAAACTAGAACTCAGGACTAAGAAACTCAATCAAACCGCTCAACTACATGGAAACTGAACAACCTGCTCCTGAACGACTACTGGTACATAACGAAATGAAGGCAGAATAAAGATGTTCTTTGAAACCAATGAGAACAAAGATACAACATACCAGAATCTCTGGGACACTTTAAAGCAGTGTTAGAGGGAAATTTATAGCACTAAATGCCCACAAGAGAAAGCAGGAAAGATCTAAAATTGACACTCTAACATCACAATTAAAAGAACTGGAGAAGCAAGAGCAAACACATTCAAAAGCTAGCAGAAGGCAAGAAATAACTAAGATCAGAGCAGAACTGAAGGAGATAGAGACAAAAAAACCCTCCAAAAAATCAATGAATCCAGGAGTTGGTTTTTTGAAAAATCAACAAAATTGACAGACCTCTAGCAAGACTAATAAAGAAGAAAAGAGAGAAGAATCAAATAGACGCAATAAAAATGATAAAGGGGATATCACCACGGACCCCCACAGAAATACAAAACTACCATCAGAGAATACAATAAACACCTCTACGCAAATCAACTAAAAATCTAGAAGAAATGGATAATTTCCTGGACACTTACACTCTTCCAAGACTAAACCAGGAGAAGTTGAATCCCTGAATAGACCAATAGCAGGCTCTGAAATTGAGGCAATAATTAAAGCCTACCCACCAAAAAAAGTCCAGGACCAGATGGATTCACAGCTGAATTCTACCAGAGGTACAGGAGGAGCTGGTACCATTCCTTCTGAAACTATTCCAATCAATGAAAAAGAGGGAATCCTCCTAACTCATTTTATGAGGCCAACATCATCCTGATACCAAAGCCTGGCAGAGACACAACAAAAAAAGAAAAATTTTAGACCAATCTCCCTGATGAACATCGATGCAAAAATCCTCAATAAAATACTGGCAAACCGGATTCAGCAGCACATCAAAAAGCTTATCCACCATGATCAAGTGGGCTTCATCCCTGGGTGCAAGGCTGGTTAAACATTCGCAAATCAATAAACGTAATCCAGCATATAAACAGAACCAAGGACAAGAACCACATGATATCTCAATAGATGCAGAAAAGGCTTTTGACAAAATTCAACAGCCCTTCATGCTAAAAACGCTCAAGAAATTCGGTATTGATGGAACGTACCTCAAAATAATAAGAGCTATTTATGACAAACCCACAGCAATATCATACTGATGGGCAAAAACTGGAAAAATCCCTTTGAAAACTGGCACAAGACAGGGATGCCCTCTCTCACCACTCCTATTCAACATAGTGTTGGAAGTTCTGGCTAGGGCAATCAGGCAAGAGAAAAATCAAGGGTATCCAGTTAGGAAAAGAAGAAGTCAATTGTCCCTGTTTGCAGATGACATGATTGTATATTAGAAAACCCCATTGTCTCAGCCCAAAATCTCCTTAAGCTGATAAGCAACTTCAGCAAAGTCTCAGGATACAAAATTAATGTGCAAAAATCACAAGCATTCTTATACACCAGTAACAGACAACAGAGAGCCAAATCAGGAATGAACTTCCATTCACAATTGCTTCAAAGAGAATCAAATACCTAGAAATCCAACTTACAAGGGATGTAAAGGACCTCTTCAAGGAGAACTACAAACCACTGCTCAGTGAAATCAAAGAGGACACAAACAAATGGAAGAACATACCATGCTCATGGATAGGAAGAATCAATATCGTGAAAATGGCCATACTGCCAAGGTTATTTATAGATTCAATGCCATCCCCATCAAGCTACCAATGAGTTTCTTCACAGAATTGGAAAAAACGGCTTTAAAGTTCATATGGAACAAAAAAGAGCCCGCATTGCCAAGAATCCTATGTCATAAGAACAAAGCTGGAGGCATCACGCTACCTGACTTCAAACTATACTACAAGGCTACAGTAACCAAAACAGCATGGTACTGGTACCAAAACAGAGATATAGACCAATGGAACAGAACAGAGTCCTCAGAAATAATACCACACATCTACAGCCATCTGATCTTTGACAAACCTGAGACAAACAAGAAATGGGGAAAGGATTCCCTATTTAATAAATGGTGCTGGGAAAATTGGCTAGCCATAAGTAGAAAGCTGAAACTGGATCCTTTCCTTACTCCTTATACGAAAATTAATTCAAGATGGATTAGAGACTTAAATGTTAGACCTAATACCATAAAAACCCTAGAAGAAAACCTAGGTAATACCATTCAGGACATAGCATGGGCAAGGACTTCATGTCTAAAACACAAAAGCAACGGCAGCAAAAGCCAAAATTGACAAATGGGATCTCATTAAACTAAAGAGCTTCTGCACAGCAAAAGAAACTACCATCAGAGTGAACAGACAACCTACAGAATGGGAGACAATTTTTTGCAATCTACTCATCTGACAAAGGGCTAATATCCAGAATCTACAAAGAACTCAAACAAATTTACAAGAAAAAAACAAACAACCCCATCAAAAAGTGGGCAAAGGATATGAACAGACATTTCTCAAAGAAGACATTCATACAGCCAACAGACCATGAAAAAATGCTCATCATCATTGGCCATCAGAGAGAGGCAAATCAAAACCACAATCAGATACCATCTCACACCAGTTAGTTAGAATGGCAATCATAAAAAGTCAGGAAAAAGGGTGCTGGAGAGGATGTGGAGAAATAGGAACACTTTTACACTGTTGGTGGGATTGTAAACTAGTTCAACCATTATGGAAAACAGTATGGCGATTCCTCAAGGATCTAGAACTAGATGTACCATATGACCCAGCCATCCCACTACTGGGTATAACCCAAAGGATTTATCATCAGGCTGCTATAAAGACACATGCACACGTATGTTTATTGCAGCACTATTCACAATAGCAAAGACTTGGAATCAACCCAAATGTCCATCTGTGACAGACTGGTTTAAGAAAATGTGGCACATATACACCATGGAATATTATGCAGCCATAAAACGGATGAGTTTGCGTCCTTTGTAGGGACATGGATGCAGCTGGAAACCATCATTCTAGCAAACTATCACAAGAACAGAACCAAAACACCGCATCTTCTCACTCATAGGTGGGAACTGAACATGACATCACTTGGACTCGGGAAGGGGAACATCACACATCAGGGCCTATCAAGGGGGAGGGGGGAGGGATTGCATTGGGAGTTATACCTGATATAAATGACGAATTGATGGGTGCTGACGAGTTGATGGGGCAGCACACCAACATGGCACAAGTATACATATGTAACAAATCTGCACGTTATGCACATGTACCCTAGAACTTAAAGTGTAAAAAAAAAAAAAAAAAAAAAAAAAGCATTACCCAAGGCATATGCAGATCTATCTGCAAGAACCTTGAGCCTGATTGCTCAAGGGGCTTAAGCAGAACGTCTGACCAAACACCAACTGAAAATTAAGCTAAGATCCAGGGAAGCCAGCTTAAAAATCAAATCGACCTCATACTGACGGATCTGGAAGACTGTGCACATGCCCAAGACTATGCTTTCTTGGGCATGAGCAGAGAAAGAATCTACAAGCTATTAGTCCCTGACTGAGTTAGTCTCTCTCCAAACTATAAAAGCAGTCTCTAAACAAACACACATCCCACAGGAAAGGATGAAAAAATCTAACTGGCTAAGTGAGCTTAAGCACAACCTTTGGCCAGTAAGTGAACTATGTGGATGCAGAGGTGACTCCATAGGAAGCCATGAAAAGATAAAAACAGGTGGAAAAATTCTGAGCAGGAATATTAGAGGCCACACAGTGTGGGGAAAATAAATTCCACCAAATTAGTCCAGCCAAGTGACTGAATAAATAAATGACTAAACAAACAATAAAAAAAAAAGCCCCAGAAAGAGGAGAAACAGCATCTAGACTTGCTACAATATATTTTCCAAAGTGTCTAGTGTTCAACAAAACATTGTAAGACATACATTTAAAAAGTGTGACTTACACAGAAGAAAAAGAGCAAAAGAAACTTCCTTTGAGGAAGCCCAAACGTTGCACTGAATAGAAAAAGACTTCAAAGCAACTTTTATAATTATGTCCAAAGAATTTTTAAATATCGTGTTTAAAAATTAAAGGAAGGTCTGATAACAACGACTCATTGTATGGCGAATATGAGTGTATCAGTTAAGAGACAGAAATTATTTTTTCGAAAAGAAACAAATGGAAATTCTGGAGTTGAAAAGTACTATAAATGAAATGAAAAATTCAGCAGATGTGAGCAGGCAAAAGAAAGAATAAACTAACTTGAAGAGCAATAGAAATGATACAAATCTGAGGACAAACATGAAAACAATGAAAAAAATGAACAGGGGCTCAGAAAAATGTAAGACACCATTTAAGCACACCAACATATACATAATGAGAGTACCCGAAGAAAAGGACAAATAAATATTCAAAGAAATAATGGTCTTAAAACTCCCCAAATTTGATGAAAAACAATAATCTACACATCCAAGAAGTTCAATGAATTCAACAGGATAAGCATTTAAAAAGCTACATCCAGACACATGATGAGTGAAAATTACTGAACATCAAAGATGAAGAGAAAATATTGAAAACAGTACGAGAAAAATTACTCATCACATAAACGGGAAAAAAAAATAAGATTAACAACTGACACCCCTCAGAGTTCATGGAGTACAGAAGGCAAAAAGGATGTATTCAAATATCTGTGAAATTAGAATCCTATATCTAGAAAAGCTATCTTTCAAAATTAAGAGTAAATAAATACGTTCCCAGGTAAACGAAAAGTGAGAGAATTTCTTGTTAGCCAATCTGTCTTATAAGAAATACAAAAGAAATATTCTTCATGCTGAAAGCAAGTGACAGTAAAGAAAAATTTGAATTCATATGAAAAATAAACAGTGATAGCAATTATGAAGGTAATTATAAAAGAAAGTATGATTATATATATCTTCTATTTTCCTTAATTTATTTAAAAAGCAATTGCGTAAAAAAATTCCTAAGGTGTATTAGTGAGGCATAACATTTGTAATATGTTCGATAACAATAACACAAAGGAGTAGATGGGGTGGGAAAGAAATTCAGGAAATTATACCAGATGGTAATTCAAATCTAAAAGAAGAAATGAAGTGAACCAAAAGTTATTAGAAGGTTGAAAATTTAAAAACACAATAATATGTTGTGTTCTCTTTTATCTCTAATCTTCTTTAAAATACATAAAATTTTGCAAAGCAATAATTATAACCGTGCGTTATTGAGTTTTTAAACATATATAGACATAGTAAGTATAATAATAATCACCAAAAAAGAAAAGAGAATAAAGCTATGTAGTAGTAAAGATTTTATCACCTGAAGTCAGGAGTTCGAGACCAGCCTGGCCAACATGGAGAAACCCCTCTGTACCAAAAATACAAAAATTAGCTGGGTGTGGTGGCGCAAGTCTGTAATCCCAGCTGTTCGGGAGGCTGAGGCAAGAGAATCGCTTGAACCCAGGTGGCGGAGGTTGCAGTGAGCTGAGATCGCACCACTGCACCCCAGCCTGGGTGACAGAGCAAGACTCTGTCTAAAAAAAAAAAAAAAAAAAAAAGACAAGAAAATGTAATCCAAAAAATGTTACACAAATTAAAATAGTATACTATAAAATATTCACCTAAGACCAGCAATTCCAGAGGTGGAACAAGATGATGGAATAGAAGGCTCCACCAGTCGTTCCTCCTGCTGCAAGGACACCAATTAACAACTATCTACACAAAAAAAGCACCTTCCTAAGAACCAGAAATCGGTGGGCATTCACAGTACCTGGTTTTAACTTGCTAAAAGAGGCACTAAAGAGGTAGAAAAACAGTCTTGAATCGTAGAAGCCACCCTTCCCCCCATTCCCCGGCAGTGGTGGTGTGGTGCAAAGACCATTGCTGTGTGCTGGGGGAAGGAGGGCACAACAATTCTGAGGCATTGACCTCACTGCTGCTCCGTTATAGCATAAAGAAAAGCAGGACCAAGCTCAGCTGATGCCTGTCCGTAGAGGGAGTGTTTAAACCAGCCCGAGCCAGAAAGGAACTGCTGATCTAGCAGTCAAACCTTGAGTTCCCACAAGCCCCGCCACCGTGGGCTAAAGTACTGTGGGACTCTAAATGAACTTCAAAGGCAGCCTAGGCCACAAAGACTGCAACTCCTAGGAGAGTCCTAGTGCTGAACTAAGTCCAGAGACACTGGAATTATTGGGGCGGGGAGGGGGGGAGTGGGGAGGGCATGCAAACTACTGAGACACCAGTCAGGGTGGCTAGAGAGTGCTGACATCACCTCTCGCCTAACCTCAGGCTGCACAGCTCAACATGACTCCAAAAGAGACCACTTCCTTCCACTTGAGAGGAAATGGAAGAGTGGGGAGAACTTTGTCTTGCATCTTGGATACCAGCTCAGCCACAGTAGGATAGGGCATGGGTCAGGGTTGTGAGGCCCCCTTTCAGGCCCTAGCTCCTGGACATTTCTGAACAAATCCTGGGCCAGCAGGGAACCCACTGCCTTGAAGGGAAGGACCCAGTTCTGACATCATTCATCACCTGCTAACCAAAGAGCCCTTGGGCCCTGAATAACCAACAGTGATACCCAGGTACTACATCAAGGGCATTAGGTGAACCTCAGACTGGCTGGCTTCAGGTGAGACTCAGCGCATTACTAGCTGTGGTGGCTATGGGGCAAAACTCCTTCTGCTTGAGAAAAACAGGGGGAAAAGTAAAGGGGACTGTGTCTTGCATTTTGAATACCAGCTCAACCACAGCAGGACAGGGCAAGGGTCAGGGTTGTGAGGCCTCCTCTCCAGGTCCTAGCTCCCGGACATTTCTGCACAAATCCTGGGTCAGAAGAGAACCCTCTCTCTTGAAGGGAAGGACCTAGTTCTAGAATCGTTCATCACCTGCTAACCAAAGAGCCCTTGGGCCCTGAAAAACCAGCAGTGATACTCAGGTACTACCTCAAGGACTTTGGGCGAGACCCTGAGACTTGCTGACTTCAGGTGAGACTCAGCACATTCCCAGCTGTGGTGGCTTCAGGGAGAAACCCTTCTGCTTCAGAAAAATAGAGGGAAAAGTAAAGGGAACTGTGTCTTGCTTCTTAGGTACCAGCTCAGCCACAGGGGAGTAGAGCACCAAGCAAGCTCTTAGGGTCCCCAATTCCAGGATTGGCTCTTGAATGGCATTTCTGGACCTGCTGTGGGTGAGAAGGGAGCCAGGTGCCATGAAGGGTGAGTCCCAGACCAGACAGCATTCACCAAAAGCTGACTGAAGAGCCCTTGGGCCTTAAGGAAACAGTAGTCAGCAGTAGTCAGGCAGTACTCCTTGTGGCCTGGGATGGCAGTTGCCACAAGATGAGGTTCCTCTGCCTTTGGAAAGGGGGAGGGAAGAGTGGGAGGGATTGCATCTTGTGGTTTAACTGACAGCTCAGTCACAGTAAAATATAATACAGCACCAGGTAAATATCTAAGGTTTCTGACTCTAGTCCCTGGCTCCCAAATGGCACTTCTGTACTCTCCTGTGGTGTGGGGGAACACACTGCCCCGAAGGGAGAACACGGGCCTAGCTGGATTTGCCACCTACTGACTATAGAGCCCCAGGGTCTTGAGCAAACATAGGTGGTAGGTAGAGAGTGGTTACAGCACACCTTGGGTGAAACCCAGTGCTGTGCTGGCTTCAGCATGACCCAGCACAGTCAAAGTGGTAGTGCTTGTGTCACTAAACCCCAAGTTTCAGGTAGCTCCGGGGAGAGAGAGAGAGAGAGAGAGAGAGAGTCTGTTTGTTTAGGAGAAAGTAAGGGAAGAAAACAAGAGCCTCTGCTTGGTAATCCAGAGAATTCTCCCAGATCTTGCCCAAGACCATCAAGGGAGTACCTCTACATGTCTACAAGAACCACAGCATTAATGGGCTTGGGATGCCCCCTAAAACAGATACAGCTCAGATCACAACACCCAAGTCCTTTTGAATATGGGGAAAGCCTTCCCAAAAAGGGTGGATACAAACAAGCCAAGACTGTGAAGTCTAAAACAAATACCTAACACTAAAATGCCCACACACTGAAGAACATCTACAAGTATGAAGACAATCTGGGAATACATGGCCACATCAAGTAAAATGAGGCACCAGAAACCAATCCTGGAGAAACAGAGATATGTGACCTTTCAGACAGGGAACTGAAAGTAGCTGTTTTGAGGAAACTTGAAGAAATTCAAGATAACACAGAGAAGGGATTCAGATTCCTATCAGATAAACTTAACAAAAATTTGTTAAGTTGTAACAGACAAATTTATTTGAAATTAAAAGAATAAAGCAGAAATTCTGGAGTTGTAAACTGCAATTGGCATACTGAAAAAGACTACATCAGAATCTTTAAATAGCAGAATTGATCAAGTAGAAGAAAGAATGAGTGAGCTTGAAGACGGGCTATTTGAAAATACACGGTCAGAGGAGACAAGAAAAAAGAATAAAAAACAATGAAGCAGACCTACAAGATCTAGAAAATAGCCTCAGAAGGGCAAATCTAAGCATCATTGGCCTTAAAGAGGAAGCAGAGAAAAAGATAAGGTTAGAAAGTTTATTCAAAGTGGGGAGGCTTCCAAGATGGCCAAATAAAAACAGCTCCAGTCCGCAACTCCCAGCAAGATCGAGGCACAAGATGGGTGATTTCTGCATTTCCAACCAAGGGACCTGGTTTATCTCATTGGGACTGGCTGGACAGTGGGTGCAGCCCATGGAGGGTGAACCAAAGCAGGGCAGCGCATCACCTCACTGGGGAAGCACAAGGGGTCTGGGGACTTTCCTTTCCTAGCCAAGGGAAGCCATGACAGTCTGTACCTGGAGGAATGGTATACTCCTGCCCAAATACTGTGCTTTTCCACAGTCTTCACAACCGGCAGACCAGGAAATTCCCTCCCATGCCTGGTTTGGCAGGTCCCATGCCCAAGGAGCCTTGCTCACTGCTAGCATGGCATCTAAGATCAACCTGTGACTCTGCAACTTGGTGGGGGGAGGGATGCCCGCCATTGCTGAGGCTTGAGTAGGCGATTTTGTGCTCACTGTGTAAACAAAGAGGCCAGGAAGTTCGAACTGGGTGGAGCCCACCTCAACTCAGCAAGGCCTACTGGCTTGCTGTAGATTCCACCTCTGTGGGCAGGGCATAGCAAAACAAAAGGCAGCAGATAGCTTTGGCAGACATAAACGTCCCTGTCTAACAGCTCTGAAGAGAGCAGTGGCTCTCCCACCACGGCGTTCGAACTCAGAGAACAGACAGACCGCCTCCTCAAGTGGGTCCCAGACCCCTGTGGAGCCTGACTGGGAGACACCTCCCAGTAGGAATCGACAGACACCTCACACAGATGGGTGCCCCTCTGGGACGAAGCTTCCAGAGGAAGGATCAAGCAGCAATATTTGCTATTCTGCAGCCTCCGTGGGTGATCCCAGGTAAACAGGGTCTGGAGTGGACCTCCAGCAAACTCCAGCAGACCTGCAGCTGAGGGGCTCCACTGTTAGAAGGAAAACTAACAAACAGGAAGGAATAGCATCAACATCAACAAAAAGGACATCTACACCAAAACCCCATCTGTAGGTGACCAACATCAAAGACCAAAGGTAGATAAAACCACAAAGTTGGGGAGAAACCAGAGCAGAAAAGCTGAAAATTCCAAAAACCAGAGTGCCTCTTCTCCCCCAAAGGATTGCAGCTCCTCACCAGCAAAGGAATGAAACCAGATGGAGTATGAGTTTGACGAGTTGACAGAAGTAGGCTTCAGAAGGTTGGTAATAAAAAATTTCTCCAAGTTAAAGGGGCATGTTCTAACCCATCACAAGGAAGCTAAAAATCTTGAAAAAAGGTTAGACAAATGGCTAACTAGAATAAACAGTGTAGAAAAGACCTTAAATGACCTGATGGAACTGAAAACCACGGCACCAAAACTTCGTTACACATGCACAAGCTTCAAGAGCTGATTCGATCAAGTGGAAGGAAGGATATCAGTGATAGAAGATCAAATTAATGAAATAAAGCGAGAAAACAAAGTTAGAGAAAAAAGAGTGAAAAGAAACAGACAAAGCCTCCAAGAAATATGGGACTATGTGAAAAGACCAAATCTACGTTTGATTGGTGTACCTGAAAGTGATGGGGAGAATGGATCCAAGTTAGAAAACACTCTTCAGGATATTATCCAGGAGAATTTCCCCCACCTAGCAAGGCAGGCCAACATTCAAATTCAAGAAATACAGAGAATACCACAAAGATGCTCCTTGAGAAGAGCAACCCCAAGACACGTAATTGTCAGATTAACCAAAGTTGAAATAAAGGAAAATATGTTAAGCGCAGCCAGAAAGAAAGGTCGGGTTACCCACAAAGGGAAGCCTATCAGATGAAGAGTGGATCTCTCGGCACAAACCCTACAAGCCAGAGAGAGTGGGGCCCATATTCAACATTCTTAAAGAAAAGAATTTTCAACCCAGAATTTCATATCCAGCCAAACTAAGCTTTATAAGTGAAGGAGAAATAACATCCTTTACAGACAAGCAAATGCTGAGACATTTTGTCACCACCAGGTCTGCCTTACAAGAGCTCCTGAAGGAAGCACTAAACATGGAAAGGAACGACTGGTACCAGCCACTGCAAAAACATGCCAAATTGTAAAGACCATCGATGCTATGAAGGAACTACATCAATTAATGGGTAAAATAACCAGCTAACATCATAATGACAGGATCAAATTCACACATAACAATATTAACCTTAAATGTAAATGGGTTAAATACCCCAATTAAAAGACACAGACTGGCAAATTGGATAAAGAGTCAAGACCCATCAATGTGCTGTATTCAGGAGACCTATCTCATGTGAAAAGACACACATAGGCTCAAAATAAAGAGATGGAGGAAGACCTACCAAGCAAATGGAAAGAAAAAAAAAAAAGCCCAGGTTGCAATCCTAGTCTCTGATAAAACAGACTTTAAACTAACAAAGATCAAAAGAGACAAAGAAGGCCATTACATAATGGTAACAGCATCAATTCAAGAAGAAGAGCTAACTATCCTAAATATATATGCACCCAATACAGGAGCACCCAGATTCACAAAGCAAGTTCTTACAGACCTACAAAGAGACTTAGACTCACACACAATAATAATGGGAGACTGTAACACACCACTGTCAATATTAGATCAATGAGACAGAAGGTTAACAAGGATATCCAGGACTTGAACTCAGCTCTGGACCAAACAGGCCTAATGGAAATCTACAGAACTCTCCACCCCAAATCAACAGAATATACATTCTTCTCAGCACCACATTGCACTTATTCTAAAATTGACCACATAATTGGAAGTAAAACACTCCTCAGCAAATGCAAAAGAAAAGAAATCACAACAGTCTCTCAGAACACAGTGCAATCAAATTAGAACTCAGGATTAAGAAACTCACTCAAAACACACAACTACATGGAAACTGAACAACCTGCTCTTGAATGACTACTGGATAAATAACGAAATGAAGGCAGAAATAAAGATGTTCTTTGAAACCAATGAGAACAAAGATGCAATGTACCACAATCAATGGGACACATTTAAAGCAGTGTGTAGAGGGAAATTTATAGCACTAAATGCCCACAAGAGAAACCAGGAAAGATCTATAATTGACACCCTAACATCATAATTAAAAGAACTAGAGAAGCAAAAGCAAACAAATTCAAAAGCTAGCAGAAGGCAAGAAATAACTAAGATCAGAGCAGAACTGAAGGAGATAGAGATACAAAAAAACCCTTCAAAAATCAATGAACCAGGAGCTGGTTTTATTGAAAATCAACAAAATAGACCACTAGCAAGACTAACAAAGAAGAAAAGAGAGAAGAATCAAATAGATGCAATAAACAATGATAAAGGGGACTCACCACTAATCCCACAGAATACAAACTACCATCAGAGAATACTATAAACACTTCTACGCAAATAAACTAGAAAATCTAGAAGAAATGGATAAATTCCTGGACACATACACCCTCCCAAGACTAAACCAGGAAGGAGTTGAATCTCTGAATAGACGAATAACAGGCTCTGAAATTGAGGCAATAATTAATAGCCTACCAACCAAAAAACGTCCAGGACCAGACGGATTCACAGCCAAATTCTACCACAGCTACAAAGAGGAGCTGGTACCATTCCTTCTGAAACTATTCCAATCAATAGAAAAAGAGGGAATCCTCCCTAACCCATTTTATGAGGCCAACATCATCCTGATACAAAAGCCTGGCAGAGACACAACAAAAAAAGAGAATTTTAGACCAATATCCCTGATGAACATCGATGCGAAAATCCACGATAAAATACTGGCAAACTGAATCCAGCAGCACATCAAAAAGCTTATCTACCATGATCAAGTCAGCTTCACACCTGGGATGCAAGGCTGGTTCACCATATGCTAATCAATAAACGTAATCCATCACATAAGCAGAACCGACAACAAAAACCACATGATTATCTCAATAGATGCAGCAAAGGCCTTTGACAAAATTCAACAGCGCTTCATGCTAAAAACTCTCAATTAACTAAGTATTGATGGGACGTATTTCAAAATAATAAGAGCTATTACGACAGACCCACAGCCAATATCATATTGAATGGGCAAAAACTGGAAGCATTCCCTTTGAAAACTGGCACAAGACAAGGATGCCCTCTCTCACCACTCCTATTCAACATAGTGTTGGAAGTTCTGGCCAGGACAATCAGGCAGGAGAAAGAAATAAAGCGTATTCCATTAGGAAAAGAGGAAGTCAAATTGTCTCTGTTTGCAGATGACATGATTGTATATTTAGAAAACCCCATCATCTCAGCCCAAAACATCCTTAACTGATAAACAACTTCAGCAAAGTCTCAGGATATAAAATCAATGTGCAAAAATCACAAGCATTCCTATACACCAAGTACAAACAAACAGAGAGCCAAATCATGAGTGAACTCCCATTCACAATTACTACAGAGAGAATAAAATACCTAGGAATCCAGCTTACAAGGGATGTGAAGGACCTCTTCAAGGAGAACTACAAACCACTGCTCAGTGAAATAAAAGAGGACACAAACAAATGGAACAACATTCCATACTCACAGATAGGAAGAATCAATATCGTGAAAATGGCCATACTGCCAAGGTAACTTATAGATTCAGTGTCATCCCCATCAAGCTACCAATTATTTTCTTCACTGAACTGGAAAAAACTACTTTAAAGTTCATATGGAACCAAAAAAGAGCCCGCATAGCCAAGACAATCCTATGCAAAAAGAACAAAGCTGGAGGCATCACAATACCTGACTTCAAACTATACTACAAGGCTACAGTAACCAAAATGGCATGATACTGGCACCAAAACAGATACATAGACCAATGGAACAGAACAGAGGCCTCAGAAGTAACACCACACATCTACAACCATCTGATCTTTGACAAACCTGACAAAAACAAGAAATGGGGGAAGGATTCCCTATTTAATAAATGGTGCTGGGAAAACTGGCTAGCCATATGCAGAAAATTGAAACTGGATCCCTTCTTTACACCTTACACAAATATTAATGCAAGATGGATTAAAGACTTAAACATAAGACCTAAAACCATAAAAACCTAGAAGAAAACCTAGGTAATACCATTCAGGACATAGGCATGGGCAAAGACTTCATGACTAAAACACCAAAAGCAATGGCAACAAAAGCCAAAATTGACAAATGGGATCTAATTGAACTAAAGAGCTTCTGCACAGCAAAGGAAACTATCATCAAGTGAACAGGCAACCTATAGAATAGGAGAAAATTTTTGCAATCTACCCATCTGACAAAGGGCTAATATCCAGAATCTACAAAGAACTCAAACAAATTTACAAAAAACCACAACAACCCCATCAAAAAGTGGGCAAAGGATATGACCAGACACTTCTCAAAAGAAGACATTCATGCAGTCAACAGACACATGAAAAAATGCTCATCACTGGCCATCAGAGAAATGCAAATCAAAACCACAATGAGATACCATCTCACACCAGTTAGCATGGTGATCATTAAAAGGTCAGGAAACAACAGACGCTAGAGAGGATGTGGAGAAATAGGAATGCTTTTACATTGTTGGTAGGAGTGTAAACTAGTTCAACCATTGTGGAAGACAGCATGGTGATTCCTCAAGGATCTAGAACTAGAAATACCATTTGACCCAGCGATCCCATTACTGGGTGTATACCCAAAGGACTATAAATCATGCTGCTATAAAGACACATGCACACATCTGTTTATTGTGGCACTATTCACAATAGCAAAGACTTGGAACCAACCCAAATGTCCATCAATGATAGACTGGATTAAGAAAATGTGGCACATATACACCACGGAATACTATGCAGCCATAAAAAGGATGAGTTCATGTCCTTTGTAGGGACATGGATGAAGCTGGACTATCATTCTCAGCAAACTATCACAAGGACAGAAAACCAAACACCACATGTTCTTGTTCATAAGTGGGCGTTGATCAATGAGAACACATGGACATTGGGCAGGGAACATCGTACAACAGCATTAAGAGAAATACCTAATGTAAACGACAAGTTGATGGGTGCAGCAAACCAACATGGCACATGTATACCTATGTAACAAACCTGCACGTTGTGCACATGTACCCTAGAACTTAAAGTATAATAAAAAAAGAAAGTTTATTCAAAGGGATAATAATAGAGAACTTCCCAAACCTAGAAAGAGATATCAATATCCAAATACAAAGCGGTTATAGAACACCAGATTTAACCCAAAGAACGCTACCTCAAGATATTTAAAAATCAAACTTTTAAAGCCTGAGGATAAAGAAAGGATCCTAAAAGCAGTAAGAGAAAAGAAAAAAATAACATACAATGGAGCTCCAGTACATCAAGCAGACTTTTCAATGGCAACCTGACAGGACAGGAGACAGTAGCATGACATATTTAAACTGCTGAAGGAAAAGAACTTTTACTCTAAAATAGTATATCCAGCAAAAATATCCTTTAAACATGAAGGAGAAATGAAAACTTTCCCAGACAAACAAAAGCTGAGGAATTTCATCAACACCAGACCTGTCCTGCAAGAAATGCTGAAGAGAGTACTTCAATCAGAAAGAAAAGGATGTTCATGAGCAATAAGTAATCATTTGAAGATACAAAACTCACTGGTAATAGTGGGTACACAGAAAAACACAGAATATTATGACACTGTAACTGTGGTGTGCAAACTACTTTTATCTTAAGTAGAAAGACTAAATAACAAACTAATCAAAAATAATAACTACAACAACTTTTCAAGACATAGACAGTACAATAAGATATAAACAGGAAAAAAAGTTTAAAAGCAGGGAGTCGAAGCTCCTAAAGCAGGGACCAGGCCGCACAGTAGGAGGTGAGTGGTGGGCGAGTGAGCATTACTGCCTGAGCTCCACCTTCTGGCAGATCAGCAGCAGCATTAGATTATCACAGAAGCACGAACCCTATTGTGAACTGCGAATGCAAGGAATCTAGGCTGCACACTCCTTATGAGGATCTATTACCTAATGATCTGAGATGAAAGAGTTTCATCCAGAAACCCTTCCCCCTCGCCGATCCCCCACCCCTGCTCCATGGAAAAATTGTCTTCCACGAAACCGGTCCCTGGTGCCAAAAAGGTTGACGACCGCTGCCTTAAAGAACTAAAATGAGGGTCAGACGTGATGGCTCATGCCTGTAATCCCAGCACTTTGCGAGGCTGAGGGGGCAGATCACTTGAACTCAGGAGTCCGAGACCAGCCTGAGCATCATGGAAAAATCCCGTCTCTACAAAAAATACAAAAATTAGCCAGTGTAGTGGTGCGTGCCTGTACTCCCAGCAACTCAGGAGGCTGAGGTGGGAGGATGGCTTGAGCCTGGGAGGCAGAGGTCGCAGTGAGCCAAGATCATGCCACTGCACTTAGCCTGGGAGATAGAGCCAAACCTTGTCTCAAAACAAAAAACAAAACAAAACAAAAAACTAAAATTAGAACTACCATTCGATCCAGCAATCCCACTACTGGGTATATACCCAAAGGAAAATAAATCATACAAAAACACACACACACACATTTTTATAGCAGCACAATTCACAATAGCAAAAAATAAAAAAATAAAAAAAAAATGGAGCCAACCTAAATGACCATCAACCAACGAGTGGATAAAGAAAATGTATATACACCCAGCCATAAAATGGAACAAAATAATGGCCTTTGCAGCAACTTGGATTGACTTGGAGGCCATTATTCTAAGTGAAGTAACTCAGGAATGAAAAATCAAATCTCGTGTCTTCTCACTTATAAGTGGGAGTTAAACTATGAGGATGCAAAAACATAAGAATGGTATGATGGACTTTGGGGACTCAGATGGAGGAAGATGGAAGGGGGCTTAGGGATAAAAACTACATATTGGGTACAGTGTACACTGCTTGGGTGTCAGGTACATCAAAATCTCAGAAAAAAAACACTAAAGAACTTGCCCATGTAACCAAAAACTACCTGTACCAAAAACAAAACAAAACAAACAAACAAACAAAAAACTATTGAAATAAAACAAAAAATTTAAAAAAATAGTTAAAGTGGTGGGGGGTGGAAATATCTCATGCCAATGGACACCAAAAAAGAGCAAGAGTGCTGATATTTATATCACACAAAATAGATGTCAAGACAAAAACTATAAGAAGAGACAAAGAAGGTCACTATATAATGATAAAGGGAACAATTCCACAAGAGGATATAACAATTTTAAATATATATGCACCCAACACTGGAGCACCCAGATATATAAAGCAAGTATTATCAGTGATAAAGAGAGACATAGACTTCAATACAATCATAGCTGTAGATGTCAACACCCCACTTTCGGCACTGGACAAATCTTCCAGACAGAAAATCAAAACAGAAGCATCAGACTTAATTTGCACTATAGAACATGTGGATCTAATAGATATTCACAGAACATTTCATCCAACAGCTACAGAATACACATTCTTTTCCTCAGCACATGGATCATTCTCAAAGACCAAATGTTAGGTCACAAAACAAGTTGTAAATACACAAAAATGTAAAATGATACCGAGCATCTCTGACCACAATAGAATAAAATTAGAAATCAACAACAAGAATTTTGGAAACTATACATATACATGAAAACAGTGGGTCAATGAAGAAATTAAGAAGAAAACTGAAAAAGTTCTGGAAACAAATGATAATAGAAACATCACATACCAAAATGTATGGAATACAGCAAAAAAAAAAAAAAAAAAAAAGTTAAGAGGGAAGTTTGTAGCTATAACTCCCTACATCAAAAAAGAAAAAAAAATTCAAATAAACAACTTAACAATGCACCTTTAAGGACTAGAAAAGCAAGAACAAACCAAACCCCAAATCAGCAGACGAAAAGAAATAATACAGGTCAGAGCAGAAATAAATAAAATTGAAATAAAAAAAAACACATAAGATCAATGAAACAAAATTGCAGCTTTTTGAAAAGTTAAACAAAATTGACAAAACTTCAGCCAGACTATCTAAGAAAAAAATACAAAAGATACAAACATTAAAATAACAGATCAAAGTGGAGACACAACTGATACCACAAAAATTCAAAGGATAATTAGTGGCCACTATGAACAACTATATGCCGATAAATTGAAAAATTTAAAGAAATGAAAAAATTTCTAGAAGCAAACAACCTACCAAGTTTGAAGCATAAAGAAATCCAAAACCTGAACACACCAACGACAAGTAATGAGATCAAAGCTATAATAAAAAGTCTCCCAGTCAAGAAAAGCTGAGGACCCAATGACTTCACTGCTGAATTCTATAAAATATTTAAAGAACTAATACCAATCCTAATCAAACTGTTCTGAAAAATACAGGAGGAGGGAATATATCCAAACTCATTCTACGAGGCCAGTATTACCCTGATACCAACCAGATAAAGATGCATTAAAAAAAGAAAACTACATGCCAATATCTCTGATGAATATTGATGCAAAAATCCTCAACAAAATATTAGCAAATCAAATTCAACAATATATGGCCAAGCACTGTGGCTCACACCTTTAATCCCAGCAGTTTGGGAGGCCGAGGCAGGCGAATCACTTAAGGCCAGGAGTTCAAGACTAGCCTGGCCAACATGGTGAAACCCCATCTCTACTAAAACCACAGAAATTAGTTGGGCGTGGTGGCACATGCCTGTAATCCCAGCTACTTGGGTGGCTGAGGCACGAGAATCGCTTGACTCAGGAGGTGGAGGATGCAGTGAATGGAGATCATGCCACTGCACTCCAGCACTCCAGCTTGGGTGACAGAGCAAGACTTTGTCTCAAAACAACAGCAGCAACAACAAACCCAATATACTAAAAAGATCATCATGACCAAGTGTGATTCCCCCCTTGGGATGCAAGCATTGTTCAACATATACAAATCAATCAATGTGATATATCACATCCACAGAATGAAGGATAAAAACCATATGATCATTTCAATTGATGCTGAAAAAGCATTTGAGAAAATCCAACATCCCTTCATGATATAAACCCTCAAAAAACTGGGGATACAAGGAACATATCTTAACATAATAAAAGCCATATATAACAGACTCACAGCTAGTACTATAAGGAATGGGGAAGAACTGAAAGCCTTTCCTCTAAGATCTGGAGCACAACAAGGATGCCCACTGTCATCACTATTATACTACTGGAAGTCTTAGCTAAAGCAATCAGGGAAGAGGAAAAAATGACGAACATCCACTTTGGAAAAAAAGAAGTCAAATATCTTTGCTTGCAGAAGATATAATCTCACATTGGAAAAACCTAAAGACTCCATCAAAAAGACTATTAAAACTGATTTAAAAGTTCAGTAAAGTTGCAGGATACAAAATCAACATATAAAAATCAGTAACATTTCTATAAGCCAACAGTGAACAATGTGAAAAAGATATTTAAAAAGTAATCCTATTTACAATAGCCACAAATAAAATTAAACACCTATCAATTAATCAAAGAAGTGAAAGATCCCTATAACAACAGCTATAAAACACTGATGAAATAAATTGAAGAGGGCCGGGCGTGGTGGCTCACGCCTGTAATCTCAGCACTTTGAGAGGCTGAGGAAGGCAGATCACTTGAAGTCAGGAGTTCCAGACAACCTGGCCAACATGGTGAAACCCTGGCTCTACTAAAAATACAAAACTTAGCTGGGCATGGTGGTGCGTGCCTGTAATCTCAGCTACTTAGGAGGCTGTGGCAGAAGAATCACTTGAACCCAGGTGGTAGAGGTTGCGGTGGACTGAGAATTGCACCACTACACTCCAGCCTGGGTGACAGAGCAAGACTCCATCTCAAAAACAGAAAAGAAAGAAGAAAAGAAAGAAAGAAAAGATAGAAAAGATAGAAAAGAAAAGAAAGGAAGGAAGGAAGGAAGGAAGGAAGGAAGGAAGGGCAAGAAAGAAGGAAGGAAGGAAACCAAGCAAGCAAGCTCCATCTCAAAGGAAGAAATTGAAGAAGACACCAAAAAGTGGAAAGATGTTACATGTTAATGAATTGGAAGAACCAATACTGTTAACATGTCCATACTATCCAAAGTAATCTACAGATTCAATGCAATCACTACCAAAATACCAATGACATTCTTCACAGAAATAGAAAAAAACAATCCTGAAATTTATATGGAACCACAAAACGCCCAGAATGTTCAAAGCTATCCTAAGCAAAAAGAACAAATCTGGAGGAATCACACTACCTGACTTCAAATTATACTACAGAGCTATAGTAACCAAAATAGCATGGTACTGGCATAAAAACAGACACATAGACCAATGGAACAGAATAGAAATCCCAGAAACAAATCCACACACCTAACAGTGAACTCATTTTGAGTGTCAAGAACATACACTGGAGAAAAGAAAGAGTCTTGAAGAAATGGTGCTGCAGAATTCAATATGCAGAAGGATGAAACTAGACCCCTATCTCTCATCATATATGAAAATCAAACAAAAATAGATTAAAGACTTAAATCTAACGCCTCAAACTATGAAACTACTACAAGAAAACATTGGAGAAAGTCTCTATAACATCAGTCTGGGCAAAGATTTCTTCAGTAATACCCCTCAAGCTCTGGCACAAAAGCAAAAATGGACAACTGGGATCACATCAAGTTTAAAAGCTTCTGCACAGCAAAGGAAACAATCAACAAAATGAAGAAATGACCACAGAGCTGAAGAAAATGTTTGCAAATTACCCATCTAATAAGGGGTTAATGATCAGAATATATATAAGAAGCTTAAATAACTCTATAGGGGAAAATCTGATGATCCAATCAAAAATGGGCAAAAGATTTAGACATTTCTCACAGAAGACATACAAATGGCGGGCAGACACATGAAAGATGCTCAATGTCTTTGATCGTCAGAACAATGCAAATCAAAACTACAATGAGATCATCTCCACTCAGTTAAAATGGCTTATATCCAAAAGACAGGCAATAACAAATGCTGGCGAGGGTGTGGAGAAAAGGGATGGAGAAAAGGGAATCCTTGTACAATGTTGGTGGGAAGGAATGTAAATTAGTACAACCACTATGGAGAACAGTTTGGAGGTTCCTCAAAAAACTAAAAATTGAGCTACCATATGATCCAGCAATCCCACTTCTGTTTCTATGCCCAAAAGGAAGGAAATCACAGGGGGCAGTTCCAAGATGGCCAAATAGGAACAGCTCCAGTCTACATCTCCCAGAGTGAGTGACGCAGAAGACTGGTGATTTCTGCATTTCCAACTGAGGTACTAGTTCATCTCACTGGGGCTTGTCAGACAGTGGGTGCAGGACAGTGGATGCAGGACAGTGGATGCAGCCCACCGAGCATTAGCCTAAGCAGGGCGAGGCATCACCTCACCCGGGAAGTGCAAGCGGTCAGAGAATTCCCTTTCCTAGACAAGGGAAGCTGTGACAGACGGCACCTAGAAAATCAGGTCACTCCCACCCTAATACTGCGCTTTTCCAACAGTCTTAGCAAATGCCACACCAGGAGATTATATCCCGCACCTGGCTCAGAAGGTCCCACACCCATGGAGCCTCGCTCATTGCTAGCACAGTAGTCTGAGATTGAACTGCAAGGCAGCAACGAGGCTGGAGAGGGGCGCCCGCCATTGCTGAGGCTTGAGTAGGTAAACAAAGCAGCCAGGAAGCTGGAACTGGGTGGAGCCCACTGCAGCTCAAAGAGGCCTGCCTGCCTCTGTAGACTCCAACTCTGGGAGCAGGGCATAGCCAACAAAAGGCAGCAGAAACCTCTGCAGACTTAAATTTCCCTGTCTGACAGCTTTGAAGAGAGTAGTGATTCTCCAAGCACGAAGTTTGAGATCTGAGAACGAACAGACTGTTAGGCAGGAATCTAGACCCAACATGGCGGCGTTACCCCGCGTAGCAGGCGTTTTGTTAAAGACTCCCTTCACCCTTGTACACACCCACAGACTTACATGCGTCAGAGTTCTGGCTGGGCAACCACACTCCCCCATGACCTGCAGCTCACCTGCATTCCACAAGTTCGTAAACAGCAGTTTCGGTTGACAGTTTCCAAAGACCCCTTCCGCATGACCTTTACTCAACTCCTGCCCTAGTAGTTTCAAGACCCCCCAGGCCCTGTTTGCACAACCAGCTTCCCTACCTATAAAAAGCCCCTACCCTCCTCCCTCAGTGCGACTTCCTCGGCCCACGCCTTTGGACTGAGGAACCTCGCCCGCAAGACCTAATAAAAGCTATTCTCGGCCGGGCGCGGTGGCTCAAGCCTGTAATCCCAGCACTTTGGGAGGCCGAGACGGGTGGATCACGAGGTCAGGAGATCGAGACCATCCTGGTCTACACGGTGAAACCCCGTCTCTACTAAAAAATACAAAAAACTAGCCGGGCGAGGTGGCGGGCGCCTGTAGTCCCAGCTACTCGGGAGGCTGAGGCAGGAGAATGGCGTAAACCCAGGAGGCGGAGCTTGCAGTGAGCCGAGATCGCGCCACTGCACTCCAGCCTGGGCGACAGAGCTAGACTCCGTCTCAAAAAAAAAAAAAAAAAGCTATTCTCACTGCCATTTGCCTTGTGTCTTCGTTCCCGGGTCAGCTCCAGCCTCAGTTTACCCTTACACAGACTACCTCCTCAAGTGGGTCCCTGACCCAAGTAGTCTAACAGGGAGATAACTCCTAGGGGCAGACTGACAACTCACACGGCTCGGTACCCCTCTGAGATGAAGCTTCCAAAGGAGCGATCAGGCAGCAGTTGCTGTTCAGCAATATTCGCTGTTCAGCAGCCTCTGCTGCTGCTACCCAGGCAAACAGGGTCTGGAGTGGACCTCCAGCAAACTCCAGCAGACCTGCAGCTGAGAGTCCTGACTGTTAGAAGGAAAACTAACAAACAGAAAGGACATCCACACCAAAACCCCATCTGTACATCACCATCATCAAAGACCAAAGGTAGATAAAACCACAAAGATGGGGAAAAATCAGAGCAGAAAAGCTGAACATGCTAAAAATCAGAGCGCCTCTCTCCCTCCAAAGCAATGCAGCCCCTCGCCAGCAACGGAACAAAGCTGGATGGAGAATGACTTGACAAGTTGAGTGAAGAATACTTCAGATGATCAAACTTCTCTGAGCTAAAGGAGGAAGTCGAGCCCATTGCAAAGAAGCTAAAATCTTGAGAAAAGATTAGATGAATGGCTAACTAGAATAACCAGTGTAGAGAAATCCTTAAAAGACCTGATGGAGCTGAAAACCATGGCACAAGAACTACGTGACGAATGCACAAGCTTCAGTAGCCCACTCAATCAACTGGAAGAAAGTGTATCAGTGACTGAAGATCAAATGAATGAATAGAAGCGAGAAGAGAAGTTTAGAGAAAAAAGAGTAAAAAGAAATGAACAAAGCCTCCAAGAAATATGGGCCTATGTGAAAAGACCAAATCTACATTTGATTGGTGTACCTGAAAGTGACAGGGAGAATGGAACCAAGTTGGAAAACACTCTTCAGGATATTATCCAAGAGAACTTCCCCAACCTAGCAAGGCAGGCCAACATTCAAATTCAGGAAATACAGAGAATGCCACAAAGATACTCCTCGAGAAAAGCAACTCCAAAACACATAATTGTCAGATTCACCAAAGTTGAAAGGAAGGAAAAAGTGTTAAGGGCAGCCAGAGAGAAAGGTCAGGTTACTCACAAAGGGAAGGCCCTTTGACTAATAGTGGATCTCTCAGCAGAAACTCTGCAAGCCAGAAGAGAGTGAGGGCCAATATTCAACATTCTTAAGAAAAGAATTTTCAACCCAGAATTTCACATCCAGCCAAACTAAGCTTCATAAGTGAAGGAGAAATAAAATCCTTTCAGACAAGCAAATGCTGAGACATTTTGTCACCACCAGGCCTGCCTTACAAGAGCTCCTGAAGGAAGTACTAAACATGGAAAGGAACAACCGGTACCAGTCACTGCAAAAACATGCCAAATTGTAAAGACTTCAATGTTAGGAAGAAACTGCATCAATTAATGGGCAAAATAATCAGCTAACGTCATAATGATGGGATCACATTCACACATAACAATATTAACCTTAAATGTAAATGGGTTAAATACCCCAATTAAAAGACACAGACTGGCAAATTGGATAAAGAGCCAAGACCCATCAGTGTGCTGTATTCAGGAGACCTATCTCATGTGAAAAGACACACATAGGCTCAAAATAAAGAGATGGAGGAAGATATACCAAGCAAACAGAAAGCTAAAAAGAGCAGGGATTGCAAACCTAGTCTCTGATAAAACAGACTTTAAACCATCAAAGATCAAAAGAGACAAAGAAGGCCATTACATAATGGTAAAGGGATCAATTCAACAAGAAGAGCTAACTATCCTAAATATATATGCAACCAATACAGGAGCACCCAGATTCCTAAAGCAAGTCCTTAGAGACCTACAAAGAGACTTAGACTCACACACAATAATAATGGGAGACTTTAACACCCCACTGTCAACATTAGACAGATCAACGAGACAGAAAGTTGAAAAGGATATCCAGGAATTGAACTCAACTCTGCACCAAGCGGACCTAATAGACATCTATAGAACTCTCCACCCCAAATCAACAGAATATACATTCTTCTCAGCACCACATCGCACTTATTCCAAAATTGACCACATAGTTGGAAGTAAAGCACTCCTCAGCAAATATAAAAGAAACAGAAATTATAACAAACTGTCTCTCAGACCACAGTGCAATCAAATAGAACTCAGGACTAAGAAACTCACTCAAAACTGCTCAACTACATGGAAACTGAACAACCTGCTCCTGAATGACTACTGGGTACATAACGAAATGAAGGCAGAAATAAAGATGTTCTTTGAAACCAATGAGAACAAAGACACAACATACCAGAATCTCTGGGACACACTAAAGAAGTGTGTAGAGGGAAATTTATAGCACTAAATGCCCACAAGAGAAACAGGAAAGATCTAAAATTGACACCCTAACATCACAATTAAAAGAACTAGAGAAGCAAGAGCAAACACATTCAAAAGCTAGCAGAAGGCAAGAAATAACTAAGATCAGAGCAGAACTGAAGGAGATAGAGACACAAAAAACCCTCCAAAAAATCAATGAATCCAGGAGTTGGTTTTTTGAAAAGATCAACAAAATTGATAGACCGCTAGCAAGGCTAATAAAGAAGAAAAGAGAGAAGAATCAAATAGATGCAATAAAAAATGATTAAGGGGATATCACCACCACTCCCACAGAAATGCAAACTACCATCAGAGAATACTACAAACACCTCTATGCAAATAAACTAGAAAATCTAGAAGAAACGGATAAATTCCTAAACACACACACCATCCCAAGACTAAACCAGGAAGAAATTGAATCCATGAATAGACCAATAACAGGCTCTGAAATAAGGTGATAATAGCATACCAACCAAAAAAAGTTCAGGACCAGACGGATTCACAACCAAATTCTACCAGAGGTACAAGGAGGAGCTGGTACCATTCCTTCTGAAACTATCCCAATCATTAGAAAAAGAAGGAATCCTCCCTAACTCATTTTATGAGGCCAACATCATCCTGATACCAAAGCCTGGCAGAGACACAACCAAAAAAGAGTACTTTATACCAATATCCCTGATGACCATCAATGCAAATATCCTCAATAAAATACTGGCAAACCGAATGCAGCAGCACATCAAAAAGCTTGTCCACCATGATCAAGTGGGCTTCACCCCTGGGGTGCAAGGCTGGTTCAACATAAGCAAATCAATCAACGTAATCCAGCATATGAACAGAGCCAAAGACGAAAACCACATGATTATCTCAATAGATGGAGAAAAGGCCTTTGATAAAATTCAACAGCGCTTCATGCTAAAAACCCTCAATAAATTAGGTATTGGTGGGATATATCTCAAAATAATAAGAGCTATTTATGACAAACCTACAGCCAGTATCATATTGAATGGGCAAAAACTGGAAGCATTCACTTGGAAAACTGGCACAAGATAGGGATGCCCTCTCTCACCACTCCTATTCAACATAGGGTTGGAAGTTTTAGCCAGGGCAATCAGGCAGGAGAAAGAAATAAAGGGTATTCCATTAGGAAAAGAGGAAGTCAAATAGTCTCTGCTTGCAGATGACATGATTGTATATTTAGAAAACCCCATCATCGGCCGGGCGCGGTGGCTCAAGCCTGTAATCCCAGCACTTTGGGAGGCCGAGATGGGTGGATCACGGGTCAGGAGATGGAGACCATCCTGGCTAACATGGTGAAACCCCGTCTCAACTAAAAAATACAAAAAACTAGCCGAGCAAGGTGGCGGGTGCCTGTAGTTCCAGCTACTCGGGAGGCTGAGGCAGGAGAATGGCATAAACCCAGGAGGCGGAGCTTGCAGTGAGCTGAGATCCAGCCACTGCACTCCAGCCTGGGTGACAGAGCGAGACTCTGTCTCAAAAAAAAGAAAGAAAACCCCATCGTCTCAGCCCCAAATCTCCTTAAGCTGATAAACAACTTCGGCAAATTCTCAGGATACAAAATCAATGTGCAAAAATCACAAGCATACTTATACACCAATAACAGACAAACAGAGAGCCAAATCATGAGTGAACTCCCATTCACAATTGCCTCAGAGAGAATAAAATACCTGGGAATCCAACTTACAAGGGATGGAAGGACTTCTTCAAGGAGAACTACAAATCACTGCTCAACGAAATAAAAGAGGACACAAACAAATGGAAGAACATTCCATGATCATGGATAGGAATAATCAATATCATGAAAATGGCCATACTGCCCAAGGTAATTTATAGATTCAATGCCATCCCCATCAAGCCACCAATAACTTTCTTCACAGAATTGGAAAAAACTACTTTAAAGTTCACATGGAACAAAAAAAGAGCCCGCATTGCCAAGACAATCTTAAGGCAAAAGAACAAAGCTGGAAGCTACCTGACTTCAAACTATACTACAAGACTACAGTAACCAAAACAGCATGGTACTGGTACCAAAACAGATATATAACCAATGGAACAGAACAGAGGACTCAGAAATAATACCACACATCTACAACCATCTGATCTTTGACAAACCTGACAAAAACAAGAAATGGAGAAAGGATTCCCTATTTAATAAATGGTGCTGGGAAAACTGGCTAACCATATGTAGAAAGCTGAAATTGGATCCCTTCCTTACACCTTATACAAAAATTAGTTCAAGATGGATTGAAGACTTAAATGTCACACCTAAAACCATAAAAACCCTAGAAGAAAACCTAGGCAATACCATTCAGGACATAGGCATGGGCAAGGACTTCATGTCTAAAACACCAAAAGCAATGGCAACAAAAGCCAAAATTGACAAATGGGATCCAATTGAACTAAAGAGCTTCTGCACAGCAAAAGAAACTACCATCAGAGTAAACAGGCAACCTACAGAATAGGAGAAAATTTTTACAATCTACCCATCTGACAAAGGGCTAATATCCAGAATCTACAAAGAACTCAAACAAATTTACAAGAAAAAAAAAAAAACGACCCCATCAAAAAGTGGGCAAAGGATATGAACAGACACTTCTCAAAAGAAGACATTCATGCAGCCAACAGACACATGAAAAAATGCTCATCATCACTGGCCATCAGAGAAATGCAAATCAAAACCACAGTGAGATACCATCTCACACCAGTTAGAATGGTGATCATTAAAAAGTTAGGAAACAACAGGTGCTGGAGAGAATGTGGAGAAATAGGAACACTTCTACACTGTTGGTAGGAGTGTAAACTAGTTCAACCATTGTGGAAGACAGAGTGGCGATTCCTCAAGGATCTAGAACTAGAAATACCATTGACCCAGCCATCCCATTACTGGGTATATACCCAAAGGATTTAAATCTTGCTGCTATAAAGACACATGCACATATATGCTTATTGTGGCACTATTCACAATAGCAAAGACTTGGAACCAACCCAAATGTCCATCAATGACAGACTGGATTAAGAAAATGTGGCACATATACACCACGGAATACTATGCAGCCATAAAAAAGGATGAGTTCATGTCCTTTGTAAGGACATGGATGCAGCTGAAAACCATCATTCTCAGCAAACTATCACAAGGACAGAAAACCAAATACCGCATGTTCTCACTCACAGGTGGGAATTGAGCAATGAGAACACTTGGACACAGGAAGGGGAACATCATACACCAGGGCCTGTCATGGGGTGGGGGGCTGGGGGAGGGATAGCATTAGGAGATATATCTAATGTAAATGACGAGTTAATGGGTGCAGCACACCAACATGGCACATGTATACATATGTAACAAACCTGCACATTGTGCACATGTACCCTAGAACTTAAATTATAATTAAAAAAAGAAAGGAAATCAGTATATTGGAGAGATATCTGCACTCCTATGTTTATTGCAGCACTGCTCACGATAGCCAAGATTTGGAAACAACCTAAGTATCCATAGATAGATGAATGGATAAAGAAACGTGGTACATTTATACAGTGGAGTCTTATATAGCCATAAAAAAGAATGAGATTCTGTCATTTGCAACAACGTAAATGAATCTGGAGATCATTATGTTAAGTGAAATAAGCCAAGCACAGAAAGACCAACATCACATGTTCTCACTTATCTGTGGGACCTAAAAATGAAAACAATTGAATACATGGACACAGAGAGTAGAAGGATGGTTACCAGAGGCTGGAAAGGGTTTAGGGGGTGGTTTGGTGAGGGGAGGTGAGGATGATTAATGGTTATAAAAAATAATTAAAAAGAAGGAATAAAGCCTACTATTTGATAGCACAACAGGGTGAGTATAGTCAATAAGAACTTAATCGAGCATTTTAAAATAACTAAAATAGTATAATTGGATCGTTTGTAACACAAAGGATAAATGCTTGAAGTCATAGATAGCCCATTTTCCATGATGTGATTATTTCACATTGCATGCCTGAATTGAAACATCTCATGTATCCCATAAATATGTATACCTAATATGTACCCACAAAAATTAAAAATAAATAAAATATCTGGCCAAAATAATAATAATAGATAGAACAACTAGGCAGAACATCAAAAAGTATATGTAAGACTCAAAGAACACTATAAACCTGCTAGACCTAATAGACATTGGTAGCGCACTTGAATTAGTCCATTTTTACACTGCCATAAAGAACTGTCTGAGACAGGGTAATTTATAAAGAAAAGAGGTTTAATTGACTCTCAGTTCCACATGACTGGGGAGGCCTCGGGAAACTTACATTCATGGCAGAAATAGAAACAGGCACATGTTACATGGCAGCAGGCAAGAGAGAGAGGGCAAAGGGAGAAGAGCCCCTGATAAAACCATCAGATCTCGTGAGAACTCACTCACTATCATGAGAACATCATGGAGGAAACCGGCCCCATGATCCAATCACCTCCCACCAGGTCTCTCTCTTGACATGTGGGGATTACAATTCGAGATGAGAGTTGGGTGGAGACACACAGCCAAACCATATCAACACTCTGCCCAATAATAGCAGACTATAAATTCTTAAATTGCACATAGAACATTCTTCAGAATAGAACACATCCTAGGCCATAAAAGGCCATAGTAGTTACTTGTCTACATTGAATTAAATTAGAAATCAAGAACAAAAAAGAAATGAGGAAATTACCAAATGTGAAAATTTAACAACACACATCTACATAACCAAATGGGTCAAAGAAAAAATTACAAGGGGAATTAGAAAATACCTTGAGATGAATAAAAAGGAAAACGCACACACCAAAATTTAGGAGGTACAGCTAAGGCAACAGTCAAAGGAAAATTTATAGCTATAAACATCAATAATTTTAAAAGATCTCAAATCAGTATGCTAACCTTTCACCTTAGGAAAAGGGAAAAGGAAGAGCAATCAAGCACAGAAGGGGAAAATTATAAAGATTACAGTGGAAATAAATGAAATCGATCACTAAAAAATAATAGAGTAAAATCAACAAACCCAAAAGTTTATGCTTCAATATATCAAAAAATGGGCACCTTTAGCAACATTGACCAAGAAAAGAAGGCTCAAATTACTACAATCAGGAATAAAAGAAAGGACATCACTACTGACCTTTAGAGAAAAACTATTCCTAAAAGACTAGAGATCTATTGTTCCAACTATGTACCCTCAAACAAGTCTCAAGCTCTCTAAATTTATATGTCCTTATCTGTACAAAGATGAGTAATCTAAACCAGTCATTTTCAAACTTTTTCTAAGAAGGAGAATCATTTTTTCAAACAAAATCTTACAAGGACATATTATATAAAAAACTGATTAAAGCCTAACTTCTCTATTTGAAGCCACATGAGAATCTTAGAGAATTGTGGAAAAGACTCTTCTTTCTCTTAAAGGAGGTCCTGAGGCTCTTCTGGTAGAATCTAAGGACACCACAGAACATAATCTCTAAATTACTAATTAGGTGATCTGTAAGATTCTTCCAGCTCTAAAGAGTTATCTATATTAAATATTTTCTGTATTGAAATTGCTATTATACAATTCATTATATTTCCACTAGATGGTGCTAATACCTTCATTTCCATTAAAAATAAACCTTGTATATGCTGATTTTTAGTTAATAATTTTATCACAGTATATGTAAAGCTATCACCCTTAGCTTTTCAAATAACTACTATATTTCTTCTGTTATCCTCATTCCATGCCTGTGACACGCATAATATTGCACCTATTTTTCAGGTGAGGATATTGTGGTACATAGTAGTTAACTGAGTGATTCAGGTTACAGTTTATCTTAACAAATTTTCTGCCAGCTCTGAGATCTTCCCTTAGATCACATTGCCTAATAATGTCAGATTCTCAGGGCCTCAGGCTGACAAGAGAAGGAAAATAAAGGAATGAATATTAAGTACATTAAAACTGGTACAAATGTCCTTTGGTCTTGTGTGATGGAACATCAATATTTGTGCATGTAAACACATTTATAATTTCTTTATTTCCTTTATTTCTCAATATAAGACCTCTGGTGATATATATTCCTACCTAAATACAGTAAAGGCAAAACAATAATAGATAAACATATCCCCTATTTAAATACTATCCTTAGGGTAAATATGATAGGTCTTTTAAATGCAGTATAGAAATTACATAATCTAGGTTTACTAAACCTAAGCACTATGAATTTAGAAAGCAACAGTATATTTTTTGCTGGGTTTTTCTTTTAATTCAAAGAGGTATACAATAAGTTTTATACAGGCAGAAAAGAGACACAGTTCCCTCCGAACTCAGAGATACTCCATCAAGAAAAAAAAACTATTCCTGACCAATAGAAAGCAACTTACATTACTTACCAACAGAGACAGGTTTCAGATTAGTATTTAGAGAATTTTAAATGGTGCTGGAAAAGGATCTCAAAAATTTACTCCTCCCTAACATACTGCTTACACAATCGTTTATTAACATCCCCCAAATCTAGCAACAATAAATTTATGGTCTTTTTAAAAAAAAAAAAAAAGATAATATAAACTGTAACCATAAAAGAAGGATGCTGAAAAAACTATGATCTGTTTGTATCCCTATTGGGAGAAAAGCAGCACAGAGCTCCCTTTCTCTGCATTGAGAAATACTCTCATCTTTGTTAACCTACAAAGAACTCTCTTCTTCAAGAATTTATAAGCATAAGGACCTAGTCTCTGACCTGTAAGTCAAAGAAGTAATGTCATTAAATCTCATTTATTATGGCAAATGTTATATTATTTTTTACAGAACATCTTCAGGGTTTTATCCAGCTCTCTTGGATGCTATCCAATTCAAATGTCTTCTGTTATTTTACCAATTTATCTCATTGTCTCTAATATAACAGGAGATCACCAATTACAAATATTCCTGTGTATACTCTTTGGCTTTACTTCAGTCTATTAATCTTTTTTTAACTGCAATCTATTTTGAAAACAAACTTAAAAAAAAAAACTCCTTAAATCTTCCAAATGCATTTCTTTTTCTTTTAATTAAAAAAAATGTGTTTACTTAGAAGCACTCAGAATGTCAACAAAACAGCTGCAACTTTTTTTTTTTTTTGCAATTACAGAGTGGTATTCAGTTAACATAACAACAATTATTTCATATAAGCTGCATCAGAGACAACTGAAGATGAAAAAACTACCATCCCCATATAAAACTAATTTGTGCTGTGTACCAACAAGAACCTGCTTTAAATTTCCATGCCAATGTACAACCCCCATACTGTATCAGGCAAGGTTAGTGGCTATTGAAAACACCACCAGGATAGGGCTATCTAAAGACACATTCGGTACTGTGTTGACTATACAAAAAAAGACACTGTACAGTTTAAAAACAAATCTTACACAGCCTTACATTTCAATTTTTTTCTTTAAAAGGAGTGAGTTGTGTACAGGGAGGTTAAATGCTTTATAGACAAGAAAAAAAACTGCTCTAGAATCAACTTATTCATCATCATCATCATCTTCTTCTTCTTCATCTTCTTCATCTTCCTCCTCCTCCTCATCCTCTTCATCTTCCTCATCTTCCTCCTCTTCCTTCTTTTTCTTGCTTTTTTCAGCCTTGACAACTCCCTTTTTTGCTGCATCAGGCTTTCCTTTAGCTCGATATGCAGCAATATCCCTTTCGTATTTTTCCTTCAGCTTTGCAGCCTTCTTTTCATAAGGCTGCTTGTCATCTGCAGCAGTGTTATTCCACATCTCTCCCAGTTTCTTCGCAACATCACCAATGGACAGGCCAGGATTTTCTCCTTTGATTTTTGGGCAATACTCAGAGCAGAACAGGAAGAAGACCAAAGGAGGCCTCTTCGGTGCATTGGGATCCTTGAACTTCTTTTTTGTCTCCCTTTTGGGAGGGATACAGGTTTTCATTTCTCTTTCATAATGGGCCTTGTCCACCTTTCCCATATCTTCAAATTTTCCTTTCTCTTTAGCAGACATGGTCTTCCACCTCTCTGAGCACTTCTTAGAAAACTCTTGAGAAGTTGACTGAAGCATCTGGGTGCTTCTTCTTATGCTCCTCCTGACAAGTTTGCACAAAAAATGCATATGATGACATTTTGCCTCTCGGCTTCTTAGGATCTCCTTTGTCCATGTTTAGTTATTTTTCCTCAGCGAGGCACAGAGTCGCCCAGTGCCCATCCGGCTCTCACTTGCCCCGGCGCTGTCTCTATGGAGCTCAATGTACTGCAATGGCTGTGAGAGCGGGAGCCAGACGTACCAAATGCATTTCAATGATTCTGTTTTTGAGTGTGGAATGGATGCTTACTTTACAATCCATAATACATATTTTTGTGATGCTTAAGTTTTTATAACAAGCACAAATAACTTTTTAAATAAGCAAAGAGGTTTTAAACTATATTTTTACTATATCTATGGCTGGAACCCTTCCATTTTGACTGTTCCCTGCATTTAATTTACCATAACTAGAAAACAGGAGGTCTTAGGCCCACCACTGTGGACCCAGACTTCAAGCCTGCCCCAGCACCAAGTTAGCTCCTATTGCCCAAAGCTCCAGGCTTGCCTCATGAACCCAGCCTCCAGGCACATCCCAGTTATGGACCCACCCCCACAGTCCCAGGCTCTAGGCTTATCCCAACGGGAGACTGACCCCATTAGCCTCAGTGCCAGATCAGTTCTCATGGCACGAAGCTTTATGCTGGCCTCTTACCCAAGTTCATGGCCTGCCTCAGTGCCAGGATGGACCACACAAACCCAGATTCCAGGCTGGCCATGCAGACACAGGCACTAGGCCAGCATACCTGAGAACTCCAGCAGAAAATTTGCCCATGGTCTTCATGAGATGACCCATCCAGAATCACTAGACAGGCAGACTGGTGAAGGGCTTTCCCTGCTGAAGCAAGTCTGTAAAGATTGAAAAAGTGTGCCTACTTGTTCAAATGTGCAGATACCAACCCAAGGCCACAAGAATAAAAAATAATCAAGGCCAGGTATAGTGGCTCATACCTATAATCCCAGTACTTTGGGAGGCTGTGGTGGAAGGATCACTTTAGTTCAGGAATTCAAGACCAGCCTGGGCAACATAGGGAGACCCCATCTATACAAAAATTTAAAAATTAGTCGGGCATGGTGATACATGCCTGTGGTCCCAGCAGATATGGGAGGCTGAGGTGGGAAGATTCTTTGGGCCTAGGAGGTTGAGGCTGCAGTGAGTCATGATCACAACACTGCACTGCAGCCTGGTGACAGAGTGAGACCTTGTCTAAAAAAAAATGTTTTTTTGGCCGAGTGCGGTGGCTCACGCCTGTAATCCCAGCACTTTGGGAGGCTGAGGCGGGCAGATCACGAGGTCAGGAGATCGAGACCATCCTGGCTAACACAGTGAAACCCCGTCTCTACTAAAAACTTAAAAAAAAATCAGCCAGGTATGGTGGTGGGTACCTGTAGTCCCAGCTACTCAGGCGGCTGAGGCAGGAGAATGGCATGAACCCAGGAGGCAGAGCTTGCAGTGAGCCGAGATCGCGCCACTGTACTTCAGCCTGGGTGACAGAGCAAGACTCCATCTCAAAAAAAAAAAAAAAGTTTTTAATAATAATCAAGGAAACATGATACCAACAAATGAATAAATTAAAGCACCAGTCACCGATCCTAAAGAAATAAATATCTATAACTGCCTGAAAAAGAATTCAAAATAATCACCTTAAAGGAGCTCAGTTAATTACAAGCAAACACAGACAACTAAACAAAACCAGAAAACATATAAACAAAATAAGAAGAGGTTCAATAAAAAGAAACATAAAAAAGAATGAAACAGAAATTCTGGAGCAGGACAATACAATGATGAAACTAAAAAAGGCCATACAGAGAGCTTCAACAGAAGACTCTCTGAAGCAGAATAATCAGCAAACTCAAAGACAGGCCATTTGAAATTATCCAATCACAGGGACAAAAAAAGAATGAAAAAGAGTGAAGAAAGCCTATGGGATTTATGGGACACCATAAAGCAAGCAAACAAACAACGATTACAACAACAACAACAAAACTATAGGAATCCCAGAAGGATTCATAAAAAGGAGTATAGAAAGAGAAAGGGTCAGACATCTTAGTTAAGTAAGGGAATGACAGAAAACTTCTGCAATCTGGATAACAAAGAGAACATCCAGACCATGAAGCCCAAAGAAAGCCAAATAAATTGAATGTAAAGAGATCTTCACTAAGATATAATATAATCAAATTAACAAAAGTCAAAAAAAGGGAGAATCATGAAAGTAATAAGAGAAAAGCGACTTATCACATAAAAGGCAGTCTCCATAAGATTATCCATAAGACTATCACCAGATTTCTCGGCAGAGAAACCTTGCAGGCCAAAAGGGGTTGGGAATGATACATTCTACATGCTGAAAGAAAAAAAAACTGCCTAGAAGAATATCATAATATAGTCAGTAAAACTATGTTTCAAAAATAAAGAAGAAATTATTTCCCAAACAAAAAGCGGTGGGAGTTCATCACCACTGCCCCACAGAAAATGATGAGGAGAGTTCCTCAAGTTATTAATAAAAGAAAAGGATGCTAACAAACAATATGAAAACATATAAATGTTTAGGAGTGTGCGTCTCACACTCCTAAATCAGCAGCAGATACAGCAAGACATCATTTTGAGAGCCTAGTCCACAACAGACTGTGCACTACCCTGGGGCCCAGCAGCACCAGGGCTAGGGTGGGAGTGAAGCACAAGCTACAAAGAATAAATGCACCTCAATGTGAATCAGGCAAAAGAAAAAAATAAAAGGCATCCTGACTGGAAAAGAGGAAGTCCTTGCTGATGAAATGATCTTATGTCTGGAAAAACCTCAAAACTCCATAAAAAACTCCTAGATCTAATAAATAAGTTCGGTAAACTTGCAGGATACAAAATCAACATACAAAAATCAGCAACATTTCTGTATATTAATGAACTAGCTGAGAAAGAAATCAAGAAAAATACCCCATTTAAAATAGCTACAAAAAATGCCTAGTAATAAATTTAATCAAGGAGGTGAAAGTTCTCTACAAGTAGAACTAAAAAGCACTAGTGAAAGAATTTAAAGAAAACATTTAAAAAAAAAAAGACATCCCATGTTCATGGGTCAGAAGAGTGTACATTATTAAAGTGACCAAACTGCCCAAAGTAATCAGATTTAATGCAATCGCTATCAAAATACCGATGTCATTTTTCACAGGATTAGAAAAAAAAATCCCAACAGTCAAAGCAATCCTGAGCAAAAACAACAACAGCAAAAAAAAAAAAACCAAAAAAACAAAACAAAACAAAACAAACAACAAAAAACAAAGCTGGCAGCATCATATTACCTGACTCAAAATATATTACAAACCTGTATTAACCAAAACAGCATGATATTGGTATAAAAACAGACACATAGACCAATGGAACAAAACAGAGAATCCAGAAATAAATCCATATATTTACAGCCAACTAATTCTTGACAAAGCAATCAAGAACATGAGTTGGGGGAAAGACAGTCTCTTCAATAAATGGTGCTAGGAAAATTAGATATCCATATGCAGAAGAAGAAAATTGAACCCGTCTCTCACCATATACAAAAATCAACTCAAGATAGATTAAAGACTTAAATATAAGACCTGAAACTATAAAACTACTAGAAGAAAACATAGGGAAAATGCTTCAGAACATTGGTCTAGGCAAAGATGAAATGGCTACAACCTCAAAAAGACAGACAACAAAAACACGAATACACAAATGGTACCATATTAAACTAAAAGGCTTCTACATAGCAAAAGAAACAATAACAAATTAAAGAGACAACCTGTGAATAGGACAAAAATATTTGCAAACTATTCATTCTACAAGGGACTAATATCTGGAACATACAAAGTATTCAAACACCTCAACAATTTAAAAAAATCCCATCAAAAAGTGAGGTAAAGGACATGAATAGACATTATTCAAAAGAAGACATACAAGGGTGGGTGCGGTGGCTCACTGCTGTAATTGAGGAGTTTGAGACGAGCCTGCCCAACACAGTGAAACCCCATCTCTACTAAAAATACAAAAATTAGCTGGGTGTGGTGACGCATGCCTCTGATCCCAGCTACTCAGGAGGCTGAGGCAGGAGAATCACCTGAACCCAGGAGGTGAAGGTTGCAGTGAGGCGAGATCACGCCACTGCACTGCAACCTGGGTGACGGAGCGAGACGCCGTCTCAAAAAAAAAAAAAAAAAAAAAAAAGGCATACAAATGGCCAAACAAGTATATGAACAAATTTTCAACATCACTAATCATCAGGGAAATGCAAATCAAAACCACAATGCAATATCATCTTATCCCACCCAGTAAGAATGCCTATTATTAAAAAGACAAAAGTTAATGGATAGAAAAGGGAATTCTTATGCACTGTTGATGAAAATGTAAATTAGTACAAGCTCTGTGGAGAAGTGTGTGGAGATTTCTCAAAAAAAAAAAAAAAAAAACTTAAAATAGAACTATATATGATATAGCAATCCCACTACTGGGTATTTATCTGAAGGAAAGGAAATCAGTATATCAAAGGGCTACTTACATTTGCATGTTTGTTGCAGCACTATTCACAATAGAAAAAATATGTAATCAACTTAAGTGTCCATCAACAGATGAATGGATGAAGAAAATGTGGTACATATACACAATAGAGTACTATTCAGCCATAAAAAGAATAAGATCCGTGCCTGTAATCCTAGCACTTTGGGAGGCTGAGGTGGGTGGATTGTTTGTGTCCAGGAGTTTGAGACCAACCTGGGCAACATGGTGAAACGCTGTCTCTACTAAAAATAGAAAAATTTAGCCAGGCATCGTGGTGCACGCCTGTGGTCCCAGCTACTTGGGAGGCTGAGATGGGAGAATCACCTGAGCCCGGGAAGTCAAGACTGCAGTGAGCCAAGATTACCATCACTGTACTCCAGCCTGAGCAACCAGAGTGAGACCTTGTCTTGGAGAAAAAAAAAAAAGAAGAAGAATGAGATACAGTCATTTGCAATAACATGGATGGAACTGGAGGTCATTATGTTAAGTGAAGCCAGGCGTAGAAAGACAAATATCATATGTTCTCACTCATATGCGGGAGCTAAAAATATTGATCTCATGGAGATAGAAAATAGAATGATAATACCAGAATCTGGGAAAGGTGTGTGGGTGGGAGAGGAGAGATAAGGGGAGGCTGGTTAATGGTTACAAATACATAGTTGGAAGGAATAAGTTCTAATGTTCAATAGCAGAGTTGGGCAACAATCTCAGATAGCTAGAAGACTTGAAATGTTTCCCACATATAGAAATGATAAATACTCAAGGTGATGGATACCCCAAATATCCTGACTTTAGCATTACACATTCTATGTATGTAACAAACACATACATGGACCCCCTACGCATGTAAAATGTTATATTCTTTTATTTATTTATTTATTTATTTAGTAGAAAGGAGGTTTTGCCATGTTGCCCAGGCTGGTCTTAAACTTCTGGGCTGAGGCATTCTACCTACCTCAGTCTCCCAAAGTGCTGGGATTACAGCCAGGAGCCACCATGCCCAGCTTATGTTCAATTGGTTTAAAATTCAAAGAAAAAAGTATATAAAATAACTACAGTTACATTAACTTGTTCATTAATACAAAATATAATATGATGTAAACTGTGACATCAAAAAACAAAATGTAGTGGGGAAAGAATAAAATACAGAACTTTTATGTGATCAGAATTAAGTTTTTATCAGCTTAAAATAAACTGGTGGTCAGGCGCAGTGGCTCATGCCTGTAATCCCAGCACTTTGGGAGGCCGAGGTGGGCAGATCCCCTGAGGTCAGGAGTTCGAGACCAGCCTGACCAACATGGAGAAACCCCCGCCTCTAATAAAAATACAAAATTAGCTGGCCGTGGTGGTGCAAGCCTGTAATCCCAGCTACTCAGGAGGCTGAGGCAGGAGAATCGCTTGAACCCGGGAGGTGGATGTTGCAGTGAGCTGAGATCGCGCCATTGCACTCCAGCCTCGGCAACAAGAGCGAAACTCCATCTCAAAAAATAACAGCAATAATAAATAAAAATAAATAAATAAACTAGTATAAGATGTCTTACATAACTGTCATGGCAACCACAGGCAAAATATTATAGTTGATACACAAAAAATAAAGAAGAAGGAATCAAACCATACCACTATAAAAAAATCAAGTCCAAAGAAGACAGCAAGAAGGGAAGAGCAGAGAAAACTATAAAACATTCAGGAAAAACTAATAAAACGACAATAGTTAAGTCCTTATTTATCAATAATTAATTTAACTGTAATGGATTAATTTCTTCAACCAAAAGACACAAACTGGCTGAATGGATAAAACAACAAATCTATTTCCTTTCTACAAGATACTCACTTTAGCTTTAAGGACACACATAGGCTGAAAGTGAAGGGATGGAAAAAATACATTCCATGCAAATAGTAACCAAAAGAGAGCAGGGTTGGGTATACTTATATCAGAAAAAAATAGACTTTATGTCAAAAACTGTCACCAGAGACAAAGAAGGGCATTATATAATGATAAAGGAGTCAATTCATCAAGAGGATATAACAGTTGTAAATATATATCTACTTAACATCACCTAAAATATAAACCAAATATTAACATGACTGAAGTGAGAAATAAACAGCAATACAACAATAGTAGGAGACTTCAGTACCCCACTTTGAAAACAGAATAGATCTATGAAAAAGAAATCAGTAAGTACTAAAGGTCTGAATATTTGTGTTCCCCCACAATTCCTATGTTGAAATCCTAACCACAAAGATGATAGTATTAGAAAGTGGGGCTTTAATAAACAAACAAACAAACAAACAAACAAAAACAGGGCCTCACTCTGTTACCCAAGCTGGAGTACACTGGCACTATCATAGTTCACTGCAGCCTCAACCTCCCAGATGCAAGCAATCCTCCCATCTCAGCCTCCCAAGGAGCTGGAACTACAGATGCAGGCCACCAGACCAGGCTATGGTTTTTTTTTTTTTTTTTTTTTTTTCTGGTAGAGACAGGGTCTTGCTACGATGCCTAGGCTGGTCTCAAACTCCTGGCTCAAGCAATCCTCCAGCCTCAGCCTCCCAAAAGTACTGGGATTACAGGTGTGCACCACCACACCTGGCCAGAAGGTGGGGCTTTTAAGAGCTAATTAAGTCACGGGTGTGGAGCCCTCACGAATGGAATTAGTGCCTTCATAGAAGAGGCTCAAGAGAAACCCCTATACTTTTTGGCCATTTGGGATTACTGTGAAAAGGCACCTGTCTAGGACATGGGCCCTCATCAGACACCAAATCTGACAGTACCTATATCTTCAACCTTCCATTCTCCAGAACTGTAAACAATAAATATCTGTTGTTTACATGCCACATAGTTTATAGTATTTTGTTACAGTATATATAACTGGTTGGCCTAAATGGTCTAGGACAATAATGAAGAAATGGAATTAAACCACACTATAAGCCAAATGAACCCAACAGAAATATATATAGGATTCCATCCAACAGGAGTAGAATGCACGTTCTTCTCAAGCGCACACACAACATTCTCCAGGATAGAGTATATGACAGGGCATAAAACAAACCTTAGCAAATTTTTAAAAAACTAAAATCATATCAAGTATCTTTTCTGACCAAAATGGTATGAAACTAGCAATCAATAACAGGAATAATTTTGGAAAAATCATAAATACATGGAAATTAAACACCATGCTCATGAACAATCAATAGGTCAATGAATAAATTAAAAGGGAAATTTAAAAGCATCCAGAGGCGGTTCATGCCTGCAATCTCATCATTTTGGAAGGCCCAGGCAGGATGCTTTCTTGAGACCAGTCTAGGCAACATGGCAAGAACCTGTCACTACAAATACATATATATATATGTGTGTGTGTATATATATATATATATGTATATATATGTACAAATTTTAAAAATTAAAAAAAAATTTTAGGTATCTTGAGACAAATGAAAATAAAAACAATCCATACCAAAACTAATAGGCAGCTGGGCATAGTGGCTCACGCCTGTAATCCCAGCACTTTGGGAGGTCGAGGTGGGTGGATCACGAGGTCAGGAGTTCAAGACCAGCCTGGCCAAGATGGTGAAACTCCATCCCTACTAAAAATACAAAAATTAGCCAGGAGTGGTGGCGGGCACCTGTAATCCCAGCTACTCAGGAGGCTGAGGGAGGAGAATTGCTTGAACCCAATAGGCAAAAGCTGCAGTCAGCCAAGATCATGCCACTGCACTCCAGCCTGGGCAACAGAGAGAGACCCCGTCTCAAACCAAAAAAAAAAAAAAAGTTTACAGCAATAAATGCCTACATCAAAAAAGAAATGTCTCAAACAAGCAACGTTGCTCCTCAAGGAACTAGAATAAGAACAAAGCCCCAAGTTAACAGATAGAAAAAAAATAAAGATCAGAGCAGAAATGAATAAAATAGAGGCCAAAAAAATACAAAAGATCAATGAAACTAAAAGTTGGTTTTCTAAAAGGATAAAATTGACAAGCATTTAGCTAAACTAAGAAATAGAGAGTAATCAAATACAAAGAGAAATGAGAGAGGAGACATTACAACTGATATCAAGAATAAAGAATCGTAAGAGACTACTATGAACAATTATACATCAACAAACTAGATAACCTAGAAGAAATGATAAATTCCTAGATATATAAACATATCAAGATTGAAACAGAAAATGTGAACAATAATGATTAAAAATTAAATCCAGTAATAAAATGTCTCATTCAAAGAAAAGCCGAGGACCTGATGGTTTCACTGTTGAATTTCTAAAACATTTTTTAAAAAACTAATTATAAGACATGTATTAAAAATATTTGGTCAGGCACGGTGACTCATGCCTGTAATCCCAGCACTTTGAAAGGCCAAGGCGGGCAGATCACCTGAGGTCAGGAATTTGAGACCAGCGACCAGCCTGGCCAACATGGCAAAAGCCTGTCTCTACTAAAAATACAAAAACTAGCCCGGCATGGTGACACATGCCTATAATCCCAGCTACTTGGGAGGCTGAGGCAGGAGAATCACTTGAACCTGGGAGGCAAAGGTTGCAGTAAGCCGAGATCATTCCACTGCACTCCAGCCTGGGTGATAGAGTAAGACTCCATCACACATACACACACACACACATACACACAAGACAAGACAAGAAAAACATTTATAAAATAATGAATACCGGATTTTCCATTCCAAGATGGCCGAATAGGAAGAGCTCTGCTCTGCAGCTCCCAGGTTGACTGATGCAGAAGATGGATGATTTCTGCACTTCCAACTGAGGTACCTGGCTCATCTCATTGGGACTGGTTGGATAGTGGGTGCAGCCCACAGAGGGAGAACCAAAGCAGGACGAGGCATTGCCTCACCAGGGAAGCACAAGGGCTGTGAGGACTTCCCTTTCCTAGCCAAGGGAAGCTGTGACAGTCTGTACCTGGAGGAACGGTACACTGCTGTCCAAATACTGTGCCTTTCCCACAGTCTTCACAACTGGCAGACCAGGAAATTCCCTCCCGTGCCTGGCTCCCCCACAAAGGGAAGCTCATCAGACTAACAGCGGATCTCTCAGCAGAAACCCTATAAGCCAGAAGAGAGTGGCAGCCAATATTCAACATTCTTAAGAAAAGAATTTTCAACCCAGAATTTCATATCCAGCCAAACTAAGCCCATGGAGCCTTGCTCACTGCTAGTGCAGAAGTTTGAGATCAAACTGCAAAGCATCAGCCTGGCTAGGGGAGGGACATCTGCCATTACTGAGGCTTCAGTAGGTAAACAAAGCAGCTGGGAAGCTTGAACTGGGCAGAGCCCACCACAGCTCAGCAAGGCCTACTGCCTCTATAGACTCCACCTCTGTGGGCAGGGCATAGCTGAACAAAAGGCAGCAGAAACTTCTGCACACTTAAACATCTCTGTCTGACATCTCTGAAGAGAGCAGTGGTTCTCCCAGCATGGTGTTTGAGCTCAGAGAATGTACAGACTACCTCCTCAAGTGGGTCCCTGATCCCCGTGTAGCCTAAATGGGAGACACCTCCCAGTAAGGGCTGACAGACACCTCATACAGGCAGGTGCCCCTCTGGGACCAAGCTTCCAGAGAAAGGAACAGGCAACAATATTTGCTGTTTTGCAATATTTGCTGTTCTGCAGCCTCTGCTGCCGATACCCAGGCAAACAGGGTGTGGAGTGGACCTCCAGCAAACTCCAACAGACCTGCAGCTGAGGGACCTGACTGGTAGAAGGAAAATGAACAAACGGAAAGAAATAGCATCAACATCAACAAAAAGGACATCTACACCAAAATCCCATCTGTAGGTCACCAACATCAAAGACCAAAGGTAGATAAGAACCACAAAGATGGGGAGAAACCAGAGCAGAAAAGCTGAAAATTCTAAAAACCAGAGTGCCTCTTCTATTCCAAAGGACTGCAGCTCCTCACCAGCAATGGAACAAAGCTGGACAGAGAATGACTTTGACGAGTTCACAGAATTAGGCTTCAGAAGGTCAGTAATAACAAACTTATCCAAGCTAAAGAAGCATGTTCCAACCCATCGCAAGGAAGCTAAAAACCTTGAAAAAAGGTTAGACGGACGGCTAACTAGAATAAACAGTGTAGAGAAGAACTTAAATGACCTGATGGAGCTGAAAACCACAGCACAAAAACTTCGTGACACATGCAGAAGCTTCAATAGCCGATTCGATCAAGTGGAAGAAAGGGTATCACTGATTAAAGATCAAATTAATGAAATAAAGCGAGAAGACAAGTTTAGAGAAAAAAAGAGTAAAAACAAATGAACAAAATCTCCAAGAAATATGGGACTATGTGAAAGGACCAAATCTATGTTTGATTGGTATACCTGAAACTGACGTGGAGAATGGAAACAAGCTGGAAAACACTCTTCAGGATATTATCCAGGAGAACTTCCCCAACCTAGCAAGGTAGTCAAACATTCAAATTCAAGGAAATACAGAGAAAACCACAAAGATACTCCTCGAGAGGAGCAACCCCAAGACACATAACTGTCAGATTCACCAAGGTTGAAATGAAGGAAAAAATGTTAAGGGCAGCCAGAAAGAAAGGCTGCGTTACCCACAAAGGGAAGCCCATCAGACTAACAGCGGATCTCTCAGCAGAAACCCTATAAGCCAGAAGAGAGTGGCAGCCAATATTCAACATTCTTAAGAAAAGAATTTTCAACCCAGAATTTCATATCCAGCCAAACTAAGCTTCATAAGTGAAGGAGAAATAAAATACTTTACAGACAAGCAAATGCTGAGACATTTTGTCACCACCAGGCCTGCCTTACAAGATCTCCTAAAGGAAGCACTAAACATGGAAAGGAACAACCGGTACCAGCCACTGCAAAAACTTGCCAAATTGTAAAGACCATCGATGCTAGGAAGAAACTACATCAATTAACGGGCAAAATAACCAGCTAACATCATAATGGCAAGATCAAATTCACACATAACAATATTAACCTTAAATGTAAATGGGCTAAATGCCCCAATTAAAAGACACAGACTGGTAAATTGGATAGAGTCAAGACCCATCAGTGTGCTGTATTCAGGAGACCCATCTCACGTGCAGAGACATATGTAGGCTCAAAATTTAAAAATAGAGGAAGATCTACCAAGCAAATGGAAAGCAAAAAAAGCAGGGTTTGCAATCCTAGTCTCTGATAAAACACACTTTAAACCAATAAAGATCAAAAGAGACAAGGCCATTACATAATGGTAAGGGGATCAATTCAGCAAGAAGAGCTAATTATCCTAAATATATATGCAACCAATACAGGAGCACCCAGATTCATAAAGCAAGTCCTTAGAGACTTACAAAGAGACTTAGAATCCCACACAATAATAATGGGAGGCTTTAACACTCCACCATCAATATTAGACAGATCAATGACACAGAAGGTTAACAAGGATATCCAGGACTTGAACTCAGCTCTGGACCAATCGGACCTAAGAGACGTCTACAGAGCTCTCCACCCCAAATCAACAGAATATACATTCTTCTCAGCACCACATCACACTTATTCCAAAATTGACCACATAATTGGAAATAAAACATTCCTCGGCAAAAGCAAAAGAAAAGAAATCACAACAGTCTCTCAGAGCACAGTGCAACCAAATTAGAACTCAGGATTAAGAAACTCACTCAAAACACACAACTACATGAAAACTGAACAACCTGCTCCTGAATGACTACTGGGTACATAACAAAATGAAGGCAGAAATAAAGATGTTCTTTGAAACCAATGAGAACAAAGACACAATGTACCAGAATCTCTGGGACACATTTAAAGCAGTGTGTAGAGGGAAATTTATAGCACTAAATGTCCACAAGAGGAAGCAGGAAAGATCTAAAATTGACACCCTAACATCACAATTAAAAGAACTAGAGAAGCAAGAGCAAACCTGAAAGGCAGTCTAGGCCACAAGGCAAGTCCTTGTGGGTTTGGAGCCAATAAACTTAGGGGGCATGTGAGAGACCAGCCTGGGTGGCCAAGGGAGCACCTACCCTGCCCCTCCCCCAAGCCCAGGCAGCACAGCTTGCAGCTCCAAGAGACCCCCTTCCTTCTGCTGGAGGAGAGAAAAAGGGAAGAGTAAAGAGGGCTTGGTCTTGCAATTTGGATAACAGCTCAGCCATAGTAGGATAGGACACCAAGAAGAGTCATGAGACACCCATTCCAGGCCCCAGCTACTGGATGACATTTTTAGACACACCAGGGCCAGAAGGAAATCTGCTGCCTTGAAAGGAAAGACCAGATCCTGAAAGGATTCATCACCCATTGGCTAGAAAGCCAACGGATTTTGAATAATCAGCAGTGATAGTCAGGTAGTGCATACCATAGGTGGGCTTTGGTGAGAATCTGAAACGTGCTGGCTTCAGGTGTGAACCAACACATTCCCAGCTATGGTGGCTATGTGGAGAGTCTCCTTCTGCTTGATAAAAGAAAAGGGGAGATGAAAGGGGACTTTATCTTGCAGCTTAGGTACAAGGTGAGCCACAGTAGGGTAGAGCACCAAGCAGTCTCTTGGGTCCCCAATTCCAGACCTTGATTCTAGGATGGCATTTCTGGACTTATCCTGGACCAGAGAGAAGTGCACTGCCTTGCAAGATGAGTCCCAGACCCGGCACCATTCGTTGCAAACTGACTGAAGAGCCCTTAGGCCTTCAGTGAACATCAGTGGAGCCTGGCAGTACTCCCCATGGGCCTGTGACAGTGGTGGCCATAGGAAGATACTCCTCTGCTTGTGGAAAGAGGAGGGAAGAGTAGGAAAAAACTTTGTCTTGTGGCTTGGGTACCAGCTCAACCACAGTAAAAAGGAGCACCAGGTAGCTTCCTAAGGATTCTGACTCCAGGCCCTTGTTCCTGGCCAACATCTCTGCACCTGCCAGGAGCCAGGGGGAACTTGCTTCCCTGAATTGAAGGACACAAGCCTGGCAAGCTTCATCACCTCACCTGCTATTGTAGAGCCCTCATTCATTAAGCAAACATAGGTGGTATCCAGGTAGCAGATTATAGCAGGCCTTGGGTGAGACCAAGTGCTACGCTGGCTTCAGGTCAGACACAGCACAGTCCCAGGGGTAGTGGCCACAGGGGTGCTTGTATCACTCCTCCCCTAGCTCCAGACAGCTCAATACAGAAAGACAGACTCCATTGCTAGAGAGAAAGCAAGGGAAGAGAACAAAGAGTCTCTGCTTGGTAATCCAGAGAATTTTTCTGGGCCCCATCCAACACCACCAAGATGAGACCTCTAAAACTCTGCAAGAGTCACAGTGTTACTGGGCTTGAGGTGCCTCCTAAGGCAGATGGGGCTGCTGTGACCAAAAACTTAGCACACAACATGCAAATGCCTTCGCATATTAGAAAGCTTTCCCAATAATGATGGGTACAAATAAGCCCAGACTGCGAAGACTATAGTAAATACCTAACTCTTCACTGCCCAGACACCAACAAACATCCACAAGCCTCAAGACCATCCAGGAAAATATGCTCTTACCAAATGAACTAAGTAAGGCACCAGGGAACAATCCCAGAGTGACAGAGATATGTGACCTTTCAGGCAGAGAATTCAAATTAGCCGTTTGAGGAAACTCAAAAAAATTCAAGATAACACAGAGAAGGAATTCAGACTCCTATCAGATATATCTAACAAAGTGATTGAAATAATTACAAAGAATCAAGCAGAAATTCTGGAATAGAAAAATGCAATTGATATACTGATATCAGAGTATCTTAATAGCACAACTGAACAAGTAGATGAAATAAGTAGTGACCTTGAAGACAGGCTATTGAAAATACAAGTCAGGGGAGACAAAAGAAAAAGAATGAAGCACTCCTACAAGATCTAGAAAATAGCCTCATAAAGGGCAAATATAAGAATCACTGACCTTAAAGAGGAGGTAGAGAAAGGTATAGTGGTAGATAGTTTATTCAAAGGGATAATAACAGAGAACTTCCCAAACCTAGAGAGATATCAATATTCAAGCAACAGATTATGGAATACCAAGCAGATTTAAGCCAAGAAGACTACCTCGTGGCATCAGCCTTGGAAAATAATTTATGACTAAGTCCTCAGCAAAAGCAATTGCAACAAAACCAAAATTTGACAAACTGCTGCACAGCAAAAGAAACTATCAACAAAGTAAGTAAACAGACAACCTACAGAATGGGAGAAAATACTTGCAAGCTATGCATCCAACAAAGGTCTAATATCCAGAATCTTTAAGGAATTTAAATAATTCAACAAGCAAAATATAACCCCATTAAAACGTGGGGTTAAAAAGACTTGAACAGACAATTCTCAAAATAAGACATACAAGTGGTCAACAAACATGTGAAAAAATGCTCAACATCACTAATCATCAGAGAAATGCAAATCAAAACCACAATGAGATACCATCTCACACCAGTCAAAGTGGCTTTTATTAAAAAGTCAAAGAATAACAGGTACTGGCTGGGCTGCAGAGAAAAGGGAATTCTTTTACACTGTTGGTGGGGATGTAAATTAGTTCAGCCACTGTGGAAAGCAGTTTGGCGATTTCTCAAAGAACTTAAAACAGAACTATTATTTGATCCCACAATTTCATTACTGGGGATATAGCCAAAAGAAAACAAATTGTTGTATCAAAAGGACACATGCACCCGTATGTTCATTGCAGCACTATTCACAATAGTAAAGATATGGAACCAACCTCGGTGCCCATCAGTGGCGGAATGCATAAAGAAAACATGGTACATATACACCATGAAATACTGCGTAGCCATAAAAAAAGAATGAAATCATGTCCTATGCAGCAACGTGGATATAGCTGGAGGCCTTAAGTTAACAAACACAGAAACATAAAATAGTGATAAGGAGATTGAATCAGTAATCAAAAATCTCACAACCAAGAAAAACGCAGGGCCAAATGACTTCACTGGTGAATTCTACCAAATATTTAAGAAAAAATTAATGCCAATCCTTCTCAAACTCTTCTCTAAAAATGAAGAGGAAAGGACCTATCCACACTCATTCTATGAGGTTAGCATTACTCTGATATCAAAGCCAGACAAAGACACTACAAAAAAATTATCCCTGATGAACACAGATGAAAAATTCCTTAACAAAATACTAGCAAACCAAATTACACAGCACATTAAAATCATCATACACCATGATCAACTAGGATTTATTCCTGAGGTACGAGGGTGGGGGTGGTTCAGCATATAAAAATCAACACGTGATACACCACTTTAACAGAATAGAGGATAAAAATCATATGGACATTTTGAGAGACACAGAAAAAATTTTTTTACAAAATTCATCCTTTCAAGATAAAAAAAATTTCAACCAATTAGGAATAGAAGGAATGTACCTCAACATAATAAAAATCATGCAACAAGTCCTCAGCTAACATCATACTAGATGGTAAAAAGGTAAAACATTTCCTCTAACATAGGAAAAACGCAAGCAAAGATGCCCACTCTCACCACTTCTATTCAACATTGTACTAGAAGTCTTAGCCAGAGCAATTAGGCAAGATGGGGGGGGGAAAAGGCATTCAATTTGAAAGGAAGAAGTAAAATTGTTTGCAGATGACATAATCTTGTATTAGAAAACCCTAAAATGCTACCAAAAAACTGTTAGAACTAATAAATTCAATAAAGTTACAAAACAAAATCAACATAAAAATCAGTTTTTATATGCAAGTAATGAACTATATCCAAAAATTAAGAAAACAATCCCATTTATAATAGTGTCAAAAATAAATAAAATACTTATGAATAAATTTAACTAAGGAGGTGAAAGACTTGTACACTGAAAACTACAAAATGCTGAAGAAATTGAAGAAAACACAAATAAAGGGACAGATATCCTGTGTTCATAGATTGGAAGACTTAATATTTTTAAATGTCCATACTACTTAAAGCACTCTACAGATTCAGTCCTATCCCTATCAACATGGCAATGGCATTTTCACAGAAGTAGAAAAAATAATACTTAAATTTATATGGAATCACAAAAGACCTAAATAGCCAAAGCAATCTTGAGCAAAAAGAACAAAGCTGCAGCCATCATATTTCCTGATTTTGAAATACACTAGACATCTAATAGTCATCAAAACAGCACGGTATGGACATTTTAAAAAGACATATAGACCAATGGAACAGAATAGAATATCTAGAACAAAATCCACATATTTACGGGCAACTGATGATCAACAAAGTTGCCAAGAACATACAATGGGGAAAAGAGAGTTTCTCCAATAAATGGTGTTGGATATCCACATACAGAATAAAATTGGAACCTTATCTACCATCATATGCAAAAAATCAATTCAAAATGGATTACAGACTTAAATGTAAGACCAGAAACTGCAAAATTACTAGAAGAAAACGGGGGAAAGCTTCTTGATATTGTATGGGAAATGATTTTTTAGATATGATCCCCAAAGTACAGACAACAAAAGCAAAAATAGACAAATGGAATTACATCTAACTAAATACCATGTACAACTGCAAAGGAAACAATTAACAGAGTGAAGAGACAACCCGTGGAAACTGTAGAATTGCAGAATATTATGAGACTTCAAAAAACTTTTGGAAAAATTGAATTAAAAGATTAAAATATAAATTTTATTTATCAACATAAGCTCCATCAAGTTTAAGATACCTTTGTGATACTAGCCATTTAGTCCATCCATAAAGAACTGAGGAATTTAGCCATGTCAATGCAATCTTTTTCACATTTCACATTAACTGAGGAAAAATGGGTGCCTTTTACAGATTTTTTTAAGATTAGGAAACAAAAAGAAGTCAGAAGGAACCAAATCACGTCTGTAAGGTGGATGCCTAATAATTTCCCATTGAAATTCACAAGATTACTTTTGTTTGATGAGAGGAATGAGCAGGAACATTGTTGTGGTGGAGAAGGACACTGGTGAAGCCTTTCAGGTGTTTTCCTACTAAAATTTTGGCTTTCTGAAAACACTCTCATAATAAGCAGACATTATCATTCTTTGGCCCTCCAGAAAAATCACCAAGCAAAATGCCTTGAGCATCCCAAAAAACTGTTGCTATGATCTTTACTCTTGACAGAGCTGCTTTTGCTTTGACTAGACCACTTCCACTTCTTGGTAGCCACTGCTTTTATTGTAATTTCTCTTTGGGATCACACTGGTAAAGCCATGTTTGTCTCCTATTACAATTCTTTGAAGAAATGCTTCAGGATTTTGATCCCACTTGTTTAAAATTTCCAATGAAAGCTCTGCTCTTATCTGCCACTGATCTGGGCACAATGGTTTTGGCACCCACTGAGTTTGCTCCACTTCAGTTTTTCAGTCAGATTTGTATAAGCAGAACAAATTGAGATGTCTATGGTGTTGGCTATTATTTGTACTATTAATCATCACTCCTCTTCAATTAGGGTACAAACGATTAATTTTTTCCTCACAAATTGTTGTGTACAGCCTGCTGCTGCAGGTTTCATCTTCAACATCATTTTGTCCCTTTTTTTTTTAAACAACATAATGAGTTTATATTTAATATAGTACTTCTCACCATGGGGATGTTACTCAATTAATTAATATAAAGTTTTTAAACATTAAATATTTTCTCCATTTCAATGTCAATATAAAGTGGTTTTTTAAAGCAAACCAAGTACCACATGTTCTCACTTGTAAGTAGGAGCTAATGATGCGAACTCATGAACACAAAGAAGAGAACAATAGATACTGGGGTCTACTTGAGGGTGGAGGGTGGGAGCAGGGAGAGGAGTAAAAAATATAACTATTGGGTACTGGGCTTAATACCTTGGTGAAGAAATAATCTGTACAGTAAACTCCCATGACATGAGTTTGCCTATGTAACAAACCTTCACATGTACCCCAAACCTAAAATAAAAGTTTAAAACGATCAATATAGGATTTTTTTACATTAACTCTTTTCTCCACTTCAATGTTAGATACAATGAATGCATTTTTCTAAATTTTTTTTCTCCAGAGATAAAAGCATCTATGTTTGGCTATTTGATATCTAAATAGAATATTAACTTGGTCAATAACAAAAGTCTAATGAAAATATGGAGAAAAGACTCCTCAATGATTCCGGAGGCAGTGACTGTAACTGGACAGTGGTGATTTCTTAGGATTCTGGGCAAGAACTTCCTTCTTCCTATTTCATGTGCTTTTTTTTTTTTGGAGACAGGATCTTACTCTGTCACCAAGGCTGTACTGCAGTGGTGTGATCATGACTCACCGCAGCCTCGATGTCCTGGGTTCAAGTGATCCTCCCACCTCAGCCTTTCAGGTAGCTGGGACTACAGGTGCATGCCACCATGCCCAGCTTAGATAATTCTAAAACTATGAAAATTACTTATGTAAATGTTGGCCATCTTACTTCTTGAATCCCCTTTCTAACCAGCAAATACAAATTGTAGGCTGCATTTTTCAGTGCATTATTTATTACAAGGAAAACATTTTTTCTTATACATAGCAATTTGTTCTCATTTTATGGAACACAACTAAGAATGTGGAACTCCCCTATTTACTGTTTCTTGGAAACTTTCAAACACCAAAGGTCAAGTTTAGCTTCACTAGTACAAAGGTTTTCAGGGCAAAGTTTGATTTGGGATGCGCTTCAAAGTCATATCTGTCCATTTCTCCTTTGTGCACATACCCCCAAGCAGGCACAAATGCCTGTAATGCTGAGAACCACACCTAACAAGACAGCAATTGCATCTCTGGCTTCTACTGCTTCGACAACAGGCAGCAACAGGACTAAATGAGTAAAATGAGGACTAAGTAAATGAGTAAAATGAGGACTAAAGCAGTAAAATGAGGACTAAGAGCCACTGTGTTGAAACAGAAGTCATGATGGTGGAATGTTGATGGCTGAATCTTGATGGCTGAAGTTTCCAAAGAAATAGTATATATATAATTCTATCTGACTAGAAATGTTCCCTTCCTGGAGCTCCGGATGCTGAGGCTAAGGGGTTCCACATGACACTGCCTTCCAGGAAACAGCCATTACAGGAATCTCATTCCTTCTTAAAAGGAGTTATCCATTTGAAAATTGCTGATTTCTTTGGGGCTCCAAAGAAATCGTCGTTAATCGTCTCCATTAACACTCTCTCTTTTCTTTTTCTCTTTCTTTCTTTCTTTCGTTCTTTCGTTCTTTCCTTCCTTCCTTCTTTCTTTTCTTTTTCTTTCTTCCTTTTTCCTTTCTTTCTTCTTTCTTTTCTTTTTCTTTCTTTCTTTCTTTCTTTCTTTCTTCTCTCTCTCTTCTTTCTTACAAGGAGATCTAATGTATAGCTTGGTAACTATAGTTCATAATACTGCATTGTATACTTGAAATTTGCTGAGAGTAGATATTAAATATTCTCACCATACACACACCAAAAAAAAGGTAACTCAGACAACTGGACCTCAGAGTAATCTAACAGTTGCTAAGGGAAGTTGTACTCTAGAGAAGTATTCCAGCTCATAAAGGAAAAGTAAAATGACACAATTAGAATACTATTATTTTAAAAACACTGATGAAATAAAGAATCCAGGCAATGATCACTGATGGCTGCTAATATCACAAAAGGCAAAACAACTAATATACAAAACCCCTGATGGACGTACACCATACCACCTGTGAAAAACTTCTGCCAAAAAAAAAACTGGTAAGAGCCTTTAGAATCTTAATTACTAATTTATAGGAAATACAGAGAACACAGAAAAATAAACATGTTAAGGAACAGGACACAAACAGCAAAATTCAAAATGCAGGAAACTACCTGGCTTCTTTAACAAATACATTGCAAGAAAAAAAGGAAAAAACCTATGGATTAAAGCAGACACAAGAGACACCTTAATCAGTCACAGTACATAGGCCTTGACAAATCAATTGTATAAGATTTTATGAGACAATCAGTGAAATCTGAACAATGTGTGTTTGATGATTACTAATAAAATTCTGTTATAAAGGCATGTGAGGAAAAAATGGTAACTATGTGAGGTGATGGATATGGTAATTAACTCGATCATAATAATCATTTCACAGTGTACATATATATATATAAACATCACAGTGTACACTATTAAATACATACAATTTTATTTGTCAATTATACCTCAATGAAGCTTGAGGGGAAAAGAAAGTAGTAGGAAGTCTTCTTACAGCAAAAGGAAAACAGTAAACTTCTCAAGTGTTTATCAGCCACAGGAATGTCTGATATTGCCGTAGGTCAGCAGTGCCAAGGAATACAGTTAAATGACAGAAATAAAGCTACTAGAGATAAATGAAAAATCACCCAGAATTAGGAATATGACTAAGGTCTGGAAAGTAGAGCATTTTTCTCCCAGGGAAAAAAGTCTGCAAAGTCTTTGTGGTCAATAAATGTAACCCCAAAGCCTTTTGAGTTGAACTTATTTGTATTAATATGCAATTCTTCTTTGTAGAATACTAATTTGTTACAGTGAATTTCTGTATACCTTTTCTGAAAAGCCAAGTTCAGCATAATATATGTCCTAGTCATTAGACAGGACTTTAAGAGCTAAACACAATTTAAATTCCACCAGAACAATGGAGACCACTAACAAGTTGTCTAGATTGTGAGGGAAATTTCTGTATTAACAGTCTCTTCTCATCTACTTAGCCCTGCCTTCTGCCAGGAGCAGACACAGGAGCTCAATACTGCAAGACTTACAAAAGAGGAGGAGAAGGAGGAAAAAATGGTATTTTATTAAACAAACAACAACAACAACAAACTCTTAACATATTATTCCAAACCTTGCATTCGGATTTCAAAAATCTGAAATATTATATTTTATAAAGGTCTAAGAGAATTTGTCATTTAATACATTGAGGCAAATACGTTGACAACTCACAGTAAAGTAAGCTGAAGGAATTTCAATTTCATTCATAATTATAGCAGCTTTCTCTTAACTTGTAGTATCTCTAAGGGAACACGATCAAAAGAGTGTGGCAGAAAGCAAGGAGAGCAGCAGCTATTTATGAACTTTTCTTAACAAAAGAAAAGGCAGGAGGGTGATAAAAAGGCAGAAAGGTCCTGCACTGAGATGTTAACAAAAATCAAGGGAAATAAATGAGCGTTTTAAAAAATACCCACTATCACTCTTTACGTTTAGTATTGTTCTAGGCTTCAATTTCAACAAAATTCTAATATACTACAGCATTTTTATATATTACCATTTGTGAAAAATGAAGTTTTTACTTTTAGACTGAATGGGTACTTCCAAATTATATATAACCTCTAGTCTAAGATATTCACTGTTCTCAAAAGAGTTAAGCCTGTAGAATGTGTACTCATTTTCCATGACCTCCTTCTGGTATAAAATTTACAGAAAAGGGTGCTTAATTAGCAGCTATTCATCTCTGCTTGCATCAGCAACTGCTGCCAACAGTTTTTTTAACACGTGGATATAAAGCATGAAGAAATTATTCCAAAGGGTCAGGCGCAGTGGCTCACACCTGTAATTCCAGCAGTTTGGGAAGCTAAAGTGGGAGGATAACTTTAGGCCAGGGTTTGAGACCACCGTGGGTGATATAGCAAGACCCCATCACTACAAAAAAAAAAAAAAAAAGTTTTTAAAATTGTTCCTAAGATTGAAAGATGTAGATGTTTGTCTTCATGACATTTTATTTGGGAACTTAGTAAGTAATCCATGCTTGATCTGACCGTGATAAATTTTAGAATAAACCGTGGAATGGCCACAAGAGAGTCCATCTCTAATAAATAGCAAACATCACCTAAAGATAGCAGCAGCAGTTTCCGTTTGTTAAGCAGTTTCTATTTTCCAAGCATGTTACTGAATACACTATAATACATGCATTGCCATATTTAAACCCCACAACAATTCTAAATAAAGCATCACAATATTTAACAATTTAACACTAATGTCTTAGATGACAACAAATTCTGACTGACAGTTGGTCTACTACTAGAAAAACTATTCACTGTGCTACAATTCCTACAGTTAATAATATTGATAATTATTTTTGCCTCTTTTTAAACATTAAAATATGATAATTCCTTTTAAGACATTTGTGAATATTTCACCAGGTTATTTTTATATTCCCAAAAGATGTGGAAGAAAAAATGAAGCAGAAAGATTAAAATCATATGTAATTACTAGGGCTAAAATTAAAATTTTTCTTCTTTTCTTAAATATTATTCTAGTGATGTGAACACAAAAGACTCATACTGGTGCTATATAAATTTGTTATTTATTTAAGATTTTTATGAAAATATCACTGTGGGTCAGATTGTATTCCTACAAATATAGCCATTAAGATATTCTAGCTTATAATATGGATATCTCATCATCATATTTTCTTTCCATGAGATTCTTTAGAAAATGATAACAGATAAGAAGTCAACAACCAATGGCGTATGTGCAAATAACCATGTCAGGCCTCAGCCTACTGTTCCTGGAGAACATTTATTTTTATGACTCCTAACTCACCCTCATTCTTGGCATAAACTCCAAGCTCACCTGTAGTCTTAAGCTTCCAGAAGCCATCCAGGGCACCAGCATCCTTTTTTTTTTGGACCTCCCTATTCCTGCCTTCTTGGCATACTGGTCTTTTGATACATTGATGTCATAAACTTTGTGAGCGTTCTACTCCCAAATACTGTCAAATCCTGGAATAGAACTCCAGCCTGTTCTATTAGGAAGAGTTCTTTATACAGAGTTTGATCAATCTTTGGGCTCTAAAAAGTCTCTTACATAAGTTATTTGCATCAACATTTTGCTAGTGATAGATATGCCTGTGAGTATTAAAATCTCAGTGCCCAGATTTGTATTTATTTTGTTAAATGACAAACATCATATTCACAAAAGTTAGACTATAGTTAAAATAATCATAGGAGTATCTCCAAATAACTAGAACTAATCCCGCACTCAGAAAGGGTAAACATTTAGTGAATTGATTTGATATATTTTACTCCATGATCTATTTTTTTTTTTCTTGAGACGGAGTCTCTCTGTCGCTCAGGCTGGAGTGCAGTGGTGCGATCTTGGCTCACTGCAACCTGCGTCTCCCGGATTCAAGCAATTCTCCTGCCTCAGCCTCCCGAGTAGCTGGGATTACAGGCCTGTGCCACCACACCTGCCTAATTTTTGTATTTTTAGTAGAGACGAGGTTTCGCCATGTTGGCCAGGCTGGTCTTGAACTCCTGACCTCAAGTGATCTGCCCACCTCGGCCTCCCAAAGTGCTGGGATTACAGGCGTGAGCCACCGTGCCCAGCCTACTCCATAATCTCCTGATATTCAAAGCACTGCACCTTATGTGACATCTCCACAAAAATACATTTTTCACATATATTCATTTAACTAACAAACAATTATTGAGTATCTACTGTGTGTCAGAATCTGTGCTGGGCCTAGGTTTTCAGTGAAAGACAGGGTTCTTGCAGAGTTCCTATATTTTTGTATAATTTTCTTGATATTTCCAGATTAAGCACAACACTCCAAATCTTAGTATAGTATTCAGCATACAGTGTTAAATATATACTTACTTGACTGATATTAAAATGCCAAAATTCATCTAAGACTAATGATTTTAGCCAATACTATTCCCAATCACACCTCCACCTTATACTCTGGTGTTACCAGACAACAATAAGTATCAAAGCAACAACAACAAAATTTTCTGTACTCCTGACAGAGAAATAAAGGAGGAATGGAGAGAGAGGAGTAAGCACTTATATTAAGAAGAGAACACTGGTCAGGTGTGGTGGCTTATGCCTATAATCCCAGCACATTGAGAGACCGAGGCAGGTGGATAGCCAGAACTCAGGAGTTTGAGACCAGCCTGGGCAACATGGCAAAACTCCTTCTCTACCAAAGATACAAAAAATTAGCCAGGCATGGTGGCACATGCCTGCAGTCCCAGCTACTTGGAAGGCTGAGGTCAGAGGATCGCTTGAGCCCAGAAGGCAGAGGTTGCAGTGAGCAGAGATCATGCCACTGCACTCCAGCCTAGGTGACAGAGAGAGACCCTGAAAAAAAAAAGGAAGAAAAAAGAAAGGAAAAAAGGAAAGAAAGAAAGAGAGAAAGAGAGAGAGAGAAAGAAAGAAAGAGAGAGAAAGGGAGGGAGGGAGGGAGGGAGGAAGGAAGGATGGAAAGAAGGAAGGAAGGAAGGAAGGAAGGGGGGAGGGAGGAAGGAAGAACACATTTTTGTATGAATTGGCAATGTGTAAAAATAATAAACAATACATGTTAAAAGAGTAAATAAATATAGCATGTTGGCTTCTGAAGTCAGAGAAGGTTTAAACTGCCAAAGTACTCTACAGTAAATATTAACTGACATCTATGATAATATTCCTGATTTACATTCAGTTTTTTGTTTATGTTACCTAAGCCAGAAAGAACTTTCTTCGTATTTATTATTCTTCTGGGTTCCTACTCCAAAGTTGTAACAGAGATGATGAAGACTTGAAGTCTGCAATATAAAAAAAAATCCATGAGATTCATGATTTCCTTAAATCCCAACACACTTCGGGAGGCCGAGGTGGCAGTGAGCCATGACGGTGCCACTGCACTCCAGCCTAAGAGACAGAGCAAATCTCCATCTCAAAAAACAAACAAAAACATACTTAATATGTCCTATACATCAAAATAAGCTTCCTTATCAAAACCTCTCAATTTGTATAAAGAAGAACTGCAAAACTATTCAGGTTGGGGAATTAGTTATGTATGAAAAAGTATTATAATAAATTACTAATAGAAGTTAAAAGATGCTTTGTAACAGGAAACGAGAAACCCAATCATTGCCCAGCCAAAGGGCAGGCTAAAACCCTGCTTTTGGTTGCCAGATCCAGTTAAAGGCACTAGAGCAGGGAGTATATTCAAAGACAAAAAATCACTATTGACGAGGAGTGAGGTTGGGAAATGAATGATTTTTCTTTTCAAAATTGAGACAACTTTAAAAATTCTGAAGTTCTGAAGTGTGTCCAAAGCACTATCTAGTCAAAAGACTTATTTAGAAATAGTTTCATGGACACTCTTTAGCAACAACAATCATTTTCTTTACATAAATTACCATTGAAATGAAAGTAGGAACAAGTATATGAATGTTGCCTTGGGAATCAACATCTCAGTCCCTGCATTAATGCCATGTTTTACATAATTTTCATCTCTCAAAATACTGGGAAATGGCATAGGAGAAATTTTAATGCTAATAATTTATCCAAATATCCCCTCATTATTTATAGAAACCACCTATCTAGAGAATTTTATTATACTCATATAAAAAGTCCTTTCTAAGTTTTACCCAAGACTACAGAAGTAGATCCTCAACTAAGATTCCAAGATCTGAAGCAAGTTATTAATAAGTAATCTGTAAAGACCTGTCTTGCTTCAAAAAAGTTTCCCTTTGAATTACAGTACATTCAGATAGCAGAAGTTCAATATGCATGTCTGAGCACATCAGACCTACTATATACTTGAATCTAAAATAAAGAATAGGCCAGGCACGGTGGCTCACACCTGTAATCCCAGCGCTTTGAGAGACCAAGACAGGTGGATCACTTGAGGCCAGGAGTTCAAGATCAGCCTGGCCAACATAGAGAAACCCCGTCTCTACTAAAAATACAAAAACTAGCTGGGCATGGTGGCAGGTGCCTATAATCCGGGCTACTCAGGAGGCTGAGGCAGGAGAATCTCTTGAACTCAGGAGGCAGAGGTTGCAGTAAGTCGAGATCATGCCACTGCACTCCAGCCTGGACCAGAGTGAGACTCCGTCCCTAAAAAAAAAAAAAAAAAACAAAAGAAAAGAAGAGAAAAAGAAAGAAAGAATAAGACCAACTGCTTGATAGCACTACATAGCAACTATGGTCAATAATAATTTAATTGTAAATTTTAAGCTGGGCGCCGTGGCTCAAGCCTGAAATCCCAGCACTTTGGGAGGCCAAGGTAGGTGGATCACTTGAGGTCAGGAGTTTGAGACCAGCCTGGCCAACATGGTGAAACCCTTCTCTACTAAAAATAGAAAAATTAGTTGGGCATGGTGGCGGGCACCTGTAATCCCAGCTACTTGGGAGGCTGAGGCAGGAGAATCACTTGAACCTGGGAGGCGGAGGTTGCAGTGAGCTGAGATTGTGCCACTGCACTCCAGCCTGGGCAACAGAGACAGATTCCATCTCAAAATAATAATAATTATTATTATTATTATATATAAATGATATACTTTTAAAAACAACTAACATAGTTCAGTTGGATTGTTTGTAACACAAAGGATAAATGCCTGAAGGGATGGATACTCCGTTTTCCATGATGTGATTATTATCAATTGCATGCTTATACCAAAACATCTTAATGTACCCCATAAATATATACATCTATCATACACCCACAAAAGTAAAAATTTTATATTTAAAAGAAGTAAAATAAAATAAATTTGCAACACATTTCTCAATAGTCACATCAGAAGCTAGATGAGAATCTAGCTGATGTTTTCAAAATACTCAGCAAAAATTATTTCCAAGTCCAAATTTTATATCCAGTGAAAGCATAAATTATGATGGTACAATAAAAATATGTTTAGACATGCAAACTCTTCAAACTGTTTTCATCCCATGGAACCTTTCTCAAGAAGCTACTGGAAGATATGCCCCACAAAATTTAGGGAGTAAAATCAGAAAAAGAGAGACACAGAATTCAAGAAACAGGGTTACAATCTATGAGGGAGTTGAAAGGAATTCCCAAGTCAATGGAGGAGGAAAATCTCAAAACGATAACTGAACAGGATGCTTTCACAACAATCTGTACAGATGAGAGAAGATTAGAAACTATGACAGTTATTTCTTTAAGCAAGTGAAACTGATAAAATAACTAATACATTCTAACATATTGAAAAGAAGTTTACATAATTAGGGAAGAAATAATACCAAGTACATGAAATACTAAGTAATCAAGAAAACCAATACAATTAACTCCAGGGAAAAACAAACTTTTGTGCAAGAAAAGAAAAGCAATCATGGTACTTTATATGATTCAACTATGATGCTATTCACATAAACGCTGGAATGTAAACACTAAATATTAATCTAATCAAAGTTATGGTAAACTGTATAGAGTTGATGGAGTGACAGGAAGTGAGCATATGTGTCGGGGGTAGAGGGAAAAAGAAAAGGAACTAAATTCACCTTCTAAAGTATCAAGCAACACACAGTATAAGAACACTATGAAGATACATGGAGGTAAATACAAAAAGAGCCAACTAAAATAACTAAAAGTAGCTGTTATGTGAGATAAAAATAAACCCGAAAGTCGGGATGGGTACTGGTGATCTTGGTTTTTCAGGTGATCTTAGTTTTGTTTTGTTTTTTGAGATAGAGTCTCGCTCTGTCGCCCAGGCTGGAGTGCAATGGTGCGTTCCTGGCTCACTGCAACCTCTGCCTCCCAGGTTCAACCCATTCTCGTGCCTCAGCCACCGGAACAGCCAAAATTACAGGCACCCACCACCAAGCCTGGCTAATTTTTCATAGGTACTGGTGATTTTGTAACAAGACCTGTAAAGTTATTTTGCTCTTTAAACTATGTATAGATACACGCTGAAAAAAAAGAATTACATGTAACAAGTAGGCATTAAAAAGTAATATGAACAGACACTTCTCAAAAGAAGACATTTATGTGACCAACAAACGTGAAAAAAAGCTCGTCATCAGTGGTCATTAGAGAAATGCAAATCAAAACCACAATGAGATACCATCTCACACCAGTTAAAATGGTGATCATTAAAAAGTCAGGAAACAACAGATGCTGGAGAGGATGTGGAGAAATAGGAATGCTTTTACATTGTTGGTGGGAGTGTAAATTAGTTCAACCATTGTGGAAGACAGTGTGGTGATTCCTCAAAGATCTAGAACCAGAAATACCATTTGACCCAGCAATCCCATTACTGGGTATACAGCCAAAAGATTATAAATCATTCTACCATAAAGACACATGCACACATATGCTTATTTCAACACGGTTCACAACAGCAAAGACTTGGAACCAACCCAAATGCCCATCAATGATAGATTGGATAAAGAAAATGTGGCACATATACTCCATGGAATACTATGCAGCCATAAAAAAGGATGAGTTCATGTCCTTTGCAGGGACATGGATGAAGCTGGAAACCATCATTCTCAGCAAACTAACACAGGAACAGAAAACCAAACACCACATGTTCTCACTCATAAGTGGGAGCTGAACAATGAGAACACATGGATACAGGGAGGGGAAAATCACACACTGGGGCCTGTCGGGGGGTGGGGAGCGAGGGGAGGGATAGCATTAGGAGAACTACCTAATGTAGATGACGGGTTGATGGGTGCAGCAAACCGACCACGGCACGTGTATACCTATGTAACAAACCTGCACATTCTGCACATGTATCCCAGAACTTAAAAGTATATTTTTTAAAAAAAGTAAACCCTATACTTTAGAAAATAACAGTGACAACCTGAGCTAAAAATTAACATTGATATTTGTTAGAATGAATCATAAATGTTCTAATGGCTACATAAAGAGCCTCAAAAACATGAACAAACCTGGCCAAACTTGCCATATACTGTGGATATTTAGTTTAAAAGTATACGACTCACTTAAAATTTACGGAACGTGTCGTTACAAATATTCCAATGAGTCATTTTTAAGGCTCAAATGATTTTGAGTTTGGAAGGAAACTAGATAACCTTAAATGATTAGGCACTCCCAGCTACGTAAAGCAGTGGGCAGAAAGGTCTACAGAAAGCAATTATATGCCTACTAGTCCATAACAGGCAGAAAACTGAGTTTTACGTCAAGAGCAGTAATTCATTTATGTGCCAAGAGATTGAATGTTACTACAGTGATAAATGTACAGAATATTTACACATTATCTTTCAAATATTTGGCTATAAAATGGTAAATTTATATAGGCAAAAGAGAATAAAAGAATTGTAATAAAGAGTAAGCAGCCTAGACCTCATTTAGAAGCTTTGTGCCCCACAGAGCAGCAATGAAATCTAGCTGAATCCTGAATGAATTACTTCAAAGAGTTTCAGACTTCAGTTGGCCATTTACTTTGCATAAATAAAAGTTTCATAATGAAGTAAAACTCTATACAGAAGATAAATTCTAGAAGAAACCAGAGATACAAATAAAAGATAAAAAAGCAAGCCAAAGCATACAAACTACTCAAAATAAAATTCTGATTAACAGGAGAAGGAGGTAAAGAATTAAGTAAACAAGCTGCTACCAGAGATTTTTATTATAAAAAATACATACATAGGCACACATACCCTCTGCACTATGGCTCAGGGATTCCCTAAATTGAGGACTAGGAATTTTCATACTGAAGTGATCTTTGAGACCATGTTGTTATACACTCTCACTTTACAGATGAGAATACTGATTTTCAAAGCAGTGAAATGTCTCACAACTAGACATACTAATGAGTAGCTCCTCCTACAAGGCTGTACACAGATCATGAACATTATCTTGACTAATTAATTACATGAGTCTCAAATATCAAAGAAAGAAATCCTATGTTCCACTTATAAAAGTAAGTATATGCAAACATCTTTTTAATAAATGTTTAAAATAAAAGAATGTTCTAACTCTCACTAAATCAGGAAGTTCCATTAAATAAAACATTACTGTATCCCAGTTATTCCAGTTAATAAATTTATTACTATAAACTTACAGAAGCTGAACACTAAATCATTACAGTAGTTCATCCCATCCATGGTTTTCCCTCCTGCCACGGCTTCAGTTACCCAAGGAAAGAAGGGTGGGTATAATAAAATAAGGTATTTTAAAAGAGAGAGAGATCACATTCACATAACTTTTATTATAGGATATTGCTATAATTATTCTACTTATTAGTAGTATTCATTTCTTACAGTGTCTAATTTATAAATTAAAATTTATCATAGGTGTGTATATATAGGAAAAAACATAGTATATATAGGATTTGGTACTATGCGCAGTTTCAGGTATCCACTGTACATCTTGGAACATGTCCCCCACAGATAAGGGGAGACTACTGCATTGCTATCCATTTCATTGCTTGATTTCACACCTCTGTCAAACTTCTACAAGTGCTGTGTGGCATATATTTACTTTAAAATAGAAGTTAATTAAGTTTGACTTGCTTAAGAGTATGTTTTTTTGGTTTTGATTTTTAAGGACTTCACAAAATCATCTTAAAAGGATTAAAGACATCTTTTTAAAATTTCATTTTTTTTTTACTTTTTATTTCCATAGGTTATTGGAGAACAGGCGGTGTTTGGTTACATGAGTTAAGTTCTTTGGTGGTGATCCGTGAGATTTTGGTGCACCCATCACCCGAGCAGTATAAACTGCACCCAATTTGTAGTCTTCTATCCCACATCTCCTTCCCACCCTTTCCCCCTGAGTCCCCAAAGTCCACTATGTCATTCTTATGCCTTTGCATCCTCATAGCTTAGCTCCCACTTATGAGTGAGAACATATGATGTTTGGGTTTCCATTCCTGAGTTACTTCGCTTAGAATAATAGTCTCCAATAGGATTAGAGGCATACTGATGTCATCACCCGTTACTCCATGACAGGTATCCATTCTTTACGTACTTTCTCTTCCTATAGCAGTGGCCACTTGAATAACAGGTATTTTAAAAATTTATTTTTATAGTTCTATAATTTTCCAGGGGGACAGAGATTCTGAGGACTGAGTGGTCTCCCCGATAAGACTCTATGTGATCAGTCTAGTATAAGAAAGTATTCTCATGCCTGTAATCCCAGCATTTTGGGAGGCTGAGGCGGGCAGATCACTTGAGGTCAGGAATTTGAGACCAGCTTGGCCAACATGGTAAAACCCCCAGCCCTACTGAAAATAAAAAAATTAGCCAGGCACGGTGGTACATGTCTGTAATCCCAGCTACTCGGGAGGCTGAGGCAGGAGAATCGCTTGAACCTGGGAGGTGGTAGTTGCAGTGAGCCGAGATCATGCCACTGCACTCCAGCCTGGGTGACAGACTGAGTGACACTCTGTCTCAAACAAACAAACAAAGAAAGTATTATTCTTCCACCCAGGAGATGAGTATGTAGATTCAGAGCCCAAATAGGGTGAGAGAACATAGACATGAAATAATGGTAAGGTAAAGGGAGTCAGAGTAGAAGGAAGAGGGTAAGCACCCAGGGAGAGAAACCCAAAATGAATAGTCAGAGCATGAGCATGGAGAAGAGGGCGTCCTCACAGTGAACAGAGTGGCAGAGAACATGGAAGATTGGTAACATACAGGGGTACTGATTAAATACATAAATACATTAAGGATAACTGAAGCCAAGTTTTTTGTTACTGGAGAAGAGAATTAGAAATATGAAAAGGGACAAAATTAGGATGAATATTTTGTTGTTGGATTGAAACAGACGGTATCATGGTTTTCAGTATATTAAGGATGATAGAAGATAGATAAATAATAATATAGATAAATGTAATGGAAGTATATAAGTGTATATTATACACACACACACACACACACACACACACGCTCTTTCCACTGTGAGGGTCTGAGAGAGCAGTGACATCCCAAAAGCAATGAGAATGCGTAATGCCCAGATCTCGGCTTCTAAATAAGATTTTCTACTGAAATAAATAAGGACTCCTGAGATAAATAGCTAATTTCATGGCTTGATCAAGAAAGCACACACGTGCCTGTAGTCCCAGAAGGCTGAGGTGGGAAGACTTCTTGAGCCCGGGAAATTGAGGCTGCAGTGAGCTTAAAATACAAAAATTAGTCGGGCATGGTGGGGCATGCCTGTAATGCCAGCTTACTCGGGAAGCTGAGGCAGGAGAATCGCTTGAACCTGGGTGGCGGTAGTTGCAGTGAGCCAAGATCATGCCACTGCACTCCAGCCTGGGTGACTCAGCCTGGGTGGCAGAGTGGGTGAGATCACATCACTGCACTCCAGCCTGGGTGACAGAGTGAGACCCTGTCTCAAAAAAGGAAAGAGGAAAAAGGAAACACACACACACACACACACACACACACACATCGGCCTTAGTCAGTTTGTGTCACTATAAAGGAATACCTGAGGAAGAGTAATTTTTTTCACATTTTCTGTCACTCCTTGGGTAATTTATTTTAAAACGAGGTTCATTTGATTAACGCTTTTGCAGGTTGTACAAGGTGGTGCCAGTATCTGCTTCTGATGAGGGCTTCAGGCTGCTTCCACTCATGGTGGAAGGCAAAGAGAAGCAGGTCTGCGCAAAAATCACATGGCTAGAGGGCGGAAGCAAGAGAGAGAGCAGAGGGAGATGGCAGGCTCTTTTAAATAACCAGCTCTAGCAGGAACTAATAGAGGGAACTCACTCATTACCATGGGGACTGCACCAAGCTATTCATGAGAGATCTGCCTTCATGATACAAACACCTCCCACTAAGCCCCACCTCCAACATTAGGGATGAAATTTCAACATGAGATTTGGTTGGGGGGGTGGGTGGCATCAAACATTGAAACCATACCACAGCCTTAAAGGAAGAACACCAGAATTCAAATTAACACCAAACTGGTGGTAAGTTTACCATTCTTTTCCTGTAATATGCCCTAGCCTAAACTTAATGCAGCCAGAAACTCAGAAGCGAATGCTGTGGTACAGACTGAGGGTGCTTCTCTACTTCTGGCTTGAGTTGCTCAGAGGAAGTGCAAATATTCAGTTTTGGTTTTTGTTTCATCTTTCTTCCACTCTCTTGTGCTCAGGCCCTAGGCAATCCCATGGTGGCAACAGCAGTGGTAGCTAGGGGAAACCATAATACTCAAAACTTTGAGAGAAGAAAACCTTACTCTCCATTCAGTGCAGCAGTAGTTCCCACAGGATGGGGCAAACTCCCATTGCTTTTTTTCCTCTGCCTGTGTCTTCCTATTGCTTGGCCCCAGTCACAGTGCAACTGCAGATTATGGATAGTTACTGGTTAGAGGACTGAAAAGGATAGCTCAGAGAACCAGAAATTACCAAGAAGATCATAGAGAGAGAGAGAGGAGCTCAGAAAAGCAACAAAATAAAGTTGATTAAGTTCAAGGCTCATCCTACAACCTCAACAACCAGGAATCTCAACCTAATTTACATAACAAAAACTTTGATAACTGAGCTAACAGATAAACCTCTGCCAAGTACCAGGACTGACCAATGAGTGTTGCGTATGCAAAACAAACCTGAAGCGCATTGCAAAATTGAAACAACATTGGAACCATAACCCACAAAAAAATGAGTTTAAAATTTACCTGAATCTACGAGATTGATTACCTGCTATAATAAAAATATCAACATTCCCCCAGAATTTAGACAAGACCCAGAAGCCAAAAATGTAATACAGAAAATGTATAGGGGTAGGGTGCATTGGCTCACGCTTGTAATTCCAGCACTTTGGGAGGCGGAGGCAGGCAGATCACTTGAGGTCAATTCTGAGACCAGCCTGGCCAACATGGCGAAACCCTGTCTCTACTAAAAATACAATAATTAGCTGGGCGTGGTGGTGTACACTTGTAATCCCAGCTACTCGGGAGGCTGAGGCAGGAAAAGCACTTGAACCGGGAAACAGGTTGCAGTAAGCTGAGATCGTGCCACTGCACACCAGCCTGGGTATGAAAGAGCGAGACTCAGTCTCAAATAAAATAAATAAATAAATAAATAATCACCTTATAAGAGATGCTGATCGGGCGCAGAAGTTCATGCCTGTATTCCAGCGCTTTGGGAGGCCGAGGTGGGTGGTTCACCTGAGGTCAGGAGTTCGAGAGCAGCCTGGCCAACATAATGAAACCAACCCCAGTCTCTACTAAAAATACAAAAATCAGGCGGGCATGGTGGCTCATGCCTGTAATCCCAGTTACTTGGGAGGCTGAGGCAGGAGGATCGTTTGAACCCGGGAGGTGAAGGTTGCAGTGAGCCAAGACTGTGACACTGCACTCCAGCCTGGGCAACAAGAGCAAAACTCCATGTCAAAAAAAAAATGTTAAAATAAGGGCGGGGCAAGATCATGGAATAAAAAGCCTGCATTGTTTGTCCCCTCCACTGGAACACCAAATTTTAACAACTGTCTGCACACAGAAAAGCACCATCACAAGAACCAAAATCAGGTGAACACTCACAGTACTTGGTTTTAACTACATATTGTAGAAAGACGCATTGAAGAGGGCAGGAGAAACAGTCTTGAATCGCCAAGGCCACCCCTCCCCCATCCCCTAGCAGCAGCTATGCAGTGCAGAGAGAGAATCTGTGCACTTTGCAGAGGAAGAGCACAGCGGCTGGGAAACTTTACATTGAACTCAGTGCTGCACAGTCACAGTGGAGAAAAAAGTCATGCTGGGTTCAGCCAGCGCCTGTGCACAGAGGGAGCATTTGGACCAGCCTTAGCCACAGGAGAATTACCCTCATTCCAGTGGTGGGAACTTGAGTTTTTTGGCAAGCCTCGCCACTGTGGGTTGAAGTGCTCTGGGGTCCTACATAAACTTGAATGGCAGTCTAGGGCACAAGTACTGCAATTCCTAGGCAACTCTTAGTGGAAGGCTGGGCTTAGAGCCAGTGAATTTGCCACGTGACCTAGGGACCAGCTGGCATAGCAAAGGGAGGGCTTGCACCATCCCTTCCCCAACCCCAGGCAGTAAAGCTCGTAGCAATGAGAGTGACTCCTTCCTTCTGCCTAAGGAGAGGAGAGGGAAGAGTAAAGAGGACTTTGTCTAGCATCTTGGATACCAGCTCAGCCACAGTAGAACAGGGCACTGGGCAGAGTAGTGAGGCCCCCATTCCAGGACCTAGCTCTCAAACCACATTTCTAGACACGTCCTGGGCCAAAAGGGAACCCACTGCCTTGAAGGAAAGGATCCAGTTCTGGCAGGATTAATCACCTGCTGACTAAAGAACCCTGGTATAACCCTGGAATAACCATTAATGACCCAGGGAGTACACCATGGGCCTTGGGCTCTGAGAAGTGCTGGCTTCAGGGGACACCCAGCACATTCCTAGCTGTGGTGGCGCCAGTGAAAGACTCCTTTTGTTTGAGAAAAGCAGAGGAAAAGTAAAGAGGACTTTGTACTGCACTCTAGGTACCAGCTTGGCTCTTGGGTTCCCCAAATCCAGGTGTAGCCTCTTGGACAGCATTTCTCATCCTGGGCCACAGGAGAGCCCACTGCCCTGAAGGGTGAGTCCCAGGCCTGGCAGCATTCACCACAAGCTGATGGAAGAGACCTTGGGCTTTATATGAACATCAGTGGTAGCCTAGTAGAACACCCCATGGACCACTGATGGTGGCAGCCACAGGGAGAGGCTCCTCTGCCTGTGGAAAGGGAGGGAAGAGTGGGAAGCGCTTTGTATTGTGATTTGAGTGCCAGCTTAACTGCAGTAGAATAAAACATCAGGTAAATTGCTAAAGTTCCTGACTCCAATTGCTGGCTCCTAGAGAGCATCTTTGGACACACCCGGGTTGTGGGGGAACTCACCATCCTAAAGGGAAGGGCCTTCCTTGGGCAAGGTCCAGTGCTGTGCTGGCTTCAAGTCTGACACAGCACAGGCCCAGTGCTTGCATCACCACACCCCCAGGGTGCTTGCATCACCACACCCCCAGCTCAACACAGAGACAGTGACTCCATATGTTTCAGAGAAAGTAAGGGTAAAGAACAAGAGCTTCTGCCTGGTAAACCAGAGAATTCTGTCAGATGTTGTCCAAAGTCATCAAGGCAAGTACCCTTTATGGGTCTACAAGAAACACAGCATTATTAGACTTGGGGTCCAAGTCTCTTTGAATAACTGAAAGGCCTTCCCAAGGACTGGCATGAGCAAGCCTAGATCGAGAAGACTACAATAAATACCTAACTCTTCAATGCCCAGACACCGAAGAATATCTACAAGCATCAATACCATCCAGGAAAACATGACTTTACCAAATGAATTAAATATGGCACCAGGGACCAATTCTGGAGAAACAGAGATATGTGACTTTTCGGACAGAAAATTCAAAATAGCTATTTTGAGGAAACTCAAAGAAATTCGAGATAACACAAAGAAAGAATTCGGAATTCTATCAGATAAATTTAACATAGAGACTGAAATAATTTAAAAGAATTAAGCAGAAATGCTGGAGTTGAAAATGCAATTGACATGCTTAAGAATGCATCAGTCTCTTAGCAGCAGAATTGATCAAGCAGAAGAAAACTAGTGAGCTTCAAGACAGGCTTTTGAAAATATACAATCAGAGGAGACAAAAGAAAAAAGAATAAAAAAGCATGAAGCATATCTACATGATCTAGAAAATAGCCTCAAAAGGGTAAATCTAAGATCCATTGGCCTTAAAGAGGAGGTAGGGAAAGAGCTATGGGTAAGAAGTTTATTCAAAGAGATAATATCAAAGAATACCCCAAACCTGGAGAAAGATATCAACATTCAAGTATAAGAAGGTTATAGAACACCAAGCAGATTTAACCCAAAGAAGAACACCTCAAGGCATTTAATAATCAAACTCCCAAAGGTCAAGGATAAAGAAAGAATTCCAAAAACAGTAAAAGAAAAGAAAAAAAATCACATACAATGGAACTTCAATACATCTGGCAGCCAACTTATCAGCGGAAACTTTACAGGCCAGGAAAGAGAGGCATGACATATTTAAAGTGCTGAAGGAGAAAAAAAAAGTTTACCCTAGGATAGTATATCCAGCAGAAAGTATCTTTCAAACATGAGGGAGAAATAAAGACTTCCCCAGACAAACAAAAGCTGAGGGATTTCATCAACACCAGACCTGTTCTGCAAGAAATAATGCTAAAGGGAGTTGTTCAATCTGAAAGAAAAGGATGTTAATGAGCAAGAAGAAGACACCTGAAGGTACAAAACTCACCGGTAATAGTAAGCACACGGCTGGACACAGTGGCTCATGCCTGCAATCCCAGCACTTTGGGAGGTGGAGGCAGGTGGATTGCGTGAGGTCAGGAGTTCGAGACCAGCCTGACCAATATGGTGAAACCCCGTCTCTACTAAAAATACAAAATTAGCCGGGTCTGGTGGCGTGTGCCTGTAGTCCCAGCTACTTGGGAGGCTGAGACAGGAGAACTGCTTAAACCCAGGAGGCAGATGTTGCAGTGAGCCGAGATCACGCCACTGCACTCCAGAGCCTGGGTGACAGAGCAACATTCTGTCTCAAAAAAAAAAAATAGTAAGCACACAGAAAAATACAGAATGGTATCACACTGAAATTGTGGGGTGTAAACTTCTCTTGACTTAAGTAGAAAGAATGAATGATGAACCAAACAGAAATAACTACAACTTTTCAAAGCATAGACAGTACCATAAGACATAAAGAAAAACAAACAAACAAAAAGGCCGGGCGCGGTGGCTCACGCCTGTAATCCCAGCACTTTGGGAGGTCGAGGCGGGTGGATCACGAGGTCAGGAGATCGAGATCATCCTGGCTAACACGGTAAAACCCCGTCTCTATTAAAAAACAAAAAATTAGCCAGGCGTCTTGGCGGGCGCCTGTAGTCCCACTTACTCGGGAGGCTGAGGCAGGAGAAGGGCATACACCCAGGAGGTAGAGCTTGCAGTGAGCCGAGATCACGTCACTGCACTGCACCCTGGGCGACAGAGTGAGACTCCATCTCAAAAAAAAAAAAAAGAAAAGAAAAACAAAAAAAAAGTTAAAAATTAGGGGAACAAAGTTAAAGTGTAGAGTTTTTATTAGTTTGTGTATGTGTGTGTGTGTGTCTCTTTGTTAATACAATCAGTGTTACACTGTCATCAATTTAAAATAATGGGTTACAAGATAGCATTTGCAAGCCTCATGGTAACCTGAAACTGAAAAACAACGAATACACAAAAAATAAAAAGCAAGAAATTAAATCATACCACCAGTGAAAATCACCTTCACTAAAAGGAAGACAGGAAAGAAAGAAGTAGAATAGAATAAAAACTAGAAAACCAAAAACAATCAGAAAGCAAATAACAAAGTGCAGGAGTAAGTCATTACTTATTAGTAATAACAGTGAATGTAAATAGACTAAACTCTCCAATCAAAAGTGGTTGAACGGATTAAAAAAAAAAACAAGACCCAATGATCTCTTGCCTACAAGAAACACACTTCCCCATGAAGATACACATAGATTGAAAATAAAGGGATCGAAAAGATATTCCATGACAAGGGAAACCACAAAAGAGCAGGAGTATCTATACTTATATCAGACAAAATAGATTTCACGACAAAAAATTTAAAGAGAGAGAAAAAAAGGTCACTATATAAGGATAAATTGGAAAATTCAGCAAGAGGAAATAACAGTTTTACATACACATGCACCCACACTGGAGCACTCAAATATATAAAGCAATTATTAGAGGGAAAGAGAGAGATAGACCTCTGGTCAAGGATTTTTTTTTGGATATGACTCCCACAGGTGACAAAAGCAAAAATAGGCAAATGGGATTGCATCAAACTAAAATGCTTCTGCACAACAAAGGAAACAATCAAAGGAGTGAAGAGACAACCTACAGAATAGGAGAAAATATCCACAAATCATACATCTGATAAAGAGTTAATCTCCAAAATATACAAAGAACTCAAACACTTCAATAGCAAGTAAACAACCCAATGAAAAAATGGGCAAAAGACCTGAATAGATATTTCTCTAAAGAAGACATACAAATCAGCAACAGGTATATGAAAAAATGCTCAACATCACTAACCATCAGGGAAATGCAAATTAAAATCACCATGAGATGTTACCTCACATCTGTTAGAATGTCTATTATCAAAAAGACAAAAGGTAAGTGTTAGCAAGGGCATGGAGAAAAGGAAACCTTTGTACACTGCTGGTGGGAATGTAAATTAGTACACCCACTATAGAAAACAGTATGGAGGTTGCTTGAAAAATTAAAAATGTAACTACCATATGATCCAGCAATCCCACTTCTGGATACATACCCAAGGAAATAAAATAAGTATCTTTAAGAGATATCTGCAATCCCTTGTTCACTTCAGCATTATTTACAATAGCCAAGCTATGGAATCAACCTGAGTCCAACAAGGGATGAATGGGTAAAGAAAATGTGCTATTTATATACAACAGAATACTATTCAGCCATAAAAAAGAAGGAAATCCTGCCATTTGTGATAACACAGATGAACCTGGAGGACATTAAGCTAAGTGAAATAAGCCAGCCACAGAAAGACAAATACTGACTGCACGATCTCACTTATATGTGGATTCTGAAAAAGCTGAGTTCATAGAAGTAGAGAGTATAAAGGTGGTTGCCATGGGTTTGGGGAATGGATGAGGAGACACTGGTCAAAGGGAACAAAGTGTCCAAGCACAGTGCTCCCATCTACAATCCCAGTACTTTGGGAGGCTGGGGCAAGTGGACTGCCTGAGCCCAGGAGTTCAAGATCAGCCTGTGCAACATAGTGAGACCCCCATCGCTCCAAAAAAAGTAAAACAACTAGCCAGCCTTGGTGGCACGCACCTGTAGTCCCAGCTACTCAGGAGGCTGAGGTGGGAGGATCATTTTAGCCCAGGAGGTTGAGGCTGCAGTGAGCCAGGATCATGCCACTGCACTCTAGTCTGACGACAGAGCAATACTCTATCTCGTCAAATAAAGGGGGAGAGGGTACAAAGTTTCATTTAGGCTGTATGAATAAGTTCTGGGGCTGTACTGTGCACAGTGACTATAGTTAATATTATAATAATGTATTGTATACTTGAAAATTGCTAAGAAAGTAGATCTTAAATATTTCTCCACAAAAAAAATCTGTGTGAGTTGATGAATATATAAATTGGCTTGATTGTGGTGATCTTTTCATGATGTATAATATATTAAAATATCATGTTATATATCATAAATATATACAAATTTTGTCAATTATATCCCCAATAAAGCTAGAAAATTGGAGGAAAAAAGAATAAAGTTGGTGAAAGTAGAATGAGAAATTAGATTTTCCATAGTTTCAGTGTATCACTCACAAAATGATACAGGTTTACAGCAAAAAAACCTGGAAGACACGATCTTAAGAGATTAAAGCTAGCACCAGCAATAATAGTGTAAGTCAATCCTGTATACCACCTAATAGGAAGCCATGAGTAGTACATAGAATCTCTTCTGTGATTTTCTGGCCTCAAATTCATAACCTGTTCTAATCATGAGGAAACTTTGGCTAAACCCATATTAAATCACATGCTACAAAATGACTGATCTGTAATCTTCAAAACTGCCAAGATCATGAATAGCAAGGCAAAAATGAGGAGGTGTTCCCGATTTCCAGATTGAAGGAGCCTGAAGACTATGTATAATTCTAGATTGAAACCATTTTCTATATAGAACATTATTGGAAAATTTGAATGACGTTTCCAGGCAAAGGGTATACAGGAGTTCTTTGTACTATTCTTATAACTTTTCTATAAATATGTAATTGTTTTAAAAGTTTTTAAAGCCTAGAAGAATGTCTGATGTGACACATAACAGGCAACATATAAATGTTTACTGAATTAAGTTCTACATTATGACACCCAATTTGGGGAAAAAATAAGACCAATCTCACAAATAGGTACGATGTATGCAATACTGGGAACATTCTCCCTAATACCAAATTATATCTCCATTATTAATCCCTCTGTGATAATAAAGACTGAAGTAGGCATAGGCACTGAAATAGGAGAGAAAGAATGGAAAGGGAAGATAAAATGAAAAAGCAAAAAACTATGTATTTAGGAACTTTCATGAGATCCAGTCCAGGATGCATGCTTTATCCTACCAAATTTCTCACATCTCCAAATCCCAGTATAGAAAATACTATGGCAGTAACATGATTAACTGCTATCAACCTTGTCAGCAGACAAACTCATTTTTTTTCTTTCTTTTGTTGTATAGCATGAAATATGGAGCAAATGTTATCAAGATGGTTTGACAATAAAAGACAAAGCAAAGAAAATTTTAAGAAATATTCCATATTGGCCAGGTGTGGTAGCTCACGCCTGTAATCCCAGCACTTTGGGAGGCTGAGGTGGGCGGATCACTTGAGGCCAGGAGTTCCAGAGCAGCCTGGCCACCATGGTGAAACCCCGTCTGTACTAAAAATACAAAAAGTAGCCAGGTGTGGTGGCACAGGCCTGTAATCCCAGCTACTTGGGAGGCTGAGGCACAAGAATCAGGAGGGAGGTGGAGGTTGCAGTGAGCCGGGATCGCACCAGTGAACTCCAGCCTGGGCGACAGAGTGAGATTCCATCTCAAAAAAAAAAAGGAAATATTCCATATAGCTTTTTCAAATGCCCTTTCTGGTAAGAACAAAGGAAGCAGAATATTTCAAAGATCAGCTACTTATGTGGAACTGATCTCAAACAGAATTTCCAAAAGGTTGCATGAAGTAGTAATGATTCTTCCTGGAACTTGATATAGCATATTTTCAAACTCTTGGAGAATGCAGATTTCACTCACCATCTGGGGGAGCCTCATCAACATATCTTTACACTGCAGTACACACATAGATGCTCTTTGAAAATCTCCTTGAGCAACTGCCTGAAAAAGACAAAGAATGTCAATAACTGGTTAAAATGAAATTACAAGGTTATTTGTCTCTAAGTCGATTTTAGCATTTTAACTAGTGTTTAAAAGTCTTATTTTGTTTTCTAATATTTTTAGCAATACTAGTTGTTCGAGCTAAACAAATAGCTTGCTCAAAATACAGAAGAATAAGTGGTAATCTTTGGTGACACAGAGTTGATACTGAATGACTGGGAGTCATTTACTTTTTTCTGGAAATGCAAAAACTGGTTGTACTACCTTATGTTATTATATTATGACGTAATGCCAGGTCTACTAGATGCTTCTGCAACTTGAATAGCTCTTGTATTCACCTTTACATTAGAAGAATTAAGTTAAACAGCAGTCTTTGTCTTAAAACAAGCTCACAATAACCTCATAGTCTGAACTGCTATGTATATCCACTACAAAAACAGCTTACCAATTAGCCAGACATGGTGGCACATACCTACAGTCCCAGCTACTTTAGAGGCTGAGGCGGGAAAATTGCTCAAGTCCAGGAGTTCGAAGCTGCAGTAAGCTAAGAAGATACCACTCTACTCCTGCCACAGATGACAGAGCAAAACCCCATCTCTTTAAAAAAAGTTTTTTAAGAAAAAAGAAAAGCAGCTTAGTACAATCTCATTATGAAGCCAAAAGAGCCACTCTGCCATTTATCATGTGTAACTTTGAGCCTTAAGCTCTCACAGATTGTTTCCTCATTCATAAAGTGAGGAGACTGTACTAGACTATCTGTAGGGTCCCTTTCATTTCTACCATTCTATGACTGAACACCCCCAAATGAATGAAAACATCAATCACACATTACTTTAGCACTTGTAGAAGAGGCTTGTTTCAGCCATTTAAGAACTTAGTTGGCCAGGCATGGTGGCTGACGCCTATAATCCCAACACTTAGGGAGGCCAAGGTGGGTGGATCACCTGAGGTCAGCAGTTTGAGACCAGCTTGACCAACATGGTGAAATCCTGTCTCTACTTAAAACACACACACACACACACTCTCTCTCTCTCTCTCTCTCACACACACACACACACACACACAAATTAGCTGGGTGTGGTGGTGGGCACCTGCAATACCAGCTACTTGGGAGGCGGAGTTTGCAGTGAGCTGAGATCACACCAATGCACTCCAGCCTGGGCGACAGAGCGAGACTCTGTCACCAAAAAAAAAACAAAAAAGCTGACAAAGCATTTTTTTTAAGAAAACCGTGGATACGTACAAGGAAATAATAAAATACTACACTTGCTATTTTCTTCTCTTCTTTATGTGGTGTCAAATATTATTGTGCTTTGAATAATAAAAGAATTGAGTAGAGAGAAGAAAATATAAACAACACGTAAGACGCCAGCTTCTCTCTAGTTTTCTCTTCTAACTGCTGAATAGTAAGCCTGACATCTTGCTCAGTAGATACTCTCTTATAAGGCTTTAATACTAGATATTATTAAAGGGGAAAATAAATTGCTAACACAAGTGCCTCAATAAGCCAAATCTCTATACAGAGATTACAAAATAATATCCCTTTCTACACTATATTCTATGAATACTTGCTGATTAATTCATTCTTCAAGGTGGAGAAAATCTTACTATGAAAGAGGAAGGCTGAGTGAAACCCCATATCAGAGGATAGATGCTGCTGTCTGTTCTTATAACATATAAAACAATATGAGACTTTAATGTTCAAACAACTCATATAGTGTCTATCATTACTCAGATTTTTATCTTAGAGAAATCAAAGCTCTAATAATTCAGGCTAGTTTTGAAAATTTATTCATCTTCTTATGACTAGAAATAAATATTTCAAGCCCCAAAGATAAAGATTTCAAGTAAAAGAAGTCTTAAAGAAGAGGCAGCACAATACAGTGCTGTAGTAACCTTTTGTGAGCATCAGACTCACCAGTGGAGCTTCCTGAAAATCACATGTCCAGCTCTCACCACTTGGAGACTGTGATTCATTAGGTGTGGAGTGATGTCCTGCCTATACTGATGTAGTGAAAAGAATATGAGCTTTGCATTCCCAGCTTTTCCACTTCTTGGCTCAGTGAACTTAGGTAAGTCACAATCTCTTTAAGGCTCTACTTTCTTAACTATTAAATAGGGACAGTAATGTCTACAATACAGGATTGATCTTATGAGGATCAAATGGGATGGCAGATGTGAAAGCATTTCATAAACTGTAAGTCAGTATTAAAAACGTGTACATTTTGGGCAGTCAAAACTACCATCAGGGCCGGGCCCAGTGGCTCACCCCTGTAATCCCAGCACTTTGGGAGGCCAAGGTAGGCTGATCACCTGAGGCCAGGAGTTCGAGACCAGCCTGGCCAACATGGCAAAACTCCGTCTCTACTAAAAATACAAAAAGTAGCTAGGCATGGTGGCACGTGCCTGTAATCCCAGCTACTTAGGAGGCTAAGGCAGGAAAATCGCTTGAACCTGGGAAGCAGAGGTTGCAGTTAGCCGAGATGGCACCACTGCACTCCAGCCTGGTCAATAGAGTGAGACATTGTCTCAAAAACAAAACAAAACAAAAAGACAATATATTAAAATGGCAATAGTCCCCAAGTTGATCTATAAGTTTAATCCAATTCCATTAAAATTCCAGTTGGCTTTTTTTTTGCAGAAATTAACATGCTGATCTTAAAATTCAAATGGAAATTTAAGAGACCTAGGGCTAGGTGAAACATTCTGAGACATGACACTGAAAGCATGATCCATAAAAGAAAAAGAAATCAATAAATTGGACTTTATCAAACTGTATTCTGTGACCCTATTAAAAAGGACAAAAAGACAAGCTACAATGAGACAATATTCACGAACATTTATCTGACAAGGGAATCATAGCTAGAATATATAAATAATCCCGTAAATTGAACAGTAAACTATCAATCGAAATAGAAAATAGACAAGAAAAATGACAGATATTTTGCCTAAAGGGAGATACAGATGGCAAATAAGTAAATGAAAAGATGTTCAACATCATTAGCCATTAGAGAAATGCAAATTAAAACCACATTGAGATATCACTATATATCTATTAGGATAGCTACAATAAAAAAATTGGTCACAATACCAAATGCTGGCAAGGATGCAAAGAAATGGGATCTCTCATACATTACTGGTAAGAATCTAAATGGTGGCCAGTTGCAGTGGCTCACGCCTGTAATCCCAGCACTTTGGGAGGCCGAGGTGGGCAGATAACCTGAGGTCAGCAGTTTGAGACCAGCCTGGCCAACATGGCAAAGCCCCATTTCTACTAAAAATACAAAAATTAGCCAGGCATGGTGGCACACACCTGTAGTCTCAGCCACTCGGGAGGTTGAGGCAGGAGAATCACTTGAGCCTGGGAGGCGGAGGTTGCAGTGAGCTGAGATCATGCCACTGCATTCCAGCCTGGGTGACAGAGTGAGATTCTGTCTCAAAAACAAAACAAAACAAAACAAAACAAAACAAAACACAGAATGTAAAATGGCATGGCCACTCTAGAAAACAGTTGGCAGTTTCTAAAAAAAAAAAATAAATATACCCTTTATGTCCACACAAAAATCTGTATGAAAATGTTCATGCCAACTTATTTACAATAGCCAAAAACTGGAAACAACCCAAATTCTTTCAATAGTGAATGGCTAAACAAATTGGTACATCCACAGCATAGAATTCTACATAGCAATAAAACGAGAACAGGGCTGGGCGCGTTTACTCATGCCTGTAATCCAGCACTTTGGTAGGCAGAGGTAGACGGATCACTTGAGGCCAGGAGTTTGAGACCAGCCTGGCCAACGTGGCAAAACCCCATCTCTACTAAAAAATACAAAAAAATTAGCCAGGTGTGGTGGCACATGTCTGTAATCTCAGCTACTTGGGAGGCTAAGGCAGGAGAATCGCTTGAACCCGGGAGGCAGCAGTTGCAGTGAGCCAGGATCATGCCACTGCACTCCAGCCTGGGCGACAGAGCGAGACTCTGTCTCAAAAACAAACAAACAAATAAAAAGAACAAACTATTAACACATAAAACAACAAGGATGGATCGCAAAAAAAAAAAAAAAATGCTGAGTGAGAACAATCAATATGAAATGGTTACACAGTGTATTATTACATTTATACAATGTTCTTAAAATGACAAAATTATAGAGATGGAGACTAGGTTTTGGTTGCCTGGGTTTTGGATGACAGGAAAGGGGTATGGCTATAAGGGGTTATGTAAAGAATCTGTATGGTAATGAAATTGTTCTGTATTTTGATTGTGGTGGTATGAATCTACACCTACACATGTGATGAAATTGTACAGAACTATATAAATATACGCGAACACACACAAGTGAGTTCATATAAAACTGGTGAAATCTAAATAAGGTCTGTGGATTGTATCAATGTCTATTTCCTGGTTTTATATTGCACTATATGTATGCAAGATATTACCACTGGGGAAAAACTGGGTGAAGGATACACAGATCTCTCTTACTATTTTTGTAGCTTCCTGCAAATCTATGCTTATTTCAATATTTTTTAAAGTTTTTAGAAACACATTTATTGGCCAGGCATGGTGGCTCATGCCTGTAGTCCCAGCACTCTGGGAGGCCGAGGCGGGTGGATCACCCGAGGTCAGGAGTTCGAGACCATGTCTGGTCAACATGGTGAAACAACGTCTGTACTAAAAATACAAAAATTAGCTGAGCATGGTGGCGGCTGCCTGTAGTCCCAGCTAGCTACTTGGGAGGCTGAGGCAGGAGAATCGCTTGAACCCAGGAGGTGGAGGTTGCAGTGAGCCGAGATGGCACCACTACCCTCCAGACTAGGCAACAGAGTGAGACTCGGTCTCAAAAAAAATCAAATCAAATCAAATCACATTTGTTAACACCACCACCAACTTCATCAGAAAAGACTAAGTATTTAGGCAGTGGCTCATGCCTGTAGTCCCAGCACTTTGGGAGGCCAAGGCAGGCAGATCACTTGAGGCCAGGAGTTCGAGACCAGCCTGGCCAACATGGGGAAACCCTCATCTCTACTAGAAATACCAAAAAAAAAAAAAAAAAAAAAAAAAAAAGAAGAAGAAGGAAGAAAGAAAAGAAAGAAATGTGATGCCCCAATTTTGAGGTAAGGCCCAGTGGGAGGTGTTTAGGTCATGGAGTCAGATCTCTCATGAATGATTTGGCTCCCTCTCCACAGTAACAGTGAGTTCTTGCTCTAGTAGTTCCTCTAAGATGGCACTGTTTGAAAGAGTCTGGTATCACCCTCCCACCCTCCCCTGTATCTCTTCTTCCCTCTCTTGTCATGTGACATGCCTGCTCCCCCTTAGACTTTTGGCATGACTGAAAGCTTACTGAGGTCCTTGGCCAGAAGCAGATGCTGACATATGCTTCTTGTACAGCGTGTAGAACCATGAGCAAGAATAAATCTCTTTTCTTTATAAATTACCCAGCCTCAGGTATGCCATTATAGCAATACGAAATGAACTAAGACACCTTACTACTGAAACTGCTTTCTATGGTCACTATCATCTTCCTAAACATCAGATTCAATGCCATTTATTCCAACCTCATTTTCTTTTATTTCTCTGACGCATTGGCCACTGTTGATCATCCTTTTCTCCAAGCTCTCTTCTCATGGATGACCCACACTGTTCTAGTCCTCTTTCATCTCTGGTATTCCTTCTTTTCTGTTTGCTCTGCTTTTTGAAATTTTAATGTAATTAAATTTGATTTTTTAAAGACAGGGATTCACTCTACCACCCAGGCTGGAGTGCCATAGTGTGATCATGGCTCACTGCAGCCTCAACCTGTAATCCTCCTGTTTCAGCCTCCCATGAAGCTGAGACCACAGCCATGTGCCACCATGCCTGCCTAATTTTTTTTTCTTTTCTCACAGAGATAGGGTCTAACTATGTTGCCCATGCTGGTGTTGAACTCCTGACCTCAAATGATCCTCCCACCTTGGCCTCCCAAAGTGCTGGGATTACAGGTGTGAGCCACCATGCCTAGCAGTGTTTGCTCTACTTTTGACCGTACTCTCCCACCTCCCAACAACACGTAAATGTTTGTGGAATGAACAGGCTTTATTATCCTCCCTTTCCTGCCTCCAAAGATTCAATGGTTCAAGTCCTTCTCACTGAGCATAAATGATTGCTTCCTTTATATGTCTCCTATATCTGTCCCTTCTTTCTCATTCTCATTGGTACTACTATAGTCCAGGCTTTCACCAGTTCATGGTTACACTATGCCTTGATTCTGTTTACTTTTCAATCAAGTCTAAATATGATTACAGGTTACTCTTCACTAGGTGCCACCAAACCTCTTCCTAAACACTTTCAATTACCCCAGTACCTTTAGGAAAATACCAAAAGTATTTTTTCAAAGAGGTATATCTGGGCTTTCTCAACCTGGCCCTACTTACTTCTCCAGACTTAGCACTTATCGTGCCCTTGCAAAATACTTTCCTTCAGATAAACTGGTCACACTCTTCCTTAAACATGGCATGCACATTACTGCCTTATATGACTTTGCTCATGTGCAAACCTTTGCTCTGCCTGGAATATTCTGTACCCTCTTCCCCACTTTCCTAAGTCTGTTTCTTCCTTCAAAGTTCAAATCATGCTCTAAATCCTGTGTGTCTTCCCCTACAACCCAGTCCACAATAATCTCCCCACTTTTCTACACTCCTGTAGCACTTGCCTGTACCAGTGTTTTTCAGTCTTTCACATTTTACATACTGCTTGCCACTCTTTTGATAGGATGGAGGGGGGAAAAAGATCAGAAAGGAATAATAGGGGGAGAGCAGATTCATTTGTACCACACACATTTACATAATATCTATTACGTGCTATGTACTATGCTAGAAGCTGACAACGCAGATTAATGTTTTTTACATTACAAGTTTTTTAACTACTAGGAAAGATGGTGAACCAAAGTCCTTGATATAATAGAGAAAGCTGGCTTTTACTTGGCTTGTATCTCCAGGATAGCCTCCATCATAGTCTTTATAGGTAAGCTCATAGCCCCTTCCTCAGTGTGACCTTGTCAGCTTCTACAAATGGTCTCACTTTAAATAGGGGAGGGAGCAGAAGCAAAATATACAATCCTTGCATCTGCAGATGATGCACAATGCAGAAAGAGGCACTGCCAGTAACCAAGGGAAATGGGGAATTAGGAGAAACACCAAGATCTATAGTTATTTTTACAATTCCGAAAGATTACAGAAGGATAATCTGGCACATGCATACACAGAAAAGTATCCTTCACCTTGCAAGTGGATATAGGGATTGAGGAAAAATAAAATGTTAACAATTGTTAGGAAGGTGATGTGACCACTTTAGACAAAGTCTGTGTCCACCTAACCTAAGTCATTCATTTGGCACTTAATATTTTCCTTTTTCCAGTTTTAGAACATGTACTTATGGCCTATCTCTCAAACTAGCTTATAATTTTCTTAAGGAAAATGACCATATATTATATCTCCACTCACACACAGCACTGAACACTGCATGTAGATCATTTATCTGTACAACTATTATAGTACCCAATTTTTTCTATCTTGTATATGCATCCTTTATCTCACCAACTAAACTATAATCCTTGAGGATAGGATATGCGATGTTTGCATTACTCCACAAAACCTAGCATAGTAGTCTGTTCATAGAAGATATTCCTTGTCTGTTGAATAATTTAATAAATAATAAAGCAATTATCTAACTGGTTAAATGGTAGGTGCCTAGAAAAAAGATAAGGCCTCTCAGGAGCTTTATTAGGACAGAGAAAACTCATTATCAAACACTGCTATTAACCGCCATTTTAAAGATGTCTTCTCCCAAGCAAATATCAACAAAACTCATAAACTCTAATGGTGAGAGTGTCTTAGAAATGAAAAATGAACTTACAGCAAAAGGAATTAGCCTTCACTTCAACTTCTGAAGATGTCATCACTTATCAAAGTCAAGAATTATATGGTTCTCATTACTGATTATAACAACTAACACTTTTAACCAGCTATATAAAGAAGATGCCATTTAGATATCAACATCCACCACACTGAAGAAATGCTACAAGACCTTCTGAAATCATAGGATCTTGGTGTTAAAAGGGACTTAAGGATCACAGTAGTCAAATTTCCTACCAAATGAAGGAATTCCTTCTGCAATATATAATTATTAGGATACTCACATCTTTGCTTACAGTTTTCCAGTGAAAACAGACTTAGAATCTTGCAGGAAAGCTATTCCATTATACGATTACTATCACTGATAAAAGGCAACTTACATAAAGCCACAATCCATCTTCCTAGAATTTCTACCCATTGTTCTTCATTCTATCCTGTGGACTTTAATTCCTTTTTAATACAATAGTCCTTAAAATATTCAAAGAGAGCTATCATTCCTACTGTCTTCTTTTTCTGAGACAAACATCACTATATTCTCCAAGTATTTTTCATATGATATATTTTGTACACCAACCCAGTAATTTAAAAATATGATGCCTAAAAGTTATCACAATATTCAAAATGTGAATTAACTACCTAGATGTGGACACTATGTATCTATTAACATAGCCTAGGGCCGCGCTAGCTTTTTTTGCAGCTACGTCACATCACTGATTTAAGTTTGAGCTTGTGGACAATTAAAACACATAGGTCTGGCCAGTCGCAGTGGCTCATGCCTGTAATTTCAGCACTTTGGGAGGGCAAGGTGGGAGGATCACTTGAGCCCAGGAGCTCAAGATAAGCCTAGACAACATAGTAAAACCCTACCTCTACCCCCCAAAATATATATATTTTTTAACTAGCCAGGCACAGTGGCATACCCCCATAGTCCTACCTACTCGGGAGGCTGAGGGAGGAGGATCCCCTGAGCCCAGGAGGTTGAGGCTGCAGTGAGCTATGATTGGGCCACATTACTCCAGCCTGGGCAACAGAGCAAGATCCTGTCTCTAAAAGAACAACAAAAATACCACACATAGGTCTGGCCAGGCATGGTGGCTCACACCTATAATCCTAGCACTTTGAGAGGCCAAGGTGAGAGGACTGCTTGAGGCCAGGAGTTTGATACCAGCCTAGGAAACAGCAAAACCTCGTCTCTACAAAAAAAAAAAAAATGATAAAAATAAATAAATGAGAGAAAATTAAACAACCTAAATAAATGAAAAGACATCCCAGGTTCATGGACCAGAACACAATATTCTTAAGATAACAATATTCCCCAAATTGTTCTATAAAGTCAATGCAATCCCGATCAAAATTCCAGCTGGCTTCTGTGCACAAATTGAAAAGCTGATCCTAACATTCATATGGAAATGTAAGGGACCCAGAAAAGTCCAAACAATCATTAAAAAGAACAAAACTGGAGGACTTGCAATTCCCAATTTCAAAACTTACTACATAGCTACAGTAATCAAGACAAGTGTGGTACCAGCATAAGGCTAGACATATAGATCAATGGAATAGAATCAAGAGTCCAGAAATAAACTCTACACTTATGATAAGTTGATTTTTGACAAAGGTGCTAAGGTCATTCAATATGGGGAAAGAATAGTCTTCTCAACAAATGGTACTGGGACAATTGAATAGCCACATGCAAAAGAATGAAGTTAGATCTCTACTTCACATTATACCTGAAAATTTACTTAAAACGGACCACAGATCTAAGTGTAAGTGCTAAAACTATAAAACTTTTAGATGTAGAGAAATTGGAGCCCTCAGATACTACTGGGGGAAGTGTAATAAAATAGTTCAGCCATTATGGAAAACATTCTGGCAGTTTCTCAAAAGGTTAAACACAGACTTAGAGTTACCATGCTACCCAACAATTCCACCCCTAGTTGTATACCAAAGAAAATTAAAAACATACATACACACACTGTAAATGAATGTTCACATTAGAATTATTCACAATAGACAAAAATTGGAAACAACTCAAATGTTCATCAATAGATGAATGGATAAACAAAACATGGCATATTCATACAGTGAAACATGCAACAACACTGATGAACCTTGAAAACAATTATGCTAAGTGACAGAAGCTAATCACAAAAGACCACTTATTGCATGATTATATTAACATGAAATGTCAAAAATAGGCATATCTATGGAGACAGAAAATAAATTCACGGTGCTAGAGCTAGGGTCAGAAGCAATGAGGAATGACTGCTAATGCTGATGGGGATTTCTTTTTGGGGTGACAAACATGTTTTAAACTTAGCTTGTGGTGAACACTGCACAATTCTGTGAATATACTAAATTACTGAATTATACAGTGTAAATGGGTGAATTTTATGGTATATGAATTGTATCTCAATAAATATGTTAAAAAATAAAAAGGGGACTTTTCTGTTTTGTTGTTATTTTGTTTGTTTTTTGAGACAGAGTCTAGCTCTGTCACTCAGGCTGGAGTGCAGTGGCACAGTCATAGCTCACTCATAGCTCACTTTAACCTCAGACTCCTGGGCTCAAGGGTCTTTCTGCCTCAGACTCCGTAGTAGCCAGAACTACAGGTGCAACCACCAAGCCTGGCTAATTTTTTACTTTTATTTTTTGGTAGAGATGGGGGTCTTACTATGCTGCCCAGGTTGGTCTCCAATTCCTGAGCTCAAGCAATCTTTCCACTTCAGGCTCCCAAAGTGCTGGGATTACAAGCCACCATGCCCAGCTGGGGATTTTTCATTTCCAGAATTGTGTAATAACAGAAAGCAAACTCATCATAGTTCAAATGCACACCTAAGTGTATGCTGACAAAGAAATCCACAAGGTAAACAGAGGTAAAGTATAACTTAAAACAGTGTGTGATCGCAGCAGACTTTTAGAAAGCATCAATAGACAACTCAGAACAACTGCAAATGAGAAGGCTCTTTTCAGGCAAATATTTTAGGCAGACTGTGAATGTAAGAGAGAGTCACAGAGACAGGTGTTTCAAGTAGGGATTGCTGCCATAAATAAATGACAGGTGTTACATGCAGGGGGTGAAAATGATGTTTAACTGTATATCAGTCTTCTCACCCTCAGCCACCCCATAGATTCCAATCAGCATTAGTAACATCACCTTCAGATATAACAGAGATAAAAAGGTCAAATTAATATCCTATAAAAGGCCAGTGACATCTGACTTTCTTCCAATAGGTTATATATCATCACTTTTACATTTACATATGGAAAAAATGCCCCACTGGAAGACCCTGGTGCCCATGATACCTACAGACTCTGCTTGGTAAGAAAGCACTCTGAAGTGGTCACTCTCAACAGTAATCTTCTCCATGATCAAGTCAGCGTCAGGGGAGCTCCTTTGAATTAATTTGATGTATAATTGCTCCAGACTCTGAAAAATAAAACCACAGTACAATGTAACAATGAGAATAACCACAGATGTTACTACTAATAATTGCCTCAGCTAAAAATCAATGGTACTTACGGCCACAGCAGCTTGAAAACATTCATCAGCGATTAGAAAATTTCCAATATCCAACCACTCTCTTCCTATTCTTGTATTCATCTAGAAGAGACAATTAGAAAATAATTTTTAAAAATTCATACCTCCACCAAATTGGTTGGGGAATACTGGAGAAAATACTGAATCCTCTGTCCATATTCAGTCATGTAACTCACAGAAAAGAAAAAGCAACAGTTAGCATTTGTTAGAGTTCTGTGTTCTACTTTGAACTCCACAATTAAGAGATGGTCATAAAGACAAAAATAATAGCAGAAATTAATAGACTTAAAAACACATCTTCTGAGGAAATATAAGAAACATTGAGGTAACTTAGGAAGAGAAAGTTTTGAAAAACTTAATGCTTCACATACTGAAGAAAGGTATATGATAAGCATTAGACTACTGGAGTTCTAGTTTTTAATTCCATCTGCAATAAAATTTGATTAATCCAACAAATATTTATTAAGTACCTTTACATTCAGTCTCACTGAAGAGCTCACAGTTGTAACTGGTAGAATCCCAACATGCACAAAAATGCAAAATTGAAACAGCCCTGGATGTGAACAGTAGGAACATCAGGCAGTAGGCCTCCCCAAGAAAGGATCTTCCTCCCTCCTTTCCAGAAAGGAAGAGAGTACAATTACTTTGGCTGGACAGAAACGAGTTCTAGGTGGCTGACAACACAGGTTAATGAAAACATCCAGTCCTACCTCTTCATCAGTCACTGGATTCAGGTTATAGTACACAGTGTGATACCATATTCATAGAAGATCATCACAGAACTTCAAATCAAATATGAGCAAGAATTACCAAACAATTGAGGGAAACCAATGCCATGAAAGGCCATCACACTCAACAACAGAATATCTGAGAAAATAGAATTGAGAGAGCTAGCAGATGGAAACATACAGAGATATAAAATTATAATCCACAGAGTTAAATAATAGTCACAATCAATAACATGCCTTTTCAGTTTTCATTATTGGGATCAACAAAGCTAAAATGCAAAGTTTAGAGGTGACAGAAGGTGGAAGGTTAAAGGGAAGAGAGATAGAAAGAATGAAATATCCTCACAAAGTAGCAAGTAAAGAGATAAACTCCAAATCTGATTTTTTTTAAAAAAGAAAGAAAAGTTAAAATATACGACTTGGGCTGAGCATGGTGTGGCTCACGCCTGTAATCCTAGACCTTTGTGAGGCTGAGGTGAAAGGATAACTTCAGGCCAGGAATTCGAGACCGGCCTGAGCAACATAACATAGCAAGACCCTGTCTCTGCAAAACATTTAAAAATTAGTTGGGCATGGTGGTGCACACCTGTGGTCTCAGCAACTAGGGAGGCTGAGGCAGGAAGATCGCTTGAGCCTGGGAGGTGAAGGCTGCAGTGAGCCATGATCACGCCACTGCACTCCATCCTGGACAACAGGCAAGACTCTGTCTCCAAAAAATATATATATATATATATATATATATATAATTTTAGGCCAGGCGCCGTGGCTCACGCCTGTAATCCCAGCACTTTGGGAGGCCGAGGTGGACGGATTTCTTAAGCTCAGGAGTTCGAGACCAGCCTGGGCAACACGGTGAGATCCCCCCATCTCTACTAAAAATACAAAAAAATTAGCTGGGCATGGTGGTGCGCACCTGTGGTCCCAGCTACTTGGGAGGCTGAGATGGGAAGATCGCTTGAGCGCAGGGTGCCAAGGTTGCAGTGAGCCAAGATTGCGCCATTGAACTCTAGCCTGGGTGACAGAGCAAGATCCTATCTCAAAAAAAGTATACTTTTAAAATACATACATATATTACAAAAAATATATGCGTGTATATATAAAATATACACAATTTAAAGTTTTAAAAGACAGCCAACAGATAAATTAAAATAGTATAATATAATTAACAAAAATTGAGAGAGGATGGGGGGTAGGTAACATGAGATAAATCCTCATCCATTATCATAGCAAATAAATAGATCATAAATAAAGCTGATAAATCAATAATTAGTTATTGGCCAGGCATAGTGGTTCACGCCTGTAACCCTAGCACTTTGGGAGGCTGAGGCGGGTGGATAGCCTGAGCTCAGTAATTTGAGACCAGCCTGGGCAACATGGCAAAACCCCATCTCTACTAAAAATACAAAAAATTAGCTGGGCGTGGTGGTGCATGCCTGTAGTCCCAGCTACTCAGGAGACTGAGGCACAAGAATTGCTTGAGCCCTGAAGGTGGAAGTTGCAGTGAGCTGAGATCATGCCACTGCACTCCAGCTTGGGCGACAGAGTGAGACCCTGTCTCAAAAAAAAAAAAAAAAAAAAGAATAATAGTTATTGTTACAAACAGAATTATGTCCCTCAAAATCCTACACTGTAGCCCTAACCTCCAACACCTCAGAATGTAACTGTATTTATAGATAGGGGCTTTAAGAAAGGATTGCATTAAAATGAGGCCATTAGGGCAGGCCCTAATTTCATCTAACTGATATCCTTATAACCAGAGGAAATTTGGACACACAAGTGGACACAAAGAATGAGCACACACAGAGGAAAGGCCGTGTGAGAGGACACAGCAAAAAGGTGGACATCCACAAGCCAAGGAAAGAGTACTCAGAAGAAATCAAACCTGCTGATACCTTGATCTTGAACTTCTAGCCTTCAAAACTGTGAGAAAATAAATATCTGTTGTTTAAGCCAACCAACCTGTGATATTTTGTTATGGCAGCCCTCCCAAACCAATACAGTGATACAAGCATGTAACTAAGATACATAGAGGGAACCATGAGAGTGAAAACAGAAATGGTTATAGTAATAGCCTTAAAAGTGGCTAAGACATATGCACAAGGCAATTCATTGCAGCACCCAAATGTCCATCAAGGGAGGCTGGTTGAACGTAATAAGGTACATACAGCAACTGAAATACAGCTATTAAAAATAGGGAATATTTCTTTTTATTATTATTATTATACTTTCAGTTCTAGGGTACATGTGCATAACGTGCAGGTTTGTTACATATGTATACTTGGGCCATGTTGGTGTGCTGCACCCTTCAACTCGTCCTTTACATCAGGTATAACTCCCAATGCAATCCACCCCTCCCCCTTCCCCATAATAGGCCCCAGTGTGTGATGTTCCCCTTCCTGAGTCCAAGTGCTCTCATTGTTCAGTTCCCACCTATGAGTGAGAACATGTGGTGTTTGGTTTTCTGTTCTTGCGATAGTTTGCTGAGAATGATGGTTTCCAGCTCATCCATGTCCCTACAAAGGACACAAACTCATCCTTTTTTATGGCTGCATAGTATTCCATGGTGTATATGTCCACATTTTCTTAATCTAGTCTGTCACTGATGGACATTTGGGTTGATTCCAAGTCTTTGCTATTGTGATAGTTGCCGCAATGAACAACGTGTGCATGTGTCTTTATAGCAGCATGATTTATAATCCTTTGGGTATATACCCAGTAATGGGATGGTGGGTCATATGGTACTTCTAGTTCTAGATCTTTGAGGAATCGCCATACTGTTTTCCATAATGGTTGAACTAGTTTACAATCCCACCAACAGTGTAAAAGTGTTCCTATTTCTCCACATCCTCTCCAGCACCTGTTGTTTCCTGACTTTTTAATGATTGCCATTCTAAATGGTGTGAGATGGTATTTCATTGTGTTTTGATTTGCATTTCTCTGATGGCCAGTGATGACGAGCATTCTTTTATGTGTCTGTTGGCTGTATGAATGTCTTCTTTTGAGAAATGTCTGTTCATATCCCTTGCCATTTTGATGGGGTTGTTTGTTTTTTCTTGTAAATTTGTTGAGTTCTTTGTAGGTTCTGGATATTAGCCTTTGTCAGATGAGAAAAATAAGGAATATTTCTATATTTCTGTGGAGTAATCCCTAGGATATAATGTTAAATGAGGGGGAAAAAATCAGGTGAAGAGGCCGGGCACGGTGGCTCATACCTGTAATCCCAGCACTTTGGGAGGCCGAGGTGGGTGGATCACAAGGTCAGGAGTTCCAGACCAGCCTGGCCAATATGGTGAAACCCCATCTCTACTAAAAATACAAAAAAATTAGCCGGGCGTGGTGGCAGGTGCCTGTAATCCCAGCTACTCGGGAGGCTGAGGCAGGAGAATCACTTGAACCCGGGAGGCGGAGGTTGCAGTGAGCCGAGATCATGCCACTGCACTCCAGCCTGGGCGACTGAGCGAGACTCCATCTAAAACAAAACAAAACAAAACAAAAACAACAACAACAACAAAAAATCAGGTGAAGAAGAGTATATATGGAATGTTACCATTTATCTAAGAAAATGGGGGAATGGGGAGATATGAGTATATACTTGCTTGATATTTGACACATATTTATATAAATTTTTGTACATATGTTTTAAAATATTTTATATTTTAATATAATATATATTTATATATAATATAAAAATACATTATATAATCCCTTACACGAAATGCTGTAATATTTGCATATAACATATACACCTCCAATGTACTATAAATCATCTCTAGATGATTTAATATAATATAAATGCTATGTGAAAGTTGTTATACTGTATTTTTATTTGTATTATTTTTTATTGTATTGTTATCTTTATAAGACTTTTTGGTATATTTTCAATACATGATTGGTTGAATCCAAGGATTCAGAAACATTACTGCCTATAAATTATTCTGACAAATATCAAACCTGAATCAGAACAAGCTTGTAGATCTAATTATCAGTTTATAGAAAACAAGCGTTAGAGGAACAATGGACTATTAAGTGACACCATGAGGATGCACCAGAACCCAAAATTTAGAAAACTCTATAGGACAACTTCGTTCTTCAACAAATAATCTGTTCAACAGACTAAAAAAAAAAAAAAAAAGAGAAGAAAACATGTAGTTCATTAAAACAGACTATTAACAAAATACAAAGTATGGATTATCTTTGGTCCTGATTTTAAGAAACCAATTGGAGAGGCGGTGGGAGGACTAGATATTGATTTGGGGAAATCTTTGTTAGGTTTTATCAAGGGTGATAAAGTGAACTGGGTTTGTTGAATATAAAAATACATTGTCTTGGGGGACGTGGGGAAGCACTGGGATACAATTACAGGGTTGGCAGGCCCCATCTGGGAGGAGTTCATGAGTGAGTCCTGGGGTCCCTGCCTGCTGAGAGATGGATAAAGATGGGTTTCCTCTCGTGGGAGTCAGGCAGACTGATCAAGGTTGCCAGCTATTCAACAGAAAAGAATGGTGTTTTCTAAACCAAATTGTGGTGCACACTGTATAGTTCCTCAACTGCTCTTCTACATTTAGTGAGGAAAAACTGGCAAACCTTCATCTTTTTATCCAGAAAATTACATTGTAGATGCAAAGTTGTCATCTATACCAGGCCTAGATGATGGCACATTTGAAGTATCTCCTTAAAGTGCCACTAGTGTCACAAATGGATCACATTCTGAAGTCACCTCAGAGTAATAACAGCAGGACAGTACATAAGACTCTGGACCACAGGAAAGTCAAGTATTAGCAGGAAATAACTGTAGCTAAAGATTCAAGATATGTCATATATCTCAAAATGGTTCAAGTGAGTGTACCAGTGATGGCAATAAGAAACAAAATGATATCAGAAGGACTAGACCCAGATCTTCTTGAGACGTCAGATGCTCCAGTTCCTGATGGCAAAAGTGAAAAAACTGCAGGACAAAGTTCAGATAGCAATCTTCTTTTAGTGACTAAGCTTAATTTTGATAAGAATTACATGTGCATGTGTACTGCAAAATCATGGAACCAACCCAATGCCCATCAATCAACAAGTGGATAAAAAAACTGTGGTATAGGCCGGGCGCGGTGGCTCAAGCCTGTAATCCCAGCACTTTGGGAGGCCGAGACGGGCGGATCACGAGGTCAGGAGATCGAGACCATCCTGGCTAACACGGTGAAACCCCGTCTCTACTAAAAATACAAAAATAGCGGGCGAGGTGGCAGGCGCCTGTAGTCTCAGCTACTCAGGAGGCTGAGGCAGGAGAATGGTGTAAACCCGGGAGGCGGAGCTTGCAGTGAGCTGAGATCCGGCCACTGCACTCCAGTCCGGGTGACAGAGCGAGACTCCGCCTCAAAAAAAAAAACTGTGGTATATATATACAACTGAATACTATGCAGCCATAAAAAGGAATGAATTAACAGCATTTACTGTGACCTGGATGAGACTGGAGACTATTATTCTAAGTGAAGTAACTCAGGAATGGAAAACCAAACATCTTATGTTCTCACTGACATGTGGGAGCTAAGCTACAAGGATGCAAAGACGTAACAATGATACAATGGACTTTGGGGATTTGGAGGGAAGAGTGGGAGTGGGGCAAGGGATAAAAGACTATAAATATGATGTCTTGTATACTGCTCGGGTGATGGGTGCACCAAAATCTCACAAATCACCACTGAAGAACTTACTCATGGATGGACGCAGTGGCTCATGCCTGTAATCCCAGCACTTTGGGAGGCCAAGGTAGGTGGATCACAAGGTCAGGAGTTCAAGACCAGCCTGGCCAAGATGGTGAAACTCCATCTCTACTAAAAATACAAAAATAGGGGCCTGTAATCCCAGCTTCTCAGGAGGCTGAGGCAGGAGAATCGCTTGAACCTGGGTGGCAGAGGTTGCAGTGAGCCAAGATCATGCCACTGCACTCCAGCCTGGGCGACAGAGTGAGACTCCATCTCAAGAAAAAAAAAAAAGAACTTACATAACCAAATACTACCTGTACCCCAATAATTTGTGGAAAAATAGAAAATAAATAAATAAATGTGTTGGGGTACATTTACATTCTATAAGAGACTGAACTCTCCTAGTCCTAAAAACATCAAATGGCCACATATACACCACCAAGCTTCCGCTATGTTTAAAAATTAAGCATTACAAGCTGAAAAAAAAAAATACATTGTCTTTTAGAAGCACATACTGAATATTTATGGGCAAAATTATACATTTTGAATTTGCTTAAAAATAATCCAGTGGGTTGGGGGGGCAGTGGTGGCTCACGCCTGTAATCCCAAAACTTTGAGAGGCCGAGATGGGCGGATCACCTGAGATCAGGAGTTTGTGACCAGCCTGGCCAACATAGTGTAACCCCGTCTCTACTAAAAATACAAAAATCAGCCGGGTGTGGTGGTGGGTGCCCGTAATTCCAGCTACTCAGGAGGCTGACGCAGGAGAATCACCTGAACCCAGGACGCATGGGTTACAGTGAGCTGAGATCATGCCACTGCACTCCAGCCTGGGTGACACAGCAAGACTCTATCTCAAAAAAAATAAAAAATAATAAAAATAATCCAGTAGGGCCAGGGGTTTGCTATTCGAGGAGATATAGAAGAAACAAGAGTGGCCATGAGTTGATGATTACTCTAGCTGAGTGATGGGTAAATGGGGGGAATCACTGTACTATCTTACCTGTTTTATATATGTCTGAGCTTTTACAAAATAAAATATTTTAAAACACTGGGAAAAATATTTTTCCACTAAAAAAATGTATTTGCCCTAAGGAGCAAGAGAACAGATAAGGCTGGGTGCAGTGTCTCACTCTTGTAATCCCAGCACTTTGGGAGGCCGAGGCAGGTGGATCACTTGAGGTCAGGAGTTCAAGACCAGCCTGACCAACATGGTGAAACCCTGTCTCTACTTCAAAAAAAACAATTAGCCTGACATGGTGGCACACACTTGTAATCCCAATTACTCTGGAAGCTGAGGCAGGAAAACCACTTGAACCCGAGAGGTGGAGGCTGCAGTGAGCTGAGATCATGCCATTGCACTCCAGTCTGGGCTACAGAGTGTGACCCTGTCAAAAAAAAAAAAAAAAAAAAAGAGAGAGGAACAGATAGAGAGGGATGGAGCAGAAAATCACTTTTATTACTTTAATTACTTTTCTGAACAACTTAATTTTTTTTTTTAATTTTCTTTTTATTTATTTATTTATTTATTTTTATTTTTTATTATACTTAAGTTCTAGGGTACATGTGCATGACGTTTATATCATGTATAGCTCCCCAATGCAATCCCTCCCCCTCCCCCCTCCCATGATAGGCCCCAGTGTGTGATGTTCCCCTTCCCGAGTCCAAGTGATCTCATTGTTCAGTCCCACCTATGAGTGAGAACATGCGGTGTTGGTTTTCTCTTCTTGTGATAGTTTGCTAAGAATGATGATTCCAGCTGCATCCATGTCCCTACAAAGGACGCAAACTCATCCTTTTTTATGGCTGCTGCATAGTATTCCATGGTGTATATGTGCCACATTTCTTAATCCAGTCTGTCACAGATGGACATTGGGGTGATTCCAAGTCTTTGCTATTGTGAATAGTGCCGCAATAAACAACTTAATTTTACATAAACATACACTTGTATTTTGGGGGGTGGAAATAAATGTTTACAAAATTAATCTTTTAGGCCGGGCACAGTGGCTCACACCTGCAATCCCAGCACTTTGGGAGGCCGAGGTGGGCAGATCACTTGAGGTCAGGAGTTCAAGACCAGCCTGGCCAACATGGTGAAACCCTGTCTCTACCAAAAATACAAAAATTAGCCGGGCGTGGTGGCGCATGCCTGTAATCCCAGCTACTCGGGAGGCTGAGGCAGGAGGCTTGCTTGAACCTGGAGATGGAGGTTGCAGTGAGCCCAGATCACACCACTGCACTCCAGCCAGGGTGACTCCTTCTCTAAATAAAAATTTTTAAAAAATCTTTTAAATAACAGAAATGTAAGAGGAAGACTTCCACTTTCAGCCATGATGGAATAGCTCAATTCAAACTGACTATCCCACTCTAAACAACCCTAAAAGCTGGAGAAACTATAACTGTGTGAAGGCACTGGAGTGGCTACAATATTTGAAATAAGGAAAACACGCAAGGTGAACCCTGAGTTCCACTCAGTTTTATCATATTATATATGATACAGGAGTTATCAGGCTGTTGTCATAGCATTTTACACGGACAAATTCTACCACTATGTACTTACGCATACATTTTATAGTTTACAAAGCATTTTTCACAAAAACTCTAATTTTAACTCTATAACACTCTAAGGTAGATATTACCATTTTCATTTTACAAATGAGAAAACTAAGTAATCTTCCAATGTCACATAGCTAGTCAGTGCAGACCTAACCTAGGTCTTCAGACTTCAAATCCTGTACTCTTTTCCTTATTTACTTAGTGCTTCAAATTTTTCATTTGAAAAACTCATTTAGAACTAAGTATTACCATTCCCTTAGATGAAGAAACAGTTACTCTATCAAGTTAGAGGTGAGAAAAGTAAAAAATAAATCATCAACCCAGAATTATAAGTTCAGTATTTGGTTCATTGAACCACTGTAATAACTACAGTATTCTGAGAACTTTAACTGTAGTAAATATATCATTATAAAAGGAACACCACCAAAAAAGGATAGCACTAAAAGGTTCAACCCCCTTCCGGTTTCACACTAACTTTAACCATTTTCATAGAAGTAACAACCATCTCATTTCATCTCCACTTTCTCCTAAATTAAGACTTACCATAATCAGTCGTTGAATACCTTGTTCTGAGGCAAATGAGGCTTCACACATACTCAGCAACTTGCAAGCAACATAATGTACTGCAAAACAGTAATTAGACAATGATAAACACAAAACATTCATTCTCCTTTTATATACACCAACAAAGATAAAAGATGATTGAAAGGAAGCCGGTTGTTGTTATTAAAAATAAAAATTGTAACAGCCTTTTTAAAAACTCAGTTTTCAAAAGTAAATGACCGAAACTTATTAAATGAATCATTTACTGAATGTTTCAGTAAGAGATTTATTTATTTATTTATTTATTTATTTATATTTATTTTTGAGACGAGGCTCACTCTGTTGCCCAGGCTGAAGTGCAGTGACATGTGATCTTGGCTCACTACAGCCTCCGCCTCCCGGGTTCCAGTGATTCCCCTGCCTCAGCCTCCCGCGTAGCTGGGATTACAGGCGTGCGCCACCACGCCCAGCTAATTTTTGTACTTTTAGTAGAGACGGGGGTCTCAGGTCTTGAACTCCTGACCTCTGGTGATCCACCTGCCTTGGCCTCCCAAAGTGCTGGGATTACAGGTGTGAGCCACCGTGCCCAGCCCAGAGAGATATTTAATACATAAATTTTAATTTCTTAAAGTCTTAAGTCCCAAAGACTCACTAAAAATACCTGATTCCACATGATGCTCTTGTGTATACCATGTTAACAGAAAAATAATTCTAAATTCAATTGACCTAAAGCTATTCGATATCTGACAAAATCTCTGGACATCAGAATAGTTTTCGATTTTTCTCCTAAAATGTGAAACTTTCTAAATATATATATATAATTTTTTCTGTAGAGAGGGGGTCTCGTTCTGTCACTTGCCCAAGCTAGAATACAGTGGCATGATCATAGCTCGCTGTAGCCTCAAATTCCTGGGCCCAAGAAATCCTCCCACCTCAGCCTCCCAAAGTGCTGGGATTACAGGTGTGAGCCACCACAACTGGCCTAAACATACTCTTTTCTGTAGATGTCATAACAGTTCTTAAAGTAAATTTAGAAAATACAGACAACTTCATTATATAGCTCATTTTCCTTGAAAATAGGGAAGTTTGAATAATTATAACCTCTTTATTTCTCTAGTTTATTTCAGCATAAAATATATTCAAGTTTTAAAAAACAGCTTCACAAATAAATGAACTAGTTACCTTTATGTTAGATGTCAGCAGCCATTCTACCTATGCTAACACCACTTCTAATTAATAGTCCTTTGAAAAAGAGATTTGCCTAGCAGAAATTACAGGGTAATTGAAATGGTCAGATTTCTATTGCCCATCATAAAGTGTAAAATCTATTCATCACTTAACAAAATTAATTTGTTCTAAAAAACACTTTTGGCAAAATAATTACTAATCATACTGGCTTGAATTTCCAGTTTTGAAAAGTTTTGAAAGTGTTTCTTTTTGGCTGGACACAGTGGCTCACACCTACAATCCCAACACTTTAAGAGGCTGATGTGGGTAAATCACCTGAGCTCAGGAGTTCAAGACCAGCCTGACCAACAAGGTGTAACCACGTCTCTAGTAAAAATACAAAAAAAAAAAAAAAAAAAAACTAGCCGGGAGTGGTGGTGCATGCCTGCAATCCCAGCTACTAGAGAGACTGAGGCAGGAGAATCTCTTCAGCCTGGGAGGCAGAAGTTGCAGTGAGCTGAGCTCATGCCATTGCACTCCAGCCTGGGCAATAAGAACACAACTCCAACTCCAACTCAAAAAAAAAAAGAAGAAGAAAAGGTGAAGTTTGGCCTGGGCGGAACTCAACACAGTGCGACAAAGCAGCTGTGGCCAGACTGCCTCTCTGGATTCCTCCTCACTGGGCAGGGCATCTCTGAAAGAAAGGCAGCAGCCCCAGTCAGGGTCTTATAGATAAAACTCCCATCACCCTGGGACAGAGCACCTGGAGGAAGGGGCATCTGTGGGCACAGCTTCAGTGAACTTAAAATTTCCTGCCTGCCAGCTCTGAAGAGAGCAGCTGATCCTGACAAGGAGGATTCTCCCAGCACAGCACTCAAGCTCTGCCAAGGGACAGACTGCCTCCTCAAGTGGGTCCCTGACCCCTGTGCCTCCTGACTGGGAGAGACCTCCCAACAGGGGTCTAGAAAAACCTCATACAGAAGAGCTCCAGCTGGCATCAGGCTGGTGCCCCTCTGGGACAAAGCTTCCAGAGGAAGGAGCAGGCAGCAATCTTTGCTGTTCTATAGCCTCCACTGGTGATAATCAGGCAAACAGGGTCTGGAGTGGACCTCCAGCAAACTGCAGCAGACCTGCAGAAGAGGGGCCTGACTCTTAGAAGAAAAACTAACAAACAGAAAGCAACAACATCAACATCAATAAAAAGGACCCCCACACAAAAACCCCATCCAAAGGTCACCAGCCTCAAAGATCAAAAAGGTAGATAAATCCACAAAGATGAGGAAAAACCAGTGCAAAAATGTTGAAAATTCTGAAAACCAGAATGCCTCTTCCCCTCAAAATGATCCTCTCCAGCAAGGGCACAAAACTGGACAGAGAATGAGTTTGACAAATTGACAGAAGTAGGCTTCAGAAGGTGGGTATAACAAATTCCTCTGAGCTAAAAGAGCATGTTCTACCCAATGCAAGGAAGCTAAGAACCTTGATAAAAGGTTACAGGAACTGCTAACTAGAATAACCAGTTTAGAGGGGAACATAAATGAACCGATGAGCTGAAAAACAGCAGGAGAACTTCGTGAAGCATACACAAGTATCAACAGCCAAATCAATCAAGCAGAAGAAAGGATGTCAGAGACTGAAGATCAACTTACTGAAATAAGGCATGAAGACAAGATTAGAGAAAAAAGAGTGAAAAGGAACAAACGAAGCCTCCAAGAAATATGGGACTATGTGAAAAGACCAAAGTATGATTGATTGGTGTACCTGAAAGTGACGGGGAGAATGGAACCAAGTTGAAAAACACAATTCAGGATATTATCCAGGAGAACTTCCCCAACCTGGCAAGACAGGCTAACATTCAAATTCAGGAAATATGGAGAACAACACTAAGATACTCCTCAAGAAGAGCAACCCCAAGACACATAATCATCAGATTCTCCAAGGTTGAAACGAAGGAAAACACATTAAGGGCAGCCAGAGAGAAAGGTCAGGTTACCCACAAAGGGAAACCTATCAGAATAACAGTGGATCTCTCTGCAGAAATCCTACAAACCAGAAGAGAGTGGGGGCCAATATTCAACATTCTTAAAGAAAAGAATTTTCAGCCGGGTGCAGTGGCTCACACCTGTAATCCCAGCACTTTGGGAGGATCACAAGGTCAGGAGTTCAAGACCAGCCTGGCCAATATGGGAAAACCCATCTATACTAAAAATACCAAAAAAAATTAGCTGGGCATGGTGGCACACGCCTGTAGTCTCAGCTGCTGGGGAGGCTAATGCAGAAGAATCACTTGAACCCAGGAGGTGGAAGTTGAAGTGAGCCGAGATCACGCCACTGCACTCCAGCCTGGGCGACAGAGTGAGATGCCATCTCAAAAAAAAGAAAAAAAGAAAAGAAAAAAAAGAAAGAAAGAAAAGAAAAGAATTTTCAACCCAGAATTTCATATCCAGCCAAAATAAGTTTCATAAGCAAAAGAGATTTCCAAACAAGCAAATGCTGTTGGATTTTGTGACCACCAGACCTGCCTTACAAGAGCTCCTGAAGGAAGCACTAAATATGGAAAGGAAAAATCAGTACCAGCCACTGTAAAAACACACCAAAATATAAAGACCAAGGACACTATGAAGAAACTGCATTAACTAATGAGTAAAATAACCAGTTAGCATCATGATGACAGGATCAAATTCACACATAACAATATTAACCTTAAATGTAAATGGGCTAAATGCCCCAATTAAAAGACACAGACTGGCAAATTGGATAGAGTCAAGACCCATCAGTGTGCTGTATTCAGGAGACCCATTTCACGTGCAAAGACACACATAGGCTCAAAATAAAGGGATGGAGGAATATTTACCAAACAAATGGAAAGCAAAAAAAAAAGGAGGGGTTGCAATCCTAGTCTGATAAAACACACTTTAAACCAACAAAGATTAAAAAAGACAAAGAAGGGCATTACATAATGGTAAAGGGATCAATTCAACAAGAAGAGCTAACTATCCTAAATATATATGCACCCAATACAGGAGCACCCAGATTCATAAAGCAAGTCCTTAGAGACCTACAAAGAGACTTAGACTCCCACACAATAACAGTGGGAGACTTTAACACCCCATTGTCAATATTAGATAGATCGAGATAGAAAATTAACAAGGATATTCAGGACTTGAACTCAGCTCTGGACCAAGCAGACCTAATAGACGTCTACAGAACTCTCCATCCCAAATCAACAGAATATACACTCTTCTCAGCACCATATAGCACTTATTCTAAAATCGACCACATAGTTGGAAGTAAAACACTCCTCAGCAAATGCAAAAGAACGGAAATCAAAACAGTCTCCCAGAACACAGTGCAACCAAATTAGAACTCAGAATGAAGAAACTCGCTCAAAACTGCACAACTACAAGGAAATTGAACGACCTACTCCTGAATGACTACTGGGTAAATAACGAAATTAAGGCAGAAATAATGAAGCTATTTGAAACCAATGAGAACAAAGAGACAACATATCAGAATCTCTGGGACACAGCTAAAGCAGTGTTAAAAGGGAAATTTATAGCACTAAATGCCCACATCGGAAAGCTGGAAAGTTCTGAAATCGACACCCAAACATCACAATTAAAAGAACTAGAGAAGCAAGAGCAAACAAATTCAAAAGTCACCAGAAGACAAGAAATAACTAAGATCAGAGCAGAACACAACGAGATAGAGACATGAAAAACTCTTCAAAAAAATCAATGAGTCCAGGAGCTGATTTTCTGAAAAGATTAACTAAATATCATAGATAGACTGCTAGCCAGATTAATAAAGAAGGAAAGAGAGAAGAATCAAATAGCCAATAAAAAATGATAAAGGGGCAATCACCACTGATCCCACAGAAATACAGACTACCATCAGAGAATACTATAAACACCTCTATGCAAATCAACTAGAAAATCTAGAAGAAATGAATAAATTCCTGCACACATACACTCTCCCAAGACAAAACCAGAAGAAGTCGAATCCCTGAATAGACCAATAACAAGTTCTGAAATTGAGGCATTAATTAATAGCCTACCAACCAAAAAAAAAAACTCCCAGGACCAGACAGATTCATAGCTGAATTCTACCAGAGGTACAAAGAGAAGATGGTACCATTCCTTATGAAACTATTCCAATCAATAGAAAAAAAGGGATTCCTCCCTAACTCATTTTATGAGGCCAGCATCATCCTGATACCAAAACCTGGCAGAGACACAACAAAAAGGAAAATTTCAGGCCAACATCCCTGATGAACATCAGTGCAAAAATCCTCAATAAAACACTGGCAAACCGAATCCAGCAACACATCAAAAAGCTTATTCACCACGATCAAGTCAGCTTCATCCCTGGGATGCAAGGCTGGTTCAACATAGGCAAATCAATAAACGTAATCCATCACATAAATAGAACCAATGACAAAAAGCACATGATTATCTCAATAGATGCAGAAAAGGCCTTCAATAAAATTCAACACCCCTTCATGCTAAAAGCTCTCGTATCTCAGGTCAGGAGATCGAGACCATCCTGGCTAACACGGTGTGAAACCCGTCTCTACTAAAAATACAAAAAATTAGCCGGGCGAGGTGGCAGGCGCCTGTAGTCCCAGCTACTCGGGAGGCTGAGGCAGGAGAATGGCGTAAACCCGGAGGCGGAGCTTGCAGTGAGCCGAGATCCGGCCACTGCACTCCAGCCTGGGCGACAGAGCGAGACTCCATCTCAAAAAAAAAAAAAAAAAAAAGCTCTCATATCTCAAAATAATAAGAGTTATTTATGACAAACCCATAGCTAATATCATACTGAATAGGCAAAAGCTGGAAGTTTTCCTGTGGAAAACTGGCACAAGACAAGGATGCCCTCTCTCACTACTCTCATTCAACACAGTATTGGAAGTTCTGGCCAGGGCAATGAGGCAAGAGAAATAAATAAAGTGTATTCAATTAGGAAGAGAGAAAGCCAAATTGTCTGTGTTTGCAGATGACATGATTGCATATTTAGATAATCCCATCGTCTTAGCCCAAAAACTCCTTAAGCTGATAAGCAACTTCAGCAAACCATCAGGATACAAAATCAATGTGTAAAAATCACAAGCATTCCCATATACCAATAATAGACAAGTAGAGAGCCAAATCATGAGTGAAATCCCATTCACAACTGCTACACAGAGAATAAAATACCTAGGAATACAACTTACAAGGAATGTGAAGGATCTCTTCAAGGAGAACTACAAACGACTGCTCAAAGAAATAAGCAAGGACACAAACAAATGGAAAAAAATTCCATGCTCATGGATAGGAAAGATCAGTATCATGAAAATGGCCATACTGCCCAAAGTAATTTATAGATTCAATGCTATTCCCATCAAGCTACCATTGACTTTCTTCACAGAACTAGAAAAAACTACTTTAAATTTCATGTGGCACCAAAGAAAAGCCCATGTAGCCAAGACAATCTTAAGCAAAAAGAATAAAGCTAGAGGCATCACACTACCTGACTATACTACAAGATTACAGTAACCAAAACAGCATGGTACTAGTACCAAAACAGACATATATATACCAATGGAGCAGAACAGAGGCTTCAGAATTAACACTACACATCTACAACCATCTGATCTTCAACAAACTTGACAAAAAAAGGCAATCAGGGAAGGATTCCCTATTTAATAAATGGTGCTGGGAAAACTGGCTAGCTATATGCAGAAAACAGAAACTGGATCCCTTCCTTACACCTTATACAAAAATTAACTCAACATGGATTAAAGACTTAAACATAAGACCTAAAACCATAAAAACCCTAGAAGAAAATGTAGGCAATACCATTCAGGACATGGGCATGGGCAAAGACTTCATGAATAAAACACCAAAAGCAATTGCAGCAAAAGCCAAAATTGAAAAATGGGATCTAATTAAACTAAAGAGCTTCTGCACAGGAAAAGAAACTATCAACAGGGTGAACAGGCAACTACAGAATGGGAGAAAATTTGTGCTATCTATCCATCTGACAAAGGTCTAATATCCAGAATCTACAAGGAACTTAAACAAACTTACAAGAAAAAAAACAGACAACCCCATCAAAAAGTAGGCAAAGGATATGAACAGCCACTTCTCAAAAGAAGACATTTATGCGGTCAAAAAAACATATGAAAAAAAGCTCATCATCACTGGTCATTAGAGAAACGCAAATGAAAACCACAATGATGTACCATCTCACTCCAGTTAGAATGGCAATCATTAAAAAGTCAGAAACATGCCGGGCGCGGTGGCTCAAGCCTGTAATCCAGCACTTTGGGAGGCCGAGACGGGCGGATCACGAGGTCAGGAGATCGAGACCATCCTGGCTAACACGGTGAAACCCCATCTCTACTAAAAAATACAAAAAACTAGCGGGCGACGTGGCGGGCGCCTGTAGTCCCAGCTACTTGGGAGGCTGAGGCAGGAGAATGGCGTAAACCCAGGAGGCGGGGCTTGCAGTGAGCTGAGATACGGCCATTGCACTCCAGCCTGGGCAGCAGAGCGAGACTCCGTCTCAAAAAAAAAAAAAAAAAAAGTCAGAAACAACAGATGCTGGCGAGGATGCGGAGAAATAGGAACGCTTTTACACTGTTGGTGGGAGTGTAAATTAGTTCAACCATTGTGGGAGAGAATATGGCAATTCCTCAAGGATCTAGAACCAGAAATACCATTTTGACCCAGCAATTCCATTACTGAGTATACACCCAAAGGATTATAAATCATTCTACTATGAAGACACAGGCACACGCATGTTTATTGCAGCACTATTCACAATAGCAAAGACTTGGAACCAACTCAAATGCTCATCAATGATAGACTGGATAAAGAAAATGTGACATATATACACCATGGAATACTATGCAGCCATAAAAAATGAGTGCATGTCCTTTGCAGAGACATGGATGAAACTGGAAACCATCATTGTCAGCAAACTCTAACACAGGAACAGAAAACCAAACACCGCATGTTCTCACTCTTAAGTGGGAGTTGAACAATGAGAACATATGGACAAGGGAGGGGAACATCACACACCGGGGCCTGTCAGGGAATAGGGGCAAGGGGAGAGAGAGCATTAGGACGAATACCTAATGCATGCAGGCTTAAAACCTAGATGATGGGTTGACAGGTGCAGCAAATCACATGGCACAGGTATACCTATGTAACAAGCCTGCGTGTTCTGCACAGGTATCCCAGAACTTAAAGTAAAATAAAATAAAATAAAGAAAAAGAAAATGTTTCCTTTCTTTATTCCAAAGTTCCAAAGTTTGCTAATCCTTCAGTATTTTCAAAGACTCTGGTCTCTCAATTATTGCCCCTTTCTAAAAGTATCTTGAGTACCTCACTCTCAACTTATTCCTTCTTCTCTACCTTCAAACGTACCCATCTCCTCACCTTGAAAAAAAAATCAACTAACCCCATTATGCTTCAAGTTTGCATCCATTTCTCCTCTTCCTTTGATTGACAAACTTCTTGAATTGAAAAGTCTGTCTACTAGCTCTACTGACTTGCTACTCACTCATCTCCTTAAATGTCCGCAATCTGTTTTGCATCCTTACCACTTTACTAAAGCTGCACTCTCAAAGATCACCTTCCTTAACTTCATAGCAACATTTCATAATGGCCATAACCTTTCTGAAAAACATACTCCCTTGGAGTTTCAGACCAGCCTAAGCAACATGGCAAAACCCATATCTACAAAAAATACAAAAATTAGTGGGGTGTGATGGTGCGTGCCTTGTAGTCCCAGCTACTGGGAGGCTGAGGTAGGAGGTTGACCTGAGCCCAAGAGGCAGGGGTTGCAGTGAGTCAGTATTGCACCACTGCACTCCAACCTGGGTGACAGAGCCAGATCCTGTCTCAAAAAAAAAAAAAAAAAAAAAAAAAATTACTCCTCGGCCTGAAATATCCTGGTCCTTGTGTGGGAAATATCTTAGTCTAAGAACTTGTCTGCTCCAATCCTCACATTCGTAATCCAGCTGTTTATAGTTATCACCAATAAGTCTTCAAGCCAAGGCAGCTAAGGCTGAAACAGAATGCTACTTCCATATAAAGATGTTTTCTTTGTTGCTGTTGCTCCATCTTGTCTTCTCACCAGCCTGTTCCTGACCCCTCTATATTATAAACATCTTGGTTAGGTAATTGGTGACTGATACCTTTGAACATCCACTTTACTCTGCTCTACCCACAGCCTGAAATTGAATTGACTTTAGATAAACATAGGGTTGTACCCTCTGACATTTATAAATGTGTAAATTATTGTTTATCTAGCTTTAAACTATTCTTTCCGAAATCCTCAAGCATAATTTAAGATTGGTATTTTTGTTCTGGTATCTTACCTTTTCCCTTTCATTTACTACATACCATAAAATGGTATAAGAGCCCTATAAGGAGAACGCACTCAATAAATGACTAATAAATCTCCAGTAGAATTTTTTTTTTTTTTTTGAGACGGAGTCTTGCTCTGTTGCCCAGGCTGGAGTGCAGTGGTGCAATCTTGGCTCACTGCAAGCTCCGCCTCCCAGGTTCACGCCATTCTCCTGCCTCAGCCTCCTGAGCAGCTGGGACCACAGGAGCCCACCACCACGTCTGGCTAATTTTTCATAATTTTAGTAGAGATGGGGTTTCACCGTGTTAGCCAGGATGGTCTCGATCTCCTGACCTCATCATCTGCCCGCCTCAGCCTCCCAAAGTGCTGGGATTACAGGCGTGAGCCACCACGCCCAGCCAATATCGTGTGGAATTTTTTGACTGTTCCTTTTGGTCATCTATCTTTATTCTTTTATTTTAACTTTGAAGCTGGTAGATTCAGAGTTAAAATCTCATTACTTTGTTCTTCTCTCAATACCACTGATTAATTTTGGTGTGCATGAGAAGCCCTGAGACATTTTTCAAATTATAGACATGCCCAGGTTTCATCCTGAACCTAAATGAATCAAAACCACCAATGGTAGGGCCTGGGCATCTGTATTTTTCACAGGCTTCACAGGTGATTCTAATTTTTGTGGGGGAGGGGGAGGGACAGAGTTTCACTCTTGTTGTCCAGGATGGAGTGCAATGGTGCCATCTCAGCTCACTGCAACCTCCGCCTCCAGGGTTCAAGAGATTCTCCTGCTTCAGCCTCCTGAGTAGCTGGGATTACAGGCACGCACCACCATGCCCAGCTAATTTTTGTATTTTTAGTAGAGACAGGGTTTCACCATGTTGGCCAGGCTGGTCTTGAACTCCTGACCTCAGGTGATCCACCACCTAGGCCTCCCAAAGTGCTGGGATTACAGGCATGAGCCACCACAACCAGCCTGATTCTCATTTATACGAATATTTAAGAACCACTGCTCTTTATTTTTTTCCTCAGGGAACTCAACTACTCTTCTGTCTTCAACTACCACCTCTGTGTAAATCATTGCCAAATCTATAGGCTCAGTCCTGACCTTTCTCATAAGCTCTAGTCTCACTCCAACCTTATTGTCATCTAAAATGCAACAGGTCTAAAACTAAAACTTACAAGTCATTCATCTACTTCTGACTTTCCTGTTCATTGTTCCATAATTCCTCCAAGTAATAAAGAATTATAGCTTATAAATCTTCATGACTTATTTCATCACATAGCACATAATCCAGGCACACTAAATTTGTTTTTAAGGAAACAAAATATATTCCAATAAACATATTTTTGAAATAAAATTATTTTAACTTGGAGGCCTCCTGCACTAACAATCTGTTCTCCACTGTATCAAAAAACGTACGAGGCTGGGCGCGGTGGCTCAAGCCTGTAATCCCAGCACTTTGGGAGGCCGAGACGGGCGGATCACGAGGTCAGGAGATCGAGACCATCCTGGCGAACATGATGAAACCCCGTTTCTACTAAAAAATACAAAAAACTAGCCGGGCGAGGTGGCAGGCGCCTGTAGTCCCAGCTACTCGGGAGGCTGAGGCAGGAGAATGGAGTAAACCCGGGAGGCGGAGCTTGCAGTGAGCTGAGATCCGGCCACTCCACCCCAGCCTGGGTGACAGAGCGAGACTCCGTCTCAAAAAAAAAAAAAGTATGATACACAGAACAAGCACCCAAATATCTGATTAAGAACTGCTACGTGAAATGAGACAGTACATGGGACTCTCTTCTTTACTGTCTCTTGTCTCTTCTCTTATCCTTCCCTTTTCTTGTCTTATCACTTGCCTTTCCCTCTTCTTCTCTCCCCCCTTGCCTTTCTCCTCTCCTTGCTTCCCCTTTTTTCTCCACTTTCCTTACCTGTTTAGTATTTTTCCTCTTACAGCCCCCCCACTTTTTGTTTTTTAACATTCTCTTTTCTCTTCCCTAGCTCTCTCATCTCCCTGGCCCAAATCCCATCAACACTGTGTGGTTCTGCCCTCACCCCTTGCCTTCCTTAAAAAAAAAAAAGAAAAAAAAAAGAAATGAGACAGTACATGGGAAGAGGCTGTGACAGCCACTTCATCTACCATATCCTATTGATAAGCAGCAAACAGCTAAAGCAATATTTCTTCATATGCAGAACGGTAGGAGTTAAGAATTAATGCACTTTAATATCACACAGTTCACCTGTGTACTGTTTCGTCCACTGATAAATTCCTAGCTCTTACCTCGCCATAACTACAGGATCTAAAGCTCCTGGGAGCAATGATATCAATTTATCTAAGAGTTAAAGAGCTAGAACTGTTCTCTAAACGTGCTAATAGAGTGGACTCATGAGTAAGTATATTATTGATTATATTAAGCACAATTACCTATATCTACAAGGAAGTTGTATACAGTTTTGTTTATATTCACAAAGATAGTCAGTAGTAAATTCTATTTGTTGCATACAGACAAGTCATTTGTCTTTACAATGTCAAGCAGTCCAGAGGTTCACCCTTTGGTTTGTTACGTCAATGTATTCTTTATAATGGGCAATATACTTCCCATAAATGCATTTGCTGTCACTATGCCTATTGAAAATCAGTAACTGTCAGCACACTAGACTTTGCCCATTTAGCTGAAGCACTGGAACATTGCCAGACAGTGGACTACATTCAAAGCATCCAAGAAGATGAGTTTAGTTTGAGATTTTTGTTTTTTCGTTCTTGTTGTTTGCTCTCACAGGTAGAAATCATTTCCATAGTTTTTCTCGATAACTCATTCCAATGTTTATCAATCCACTTCCTGAGGAAACTACTCTTTACACTTTTAAAATCTGAGTATGTCATATGGTAACACTTATTCTATTATAATAGAGGGGAAACTGCTATTTGATGGTCCTTCAGAACCCTGAAGATTTTGATCATCTCCATGAGATAATCCATGTCCTTTAACATTCTTTAAGTTCTCACTGTCCCACCTTTTAATCATCTTGTTGTTCTCCTCCAGACTGTTTCTTGCAGTGATACCTTTAAACATTTGTTAATAAGGAGCTAACCTCTGAAAAAAATCATAAAACTGAGGGAGGCCATTTGCTTGAGAAACCAGTGTTCCTGGGTTATTTTGTTTGTCTTTAACAAATCTCTATCTAAGAACTGGCCAAAACATTATTTAAACTGCAGGAACACTATCCAGTATATAGTGAGAAAACACCTCATAATACATGTCACAATATGTATACGTACCTTTAACTTTCCGCTCTTCATTTACATGCCAACCTTCTCCTATCTTAAGTGCCCAGTTCCATAGGTTTACAGCCATTTCTTCAATCTGGTCAAAGAGAAACATTTCCTTAGCTAGTTAAAATACTGGCTGCCTCCAACGGTATTTTCATTCTTGAATATTGTATGCTTATGCAACTATTATGGGTCATTTCCAGGCCCTCCATAATCTAGTCCCATACTACCTCTCCCCTCAAAAACTTACCCTCTGTTAGAGTAATTGTCTATTTCCTGAACACAACTTGTTCATTCCTATCAATGTGTCTTTATTCATACTATTGGCTTCACCTGATATACCTCCTCCCTTTGTTTTTTTGTAACTCAAATCCATTTCAGTATCACCAACAACATAAATGAAGCTTTCAGCAGCCATTACAGTCTACATTGTTCTTTCTTCTTTGAATTCATATATTCATTAAGTTGTATACAACTTGGCAATTAATTATATTACTTTGTATCATTTATTCTTTAGTTGTTTTAGTTCTCTTTTTTTAACCCAATTATGCACAGCAGTGGTACAAATCTATGTTAGTTTTAAGTCTTTTCTTCCACGCCACTTTTCTCACCATTCCACATTTTTCTGATAAGCTTCAGTTTAAACAGATGATTTATTTAGCATGTGATACAGTTTGGATATTTTTCCCCTGGGAATCTCATATCATAATTTGATCCCCAGTGTTGGAGGTGGGGCTGATGGGAGGTACTTGGGTCACGGGGTGGATCCCTCATTGTCTTGGTGCTGTCCTCACAGTAATGAGTGAGTTCTCAGTCTATTAGTTACTGCAAGATCTGATTATTAAAAAAGAGCCTGGGTCGGGCGCGGTGGCTCAAGCCTGTAATCCCAGCACTTTGGGAGCCGAGACGGGCGGATCACGAGGTCAGGAGATGGAGACCATCCTGGCTAACACGGTGAAACCCCGTCTCTACTAAAAATACAAAAACTAGCCGGGTGAGGTGTGGCGGGCGCCTGTAGTCCCAGCTACTCGGGAGGCTGAGGCAGGAGAATGGCGTAAACCCGGGAGGCGGAGCTTGCAGTAAGCTGAGATCTGGCCACTGCACTCCAGTCCGGGCGACAGAGCGAGACTCCGCCTCAAAAAAAAAAAAAAAAAAAAAAAAAGCCTGGTACCTCCTCCTCTCTCTTTCCTCCTCTCTCATCATGTGATACCTGCTCCCTTTCCCCTTCCACCATGATTGGAAACTTCCAGAGGCCCTCACCGGAAGCAGATGCCAGTGCATGCTTCTTATACGATCTGCAGAACCATGAGCCAAATAAACTTCTTTTCCTTATCAATTACCCAGCCTCAAATATTTCCTTTATACCAATGAAAATGGCCTAATGCAGCACGGTTGTCATTTCACTTATTATTCTGGGGCTAATTATCATGTCCATCTCCATCACATAGTATCCTCAATGCCACAGTTGATCAAATGATTATTTTCTTTTTTCTTTTTTTTTTTTTTTGAGACGGAGTCTCACTTTGTTGCCCAAGCTAGAGTGCAATGGCGTGATCTCGGCTCACTGCAACCACCACCTCCCGGGTTCAAGTGATTCTCCCACCTCAGCCTCCCAAGTAGCTGGGATTACAGGCACCTGCCATAATGCCCAGCTAATTTTTGTAGTTTTAGTTGAGACGGGGTTTCACCATGTTGGCCAGACTGGTCTCGAACTCCTAACCTCAGGTGACCCGCCCGCCTCGACCTCCCAAAGTGCTGGGATTACAGGCATGAGCCACCACGCCCGGCCGACTTTCATACTAAGTATTATTTCATGTATCACTAAAAACACATGGAGTTAATACCGCACTCAAATTACCCAGAAGAACAAATGATTTGACATATTATGATGGGAAATGAACATCCAGACTAAAATAGCTTAAAGAAGCTACCTGTTTGGCATTTTGGAAAGCAATTTGGCAATATATAAAAGTGTTCGGCCGGGTGCGGTGGCTCACGTCTGTGATCCCAGCACTTTGGGAGGCCAAGGCGGTCGGATTGCCTGAGGTCAGGTGTTCGAGACCAGCCTGGCCAACATGGTCAAACTCTGTCTCTACTAAAAAATACAAAAATTAGTCGTGTGTGGTGCCAGGCGCCTGTAATCCCAGCTACTCGGGAGGCTGAGGCATGAGAATCACTTGACCCCAGGAGGCGGAGGTTACAGTGAGCCAAGATCATGCCACTGCACTCCAGCCTGGGCAAGACAGAGTGAGACTCCATCTCATAAAAAATAAATAAATAAATAAATAAATAAATAAATAAATAAATGAAACAATATAAATATCCAATAATAAAGAAATAATAGGTGAATTATGATAAACTTTCTTGATGGAATAGTATTCATCCACTTAAAATAGTGGTCATGCCTGGACATGGTGGCTCACGCCTGTAATCCCAGCACTTTGGGAGGCCAAGGCAGGTGGATCACTTGAGGTCAAGAGTTTGAGACCACCCTGGCCCACGTGGTGAAACCCTGTCTCTACTAAAAATACAAAAGAAACAGCCAGGCGTGGTGCTGTGCACCTGTAGTCTCAGCTACTCGGGAGGCTGAGGCAGGGGAATCGCTTAAACCCGAGAGGCAGAGGTTGCAGTGAGTCGAGATCATGCCACTTGCACTCCAGCCTGAGCAACACAGTGAGACCCCGTCTCAAAAAAAAAAAAAAAAAAAAAAAAAGAACTTCAATAAATAAAATATTGTATTCTGGTCAATGATATGCACACTAAAACATTTGGGGGGGAAATGTACTGTTGTCAGCAACTCACTTTAAAAACACCCAAAAAATAAGATGTGTTGATGGACAAATGTGTATGTGTAAAGCAAATATGTAAAATGCTTACAACTGTAAAAACTAAGTGGCTGTTACGCAGGTGTCCAGTGTAATATTCTTTCAACTTTTCTGTTTGAAAATGTTTATTTTAAAATGTTGGAAACACAGAGCAAATTGCCTTTTATGACGTCAGAAATATTACATGTACCGTATAATTATAGCTAAATAACATTTAAACAGTAAAACTATAAAAGAAAATACATTAAAATAATAGTTGTTATATTCAAGTGTGTGTTTGCATGTGATTTTGTATCCATTTTTTTAAACTTTCTGTAAAGTTATGTTACTTTATGATTTTAAATAATTTTTTGTATTTTCTCATATTGTTAGAAAGGATAAGATAAACTATGATTGTAAATACTTCATAATCACAAAACATATTTATTCAACACATGTGTATTAAGCACCTAAGATGTGGCAGGTTTTGTCGTAGGTTTACATAAATGTATAATGATAAGCATGGTAATACATGCTGCAGACAGAAGTAAATAATATGAAGATTAGACTTTCCAGAAAGAAAATAAATTCAAGGCATTTCCAAAACCAAGCAGATCTTCTTGAAAAATAAGACCAAACTCTTATGGCTCATGCCTGTAATTCTAACAGTGGGAGGCCGAAGAGGGCAGACTGCTTGAGCTCAGGAGTTCGAGACTAGCCTGTGCAACATGGAGAAACCCTATCTCTACGAAAAATAGAAAAAATTAGCTAGGCATGGTGGCACACGCCTGCAGTCCCAGCTACTTGGAAGGCTGAGGGGGATCACTTGAGCCCAGGAGGTTGAGGCTGCAGTGAACCGAGATCATGCAGCTGCACTCCAGACCAAGACACTGTTTCAAAATACAAACAAATAAACAAAACCAAAATGTGGTATACACATACAATGGATTATTCAGTCTTAAAAAGGAAGAAAATTCTGATACATGCTGCAACATGGATGAACCTGGAAGACATTATACTAAGAGAAATCAGTCACAAAAAGACAATTATTATATGATTCCACTTACATGAGGTACTGAGAATAGTCAAATTTATAGAGACAGAAAGTAGAATTGTGGGACAAGCTGATCTCAAAATTCGTAAGAATTTTAGAGGGCAAGGGGGAGTTGCTCAATGAGTATAGAGTTTCAGTTTTGCAAGATGAAAGGGTTCTGGAGAATGGCTGCACAATGTGAACATACTTAACACAAGGGAACTATACACCTAAAAATGGTTAAGACAGTAAATTTTATGTTATGTGTGTTTTACCACAATAAAAACACAATAACACTTCATACCACTAAAATGACTATAACCAAAAAGACAAATAATGAAAAATGTCAGCAAGGAGGTGGAAAAACTGGATCCCTCTATCCCTCTTTTTTTTTTTTTTTGAGACGGAGTCTCGCTCTGTCGCCCAGGCTGGATTTCTGTGGTGTGATCTCGGCTCACTGCAAGCTCCACCTCCCGGGTTCACGCCATTCTCCTGCCTCAACCTCCCAAGTAGCTGGAACTACAGGCACCCGCCACCACGCCCAGCTAATTTTTGTATTTTTAGTAGAGACGGGGTTTCACAGTGTTAGCCAGGATGGTCTTGATCTCCTGACCTCGTGATCCGCCCGCCTTGGCCTCCCAAGTGCTGGGATTACAGGCGTGAGTCACCACCAACTGGATCCCTCTTATACTGCTAGTGGGAATGTAAAATGGTACAGCCATTTTGGAAAACAATCTGACAGTTCATCAAAAGTTTAGAGTTAACACATGGCCCAGCAATTACATTCTTAGGTACAAACCTAAGAAAAATAAAAACATAAAAATCGGTACATGAGTATTTATAGCAGGATTATTCATAATAGCCAAATGGTGGAAGCAATGAAAACATTCATCAATAGATGAATGGACAAACAAAATATGGTATAGCCATACAATGGGATATTAGTCATAAAAATGTATGAAGTACAAATACATGCAACAACATGGATGAACTTTGAAAACATGGGGCTAAGTGAAAGCAGTCAGTAAACCATACATTGTATGATTCTATTATATAAAATGTCCTCATTAGGCAAAACCATAGAGACCAAAAGTAGATTAGCGGTTGCCTAGGGCTGAGGGTGAGGGAGGGAAGGGGATGGGAGGAAATGGAGAGTGTTTGTGAATGGGCGTGAGGTTTCTTTTTGAGGTGATGAAAATATTCTAAAATTAACTAACCATGGTGATAGGTGCACAACAACTCTGTGAAATACTAAAAACTATTGAATTGCATACTTAAAATGCGTGAATTGCATGGTATGTAAATTATATCTAAATAAAGTATTTATATATACATAAACACATACATATATATATAAAGAGGAAGAGAGATTTACAATAAACTTTCTTCTCACCTTTCCATATAAGTAATCACCAAAATGCAAGTATTTGCCCAAGGTAAATGTTCTCAAAAGTGTTTCAAGCCTCAAGACAATTTCCATATTAAGTAAGTAACAGACCTTCATTTAAACATTAGAAAATTACCCCCCAAAAAAGCACTTCTGAAGGCTTATAATCAACTGAGTTCTCCACTACTGGGTGGCTCCACTACTTTGCTGCAAAGGGAAGGAAAAGAGAACTCATGTGTGCCCAGGACCTTATACATGTTATTTTGTTTACTATTCATAACAACACTTAGAGGTGGGTATTACTATTATCATTTAACAGATGAGAAAACTGAGGCCTGGAGAGGTTAATAAATATTAATAATAAATAACATTACTAATAAATAATAAATATTTAAACTTGAGCACATATTTTTCCATTGGTTTCTAACATTTTTTCCCCTAAATTAGGTGTGAACATCCAAAAATAGATTTTTATATGTTTAGCAAGGGTTAAGACTACTTTTTTACCTATATAATACATTGATTAAAATGAAGAATTATCAAAACTTGTCATAAACAGAATTATTTTTATACTAACCTGAGTGTCTGTTATTTCAGCCATAGACTCCCTGTTGATATTTGCTATGTCTCTGAAGAGTCTATCAATTGCCTCTGGTATGTTAGGTGAATTATCATTTGCAACCAGGTTTTCAACAACTTCTGAAATAACAATGGATGATAAATGTGCTGTGAACTATTACCATTGGCTAAAAGTAGCAAATCATTTTTAAATCTATTCCTAAATCATTGGCCAAATGAATATAGCATGAAGGAACTTGATCCTTAGAGTAAAACCAAACTGGAGATTTAAAGTTTAAGTGAGAGTATAATTTTCAAATAAAATTGCATTCTTTGGGAGTCACTTGTTTATAACTTAATCATTATTCATCTCAGAAAGGAAAATGCATTGACTTCACTAACAGTAAAGTTATTAGGTAATATTAAAAGTACAAAACAGGCCAAGCATGGTGGCACACATCTTTAGTCACAGCTAGTCCAAAGGCTGAGTTGGAGGATCACTTGAGTCCAGGAGTTCAAGATTACGGTGAGCTATGATCCTGCCACTGTACTCCATCCAGCATGGGCTACAGAGTGAGACCCTTTCTCTAAAACAAAGAAAAAAACCCTACAAAACTGAACTTAACAGTGTCTTCAAAACTAGAAAATGCAGAAATTCTGAAAGATCTGGATATGTGCCCTATAAAACTGAAAAACTTATTAATATTTTCAAGCATTAGACAGACATAGCAAACTGCTGGCTCTGAAGTCTTGACCTTACTTTGTGAGAAAAAAAAAAAAATGACATGCTCAATTAGCAACAACATTAACTAGCTATTGAATCTGCACAAATGATGTCACCATTTTCTAAATGGTCTCAGCTCCAGACTCCACACAGCTGAATCTTACTAGGCCATGGAATTCCTTAAAACCCAAGCATTAGCTGTGCACAATGTTCCACGCCTATAGTACCAACTACTCAGGAGGCTGTGGCAGGAGGATCCCTTGAGCCCAGGAGTTTGAAACAGACTGGGCAACATAGCAAGACACCATCTAAAAAAAAAAAAAAAAACTAAAACTAGGCCAGGCGCAGTGGCTCACGCTTGTAATCCAGCACATTGGGAGGCTGAGGCAGGCAAATCACTTCAGACCAGGAATTCGAGACCAGCCTGGTCAACATGGCAAAACCCCATCTCTATTAAAATACAAAAATTAGCTAGGTGTGATGTGCCCGCCTGTAATCCCAGCTACTGGGGTGGCTGAGGCATAAGAATTGTTTGAGCCTGGGAGGCTGAGGTTGTAGTTAGCTCAGATCGTGCCACTGAATTCCAGCCTGGACAACAGAGCAAGACTGTGTCTCCAAAAAAAAAAAAAAAAAAAAAACCTAAAACTAAACAATAAGCATGATGTAGAATCTCAATTGATGCCCTTCATATTATCAAAAAATTTTTTTCAAACTCATGTGACATTAAGTGTCCATAAGCTACAGTTCTAATTTATTGCAACATTCCTGAGCCTCAGATTAGCAAAAATGTTATTAATATTCATAACAGTACCATAAAAGCACCTTCTAAAAGATTTTGAAGCTGCTAAAATAAACAGAACTTTTACCTTGCTACAATAAAAAATAAATCAGCTACAAAAATTTCAGTTAAATAAATGCTTGAGGTGATGGATATCCTATTTACCCTGATGTGATTATTACACATCGTATGTCTGTATCAAAACATCTCATGTATCCCATAAATATATACACCTACTATGTACTCATAAAAAAAATAAAACCAAAAGAAAAAAGAAGAAAAGAAATGAACAAAGCCTGCAAGAAGTATGGGATTATGTAAAAAGACCAAATCTACGTCTGATTGGGTGCCTGAAAGTGGGGGGAAAATGGAACCAACTTGAAAACACTCTTCAGGATATCATCCAGGAGAACTTCCCCAACCTAGTAGGGCAGGCCAACATTCAAATTCAGGAAATACAGAGAATGCCACAAAGATACTCCTCCAGAAGAGCAACTCCAAGACACATAATTGCCAGATTCCCAAAGTTGAAATGAAGGAAAAAATCTCAAGGGCAGCCAGAGAGAAAGGTGGGTTACCCACAAGGGAAGCCCATCAGAATAACAGCAGATCTCTTGGCAGAAACTCTACAAGCCAGAAGAGAGTGGGGGCCAATATTCAACGTTCTTAAAGAAAAGAATTTTCAACCCAGAATTTCATATCCAGCCAAACTAAGTTTCATCAGTGAAGGAGAAATAAAATCCTTACAGATAAGCAAATGCTTAGAGATTTTCTCACCACCAGGCCTGCCTTACAAGAGACCCTGAAGGAAGCCCTAAACATGGAAAGGAACAACCGGTACCAGCCATTGCAAAAACATGCCAAAATGTAAAGACCATCGAGGCTAGGAAGAAACTGCATCAACTAACGAGCAAAATAACCAGTTAATATCATAATGACACGATCAAGTTACACATAACAATATTACCTTAAATGTCAATGGACTAAATGCTCCAATTAAAACACAGACTGGCAAACTGGATAAAGAGTCAAGACCCATCAGTCTGCTGTATTCAGGAGACCCATCTCACATGCAGAGACATACATAGGCTCAAAATAAAGGGATGGAGGAAGATCTACCAAGCAAATGGAGAACAAAAAAAAGCAGGGGTTGCAATCCTAGTCTCTGATAACAGACTTTAAACCATCAAAGATCAAAAGAGACAAAGAAGGCCATTACATATGGTAAAGGGATCAATTCAACAGGCAGAGCTAACTCTCCTAAATATATATGCACCAATACAGGAGCACCCAGATTCATAAAGCAAGTCCTTAGAGACCTACAAAGAGACTTAGACTCCCATACAATAATAATGGGAGACTTCAACACTCCACTGTCAACATTAGACAGATCAACGAGACAGAAAGTTAACAAGGATATCCAGGAATTGAACTCACCTCTGCACCAAGCGGACCTAATAGACATCTATAGAACTCTCCACCCCAATCAACAGAATATACATTCTTCTCAGCACCACATCGCACTTATTCCAAAATTGACCACATAATTGGAAGTAAAGCACTCCTCAGCAAATGTCAAAGAACAGAAATATAACAGACTGTCCTCAGACCACAGTGCAATCAAACTAGAACTCAGGACTAAGAAACTCAATCAAAACCGCTCACTACATGGAAACTGAACAACCTGCTCCTGAAGACTACTGGGTACATAACGAAATGAAAGCAGAAATAAAGATGTTCTTTGAAACCAATGAGAACAAAGATACAACATACCAGAATCTCGGGACACATTTAAAGCAGTGTGTAGAGGGAAATTTATAGCACTAAATGCCCACAAGAGAAAGCTGGAAAGATCTAAATGGACACTCTAACATCACAATTAAAAGAACTAGAGAGGCAAGAGCAAACACATTCAAAAGCTAGCAGAAGGCAAGAAAAACTAAGATCCGAGCAGAACTGAAGGAGATAGAGACACAAAAAACCCTCCAAAAAATCAATGAATCCAGGAGTTGTTTTTTGAAAAGATCAACAAAAATGACAGACCGCTAGCAACTAATAAAGAAGAAAAGAGAGAAGAATCAATAGACGCAATAAAAAATGATAAGGGGATATCACCACCGACCCCACAGAAATACAAACTACCATCAGAGAATACTATAAACACCTCTACACAAATCAACTAGAAAATCTAGAAGAAATGGATAATTTCCTGGACACTCACACCTTTCCAAGACTAAACCAGGAAGAATTGAATCCCTGAATAGACCAATAGCAGGCTCTGAAATTGAGGCAATAATTAATAGCCTACCAACCAAAACAAGTCCAGGACCAGATGGATTCACAGCTGAATTCTACCAGAGGTACAAGGAGGAGCTGGTACCATTCCTTCTGAAACTATTCCAATCAATAGAAAAAGAGGGAATCCTCCCTAACTCATTTTATGAGGCCAACATCATCCTGATACCAAAGCCTGGCAGAGACACAACAAAAAAAGAGAATTTTAGACCAATATCCCTGATGAACATCGATACAAAAATCCTCAATAAAATACTGGCAAACCAGATACAGCAGCACATCAAAAAGCTTATCCCGATCAAGTGGCTTCATCCCTGGGATGCAAGGCTGGTTCAACATTCGCAAATCATAAACGTAATCCAGCATATAAACAGAACCAAAGACAAGAACCACATGATTATCTCAATAGATGCAGAAAAGGCTTTTGACAAAATTCAACAGCCCTTCATGCTAAAAACGCTCAAGAAATTCGGTATTGATGGAACGTACCTCAAAATAATAAGAGCTATTTGTGACAAACCACAGCCAATATCATACTGAATGGGCAAAAGTGGAAAAATTCCCTTTGAAAACTGGCACAGACAGGGATGCCTCTCTCACCACTCCTATTCAACATAGTGTTGGAAGTTCTGGCTAGGGCAATCAGGCAAGAGAAAATATCAAGGGTATCCAGTTAGGAAAAGAAGAAGTCAAATTGTCCCTGTTTGCAGATGACATGATTGTATACTTAGAAACCCCATTGTCTCAGCCCAAAATCTCCTCAAGCTGATAAGCAACTTCAGCAAAGTCTCAGGATACAAAATTAATGTGCAAAAATCACAAGCATTCTTATACACCAGTAACAGACAAGCAGAGCCAAATCAGGAATGAACTTCCATTCACAATTGCTTCAAGAGAATAAAATACCTAGGAATCCAGCTTACAAGGGATGTAAAGGACCTCTTCAAGGAGAACTACAAACCACTGCTCAGTGAAATCAAAGAGACACAAACAAATGGAAGAACATACCATGCTCATGGATAGGAAGAATCAATATCGTGAAAATGGCCATACTGCCCAAGGTTATTTATAGATTCAATGCCATCCCCATCAAGCTACCAATGACTTTCTTCACAGAATTGGAAAAAAACGGCTTTAAAGTTCATATGGAAACAAAAAGAGCACGCATTGCCAAGACAATCCTAAGTCAAAAGGACAAGCTGGAGGCATCACGCTACCTGACTTCAAACTATACTACAAGCTACAGTAACCAAAACAGCATGGTACTGGTACCAAAACAGAGATATAGACCAATGGAACAGAACAGAGTCCTCAGAAATAATACCACACATCTACAGCCATCTGATCTTTGACAAACCTGAGAGAAAACAAGAATGGGGAAACGATTCCCTATTCAATAAATGGTGCTGGGAAAATTGGCTAGCCATAAGTAGGAAGCTGAAACTGGATCCTTTCCTTACCACTTATACGAAGATTAATTCAAGATGGATTAGAGACTTAAATGTTGGACCTAATACCATAAAAACCCTAGAAGAAAATCTAGGTAGTACCATTCAGGACATAAGCATGGGCAAGGACTTCATGTCTAAAACACCAAAAGCAACGGCAGCAAAAGCCAAATTGACACATGGGATCTAATTAAACTAAAGAGCTTTTGCACAGCAAAAGAAACTACCATCAGAGTGAACAGGCAACCTACAGAATGGGAGAAAATTTTTGCAACCTACTCATCTGACAAAGGGCTAATATCCAGAATCTACAAAGAACTCAAACAATTTACAAGAAAAAAACAAACACCCCCACCATCAAAAAGTGGGGAAAGGATATGAACAGACATTTCTCAAAAGAAGACATTCATACAGCCAACAGACACATGAAAAAATGCTCATCATCACTCGCCATCAGAGAAATGCAAATCAAAACCACAATGAGATACCATCTCACACCAGTTAGAATGGCAATCATTAAGAAGTCAGGAAACAACAGGTGTTGGAGAGGATGTGGAGAAATAGGAACACTTTTACACTGTTGGTGGGATTGTAAACTAGTTCAACCATTATGGAAAACAGTATGGCGATTCCTCAAGGATCTAGAACTAGATGTACCATATGACCCAGCCATCCCACTACTGGGTATATACCCAAAGGATTATAAATTTCTACTACAAAGACACATGCACACGTATGTTTACTGCGGCACTATTCACAATAGCAAAGACTTGGAATCAACCCAAATGTCCATCTGTGACAGACTGGATTAAGAAAATGTGGCACATATACACCATGGAATACTATGCAGCCATAAAAAAGGATGAGTTTGCATCCTTTGTAGGGACATGGATGCAGCTGGAAACCATCATTCTTAGCAAACTATCACAAGAACAGAAAACCAAACACCGCATGTTCTCACTCATAGGGGGAACTGAACAATGACATCATTTGGACTCGGGAAGGGGACATCACACACTGGGCCTATCATGGGGGGGGGGAGGAGGGAGGGATTGCATTGGGGAGTTATACCTGATATAAATGATGAATTGATGGTGCTGACGAGTTGATGGGTGCAGCACACCAACATGGCATAAGTATACATATGTAACAACCTGCACGTTATGCACATGTACCCTAGAGCTTAAAGTATAATAAAAAAATTAAAATTAAAATTAAAAATCAAAATTCTAGCTAAACATAAGACTATAGATTCAAATAAAGACTTCACAAAGCAAATTATGTTCAATTATGTTAAAATACCACATATTTTAAATACTTTAGGTGAAAAAATATATATGAAAAGAAAAACTACAAAAATTAGCCAGGCATGGTGGTGCGTGCCTGCAGTCCCAGCTACTCTAGAAGGTGAGACAGGAGAATCGCTTGAACCTAGGAGGCAGAGGTTGCAGTGAGCTGAGATTGACCACTGCACTCTAGCCTGGGCAACAGAACAAGACTCCATCTAAAAAAAAACAAACAAAAAAGAAAAGAAAAAGAAAAAACCCTCTATCTTTCTTTCTCCCATAAGTTGTTTAATGGAAAGACTGCTGTTAAATATCTTGACTCCTCTAAGATTAGGTAAGTACTGGGCTGAGGGACATATATTTATATAGCCCTTGCTCAAAATATTGATAGCAGAATCAGGGAGATTTTAAAATTGATGTTTTAAAAACACCTTTTGTTTAAAAAACAGATTTTAAAAAATTTTTTGAGAAGAAAACAAACTCCAATATAAACTTTCATTTGTTTGTTTTGTTTTCTTTTAAAGACAGAGTCTCACTCTTTCACCTAGGCTGGAGTGCAGTGGCCGATCTTGGCTCACTGCACTCTCCGCCTCCCAGGTTCAAGCAATTCTCCTGCCTCAGCCTCCTGAGTAGCTGGGACTACAAGCACATGCCACCAATATACGTTTTCAATTTGAGTTCCTTTTTTAAAAAAACAGCCTGGCCAGCCGTGGTGGCTCATGCCTGTAATCCTAACAGTTTGGGAGGCTGAGGCAGGTAGATTGCTTGAGCTCAGGAGTTTGAGACCAGCCTGGGGAACATAGTGAGACTTCATCTCCACAAAAAACTTAAAACTTAGCTGGGTGTGGTGACTCACACCTGTAGTTCCAGTTATTCGATGGCTGAGGTGAGAGGATCACTCCAGCCCAGGAGGTGGAAGCTGCAGTTAAGCTATGATCAAGCCACGGCACTCCAGCTGGGTGACAGAGCAAGACCTTGTCTCTCAAAAAAAAAGAAAAAAAATCCTAAGATATTATTGTAGAATACCAATAATAGTTTCTGGTTAGTTTATGAGACTATGAAGACATATATTTTGATTTGTGAATGTTCTCTTAAGTGGTTAATGTTTTATTAACTCATTTTTGTCTAAATAATTCTGGTCCTTTCAAAACATATTTTCAGTGTTATTCGGCTGAGCAACTTCACTGACACCAGCTGAGGAAATGACAGCATTGCAGTCCTTCAAGGATAAAATGCAGTCAGCAAAACTGGGTAAGTGACAGAGATCACACAGCTGAAAGGTTGAGAGTTACACTATAAAGAAGAGATTTGCATCTGGGAGAAGCTCAGAAAAGAAATTCTATTTTTTTGTTTCTGTTTTTGTTTTGAGACAGGATCTTGCTATGTTGCCCACCCTGGCCTCAAACTCTTGGGCTTAAGTGATTCTCCCATCCAAGTAGCTGGCATTACAGGTGTGTGCCACTGCACCCGATGAAAATAACTTCTATAAATGCAGTCTACGGCTGGGCAAAGTGTCTCATGCTTATAATCCCAGCAATTTGGGAGGCCAACACAAGAGGACTGCTTGAGCCCAGGAGTTTGAGACTACCCTGGGCAATATAGGGAGACCCCCATCTTTACAAATAAATAAATAAAATTGGCCAGGCATGGTAGCCCACAACTGTGGTCCCAGCTACTCAGGTGGTTGAGGTGAGAGGATCGCTTGAGCCTGGGAGGTTGAAGCTACAGTGAGCTGTGATCACACCATCACACTCCAGCCTGAGTGACAGAGACTCTGTTTCAAATACAAAATGCAGTCTACTCCTGAGATGAGAAAACAGCAAACTGTATTAAGGTTTTATCAAGCAAAACTGTACATTTTGAAAAAAATAGCCGGGCGCGGTGGCTCAAGCCTGTAATCCCAGCACTTTGGGAGGCCGAGATGGGTGGATCGAGACCATCCTGGCCTACATGGTGAAACCCCGTCTCTACTAAAAAAAATACAAAAAACTAGCCGGGCGAGATGGCGGGCGCCTGTAGTCCCAGCTACTCGGGAGGCTGAGGCAGGAGAATGGCGTAAACCCGGGAGGCAGAGCTTGCAGTGAGCCGAGATCGCGCCACTGCACTCCAGCCTGGGCGACAAAGCGAGACTCCGTCTCAAAAAAAAAAAAAAAAAAAAAAAAAGAAAAAAATCATTAAATTATTTTCCTGGTTACAGAAAGAAACTATGATTTACAACATGATTTCAGTCCATTTAATTTAAATGAGATGCATCCTAGTTAAAACTGGAGGGGTCACTCGATTGAGGCAGCCATGTTAATCTGTATCAACTAATGCTGATTAAGTAGATAACTTTCTAGGTACAGTATAATAGAAAATAAACATTTTCCTGTCCTTGAGGAAGGGAGCTTCTGTTACAACATGCAAAAATCTATCAACTGTCCTGCCAAGTCTTTCCCTGTGACCTCCATCAGCAACCAGTCATTCAAAAGCCAAAGTAGCTCAAAGACCTGCCAAGATCAATCAAGATTTTACTCTAAGTCACAATAATATATGCAACTTCTTTAGTGAGAAAAGAACCAGAAATGACAATAATATTAACATTTGCTATTGCTTTCCAGTCTCAAAGCTTTTGCATATGCATTCTCATTTAATCTTCAATCTATTCTGTAAGGAAGATATTTTTATTTCATAAGATGTGGAAACTAAGTTTTAACAAAATGAAGTGACTTTTTAAAAAATCAGGCCTCTTTCCTGGATAAAGTGACTTCTTGATGGTAATAAAATAGAAAGTAGTAAGCTAGGACTTGAATTCAGGCTTTCTGATTTGAAATCCTGTATTTTCCACTATACTGGTTCTATCAGCAAGGATCTGGAACAAGTGACAAGCTAGGACACTCAGACAACTGAAAAACAGCAGAGAAGAAAGAAATGAGCCAAAAGCATTCAGAGCGCTACACTATAGCTCTGATTGTGGGCTAAAGAAAACTATTCAAACTGCAGAGGTTGGTTTGAATGAGGACAGTCAAAATATCCAAAACAATGTCAAAAGGGCCTGGCAAAATCAGGCAAACAGGTTTAGTCATAGACTAAAATTACATTGTAAATTGTAATTTCTATCCACGGTCACAAAGATAATAATTTTTCCTATATAATGTTCCAGGAAGTCCCAAATGACAAATTGGATATGGTACAAGAGAATCCAAGCAGCGAGTCATAAAGCAGAAGTCAGATGGAACTGCATGTACCACAGTTCCAACAGATCTATTCACAGCAATGTATTGTAGTTCTGAGCAATGTCCTGATCCTGGAGGGTAACTAGGGATGGATGCAGGGCAGGCTAACCTCATGAAAATCATGACAAGCAGAAATGATACACCTCCACAGATGAAAAGCTCCAGCTCTCTGCTTCCTAGTGGGGAGGGAAAGAGTTGATCTGTGCCTCTAGTGCCCCAACTTCTCCAGGGCTGCCTAAAGAACTTGCATATATCTCTCTAGTTTTGAGGCTCTGATCGGTCCGGCAAACTCTAGGTGCTCAGGGGAGAACAGGAGACAGTGGCTTGTGCTGGTACATGCCATAGCTCTCCACTCTGGCTCAGCCCAGAACAAGCAGACAAAAACCACAGCCTCCAGCTTCTCTCTGGGGAGTGAAAGAGGTGGTAGAGGCCCCCAGAATCTCTGACAAGGCTAATTGGTGGGGCCCGTCTCCTGTACAAGACAAGTCCATGAAGAATGAGAGAGGTGCCTTATTTGTCTAACACACAGGCACCAACAGTGGGTCAAGGAAAATGAAGAACCAGGCGAAGATGTTCCAAACAAAGGAACAAGATAATCTGCATAAATCAACCCTAATTAAATAGAGTTATATAATTTATCTGACAGAGAATTAAAACAACTCTCATGAAGATGCTGACTGAGGTCAAGAGAACAATGCATGAACAAAGTGAGAATTTCAACAAAGAGATAGAAAATATTTTAAAGTACCAAAAATTTCTCCAAGAAGATATACAAATGGCCAACAGGTATGTGGAAAAAATTTCAACATCACTAATCATCAGGGAAATGCAAACTAAAATTTAAAATTACAATGATATATCACCTCACATCCATTAAGATAACTAGTATCAAAAAAAAAAGAAAATAAGGCCGGACGCAGTGGCTTATACCTATAATCCCAACACATTGGGAGGCCGAGGTAGGTGGATCACTTGAGGCCAGGAGTTCGAGACCAGCCTGAGCAACATGGTAAAACCCGTCTCTACTAAAAATACAAAAATTAGCTGGGCATGGTGGCACCACCTATAGTGCCAGGTACTTGGGAGGCTGAGGCAGGAGAATTGCTCAAACCTGGGAGGCGGAGGTTGCAGTGAGCCAAGATTGTGCCACTATACTCCATCCTGGTTGAGAGTGAGACACTGCCACAAAAAAAGAAAAGAAAAGAAAAGAAAGAAAGAGAAAGAAAGAAGAAAAGGAAAGAAAATAAGAAGTACTGGTGAGGATGTAGAGAAATTGGAACTCTTGTACACTGTTGGTAGGATGGCAAAATGGTGCAGCTGCTATGGAACACAGTATAAAGGTTCTTCAAAAAATTAAAAATACAACTTGCATATGATACAGCAATTACACTTCTGGGTATTTATCCACATGAATTGAAATCGGGGTCTTGAAGAGATATTAGCACTCCCATGTTCGCTATAGCACTATTCACAATAGCCAAGATGTGGAAATGACATACATGTCCACCAGCAAATGAATGGATAAAGAAAATGTGGTATATACACACAATAAAATGCCATTTAGTCTTCAAAAAGAAGGAAATTCCATAATATGTGACAATATGGATGAACCTTGAGGACATTATACTAAGGGAAATAAACTAGTTGCAAGACAAATACTGTACGGTTCCACTTACATGAAATACCTGAAATAGTCAAATTCATAGAACCAAAGAGTTGAATGGTGGTTTCCAAGGGCTGGGGGAAAGGGGTAATGGAGAGTTACTAAGCAACGGGCATAAAGTTTCAGTCAAGCAAGATGAATAAGTGCTACAGATCTGCTATACAATACTATACTTACAGTCAATAATGATGTATACTTAAAATTTTGCTGACAGCAAATCTCATATTAAACGTTCTTACCACAATAAAAAAAGAAATGATACAACTCCAAAGCTAAACAGGTGCCTAGAATATGCCCCTAGTATGTTAAAGCTCAAATCTGATGGCCAGTATAACTTAATCCAAACCAACACCTTCCCTACTCTACAATGCTGCTATTCTTTCTTCCTTTGGATAGAACAAGCTCAGCGAATAGAGCAAACCTAAGCCTACAAACAGGGCTCATCAGAAGATAAAGCAATGTTAAGTTTTGGAAGGCAATTGGCTGGGGGTGGAGGGAGGCAAGAGCTGACAATATCATGCTAATCACAAAGGAATTTCCAACTTGATTCCGGTGAGGAAACCTATCTAGTCACATTCAGAACACTAAACTTTAGAGACTAAAGGATAACTGTGAATGCAGTGGTTCACACCTGAAGCCAACACATCTCAGAGTCTTGCCCAAGGCCCACAGCAGCAAGGCCCCATGGCCCATGGGGAGTAATGCCAGGCTACTGCCAATGTTTACTTAAGGCCCAAGGGCTCTTCAGTCAGCTTCTGGTGAATCTTCCAGGCCTGGGACTCATCCCCACAGGGATAGACTCCTCTGCCTGGGGAAAAAGGAGGGAAGAGTGGGAAGGACTTTGTCTGGTGGTTTCAACACCAGCTCAACCACAGTAAATTAGTGCACCAGGTAGACGTCTAAGGTTTCCATCTCCAGGTCCTGGCTCCCAGACAGCATCTCTGGACCCACCAGGGCCTGGGAGAACTCCACACTCTTAAGAGAAAGACAAAAGCCTGGCTGGTTTCACCACCTGCTGATTGTAGAGCTCTAGGGCCTTGAGTGAAAAAAGGTGGTAGCAGCGGGCCTTGGTTACAAAGGTGGTTACAGTGGGCCTTGTGGGAGACCCAGTACTGTGTTAGCTTCAGTCTCGGCAGTGGTGGCCATGGGGATACTTCTGTCACCCCTCCCCCAGATCCAGGCTCTCAGCACAGAGAGAGAGACTCTGGGAGAAAGTAAGAGAGAGAAAAGCCTCTGCTGGGTAATCTAGAGAATGCTTCTGGATCTTATGGAAGGCCACCAAGGTGGTTCCTCTATGAGTCTGCAAGAAACAAAACATTACTGTACTTGGGGTGCTCCCTAAAGCAGATACAGCTTAGATCACAACACCAAAGTCTTTTCAAGTATCTGGAAAGCCTTCCAAAGAAGGACAGATACAAATAAGCCCAGCCAGTGAAGACTACAATAAAGACCTAACTCTTCAATGCCCAGACACCAAAGAACATCTATAAGCATCAATACCATTCAGGAAAACATGACCTCACCAAACGAACTAAATAAGGCACCAGGGACCAACCTGGAGAAACAGAGACATGTGACCTTTCAGAGAGATAATTCAAAATAGCTGTGTTGAGGAAACTCAAAGAAATTCAATATAACACAGAGAAAGAATTTAGAATTCTACCAGCTAAATTTAGCAAAGAGATTGAAATAATTTAATCAGAAATTCTAGAACTAAAAATGCAACTGGCATACTGAAGAAGGCATCAGAGTCCTTTAATAGCAGAATTCATCAAGCAAAAGAAAGATTTAGTGAGCTTGAAGACAAGCTATTTGAAAATACACAGTCAGAGGAGACAAAAGAAAAAAAGAACAAAAAACAATGAAGCAGACCTGCAGGATCTAGAAAATAGCCACAAAAGAGAAAAGCTAAGAGTTATTGGCCTTAAAGAGGAGGAAGAGAAAGAGATAGGGATAGAAAGTTTATTCAAAGAGATAACAGAGAACAGAGAACTTCCCAAACCTAGAGAAAGATATCAATATCCAAGTACAAAAGGTTATAGAACACCAAGTAAATTTAACCCAAGAAGACCACCACCTCAAGACATGAAATAATCAAACTCCCAAAGCTCAAGGATAAAGAAAAGATCCTAAAAGCAGCAAGAGAAAAGAAACGAATCACATGCAATGGAGCTCCAATATGTCTGGCAGCAGACTTTTCAGTGGAAACCTTATAGGCCAGGAGAGACTGGCATGACATATTCAAAGTGCTGAGGGAAAAAACTTTTACCCTAGAATAGTATATCGAGTGAAAATATCCCTCAGACATGAGGAGAAAGACTTTCCCAGACAAACAAAAGCTGAGGGATTTCATCAACACCAGACCTGCCTTACAGAAATACTAAAGAGAGGATTTCGATCCTCTCTTATAATAATAATGAGCAATAAAAAATAATCTGGGCCAGGCATGGTGGCTCATCCCTGTAATCCCAGCACTCTGGGAGGCCGAAGGGCAGGGCACCTGAGCTCAGGGGTTTGAGACGAGCCTGGCAAACATGGTGAAACCCCGTCTCTACCAAAAACCACAAAAATTAGCCGGGAGTGGTGGCAGACGTCTGTAATCCCAGCTACTCGGGAGGGTGAGGCAGGAGAATTGCTTGAACCCAGGAGGCGGTGGTTGCAGTGAGCCAAGTCGGCACCATTGCACTCCAACCTGGGCAACAAGAGTGAGACTCCGTCTCAAAAAAAAAATTACCTGAAAGTACAAACCTCACTGGTAATAGTACAACAACAACAAAAAGTAACACTGTTAAACACAATTATTATAACACTGTAACTGTGGTGTTGTAAACTACCCTAAGCAGAATGAATAAACAATGAACCAATGAAAAATAATAAGTACAACTTTTCCAGAAATAGTACAATAAGATATAAATAAAAACAACAAAAAAGTTAAAAAGCAGGAGGATGAAGTTAAGTCATAAGCTTTTTAGTGTTTCATTCGTTTTCTTTTTCCTTGTTTGTTTGTTTATACAGAGTGCTAAGTTGTTATCAGGTTAAAATAATGAGTTATAAGATAGTATTGCAAGACTCATGGTAACTACAAACCTAAAAATATACAATGAACACACAAAAAATAAAAAGCAAGAAACTAAATCATATTACCAGAGAAAATCACCTTCACTAAAGGAAGACAGGAAGGAAAGAAGGAAGAGAAGACCACAAAACAACCAGAAAACAAATAACAAAATGGCAGGAGTAAGTTCTTACTTATCAATAATAACATTTAATGTAAATGGACTAACCTCTCCAATCAAAAGACATAGAGTGGCTAAATTGAAAAAACAAAACACATTGATCTCTTGCCTACAAAAAACACACTTCACATATAAAGACACACATAGACTCCATGTCAATGGAAACTAAAAAAGAGCAGGAGTATCGATACTTAGTCAGAAAAAACAGATTTCATGAAAAAAACTAAGAGACAAAGGTCATTATATAATGATAATGAGGTTAATTCAGGATTCCATTCCAAGATGGCCAAATAGGAACAGCTCTGATCTGCAGCTCCCAGCATGATCGACACAGAAGACAGATGATTTCTGCATTTCCAACGAGGTACCTGGTTCATCTCATTGGGACTGGTTGGACAGTGGGTGCAGCCCAACAGAGGGTGAGCCGAAGCAGATCAGGGCATCACCTCCACCCAAAAAGCACAAGGG